>NC_140991.1:157009864-157182465 GCF_052327205.1 Somniosus microcephalus
TTCCCCCCCAGTCGCTCTCTCTCTTCCCCCCCAGTCGCTCTCTCTCTTCCCCCCCAGTCACTCTCCCTCTTCCTCCCCAGTCGCTCTCTCTCTTCCCCCCATTCGCTCTTTCTCTTCCCCCCAGTCGCTCTCTCTCTTCCCCCCAGTCGCTCTCTCTCTTCCCCCAGTCGCTCTCTCTCTTCCCCCAGTCGCTCTCTCTCTTCCCCCCAGTCGCTCTCTCTCTTCCCCCCAGTCGCTCTCTCTCTTCCCCCCAGTCGCTCTCTCTCTTCCCCCCAGTCGCTCTCTCTCTTCCCCCCAGTCGCTCTCTCTCTTCCCCCCCGTCGCTCTCTCTTTTCCCCCCAGTCGCTCTCTCTCTTTTCCCCCCAGTCGCTCTCTCTCTTCCCCCGCAGTCGCTCTCTCTCTTCCCCCACAGTCGCTCTCTCTCTTCCCCCCCAGTCGCTCTCTCTCTTCCCCCCCAGTCGCTCTCTCTCTTCCCCCCAGTCGCTCTCTCTCTTCCCCCCCCCCACCAGTCGCTCTCTCTCTCTCTCTTCCAACAACAACATGCCCTCGAAAAAGCCTCGGCACCGCCGGGCACTCCAGTTGTCTATATATATAAAGGAGTCGATCTGTCTGTCTGTCCTTCTGTCTGTCCTCGGGTGTGCGTCTGTCCGGCTATGCGCTCGAAAGTTATACCGCGTACCTACGTGTGCGTTACCTCCGATGAAAGCTTACGGTTCCGGGACGGTCGTAAGCATATTTACTTTTTGGTCAGATGAAAATTGTTCGCAGCCTTATGCAAAAAACCTTCAAAATTAAACTCATTATCTGCTACTTAGCATTGATTGACTGACGTCAAGGTTCGACCAATCCTGTGCCGTCACGATTGACCAATCCTACAGTACGGTCCCCTGATGGTTGGCCAATCAGTGTGTGTGTGTGGGCGGGACTAATCATTTTCATCTCAGGGATGTGGCAACCATTGCCTCAAGCTAAAAACACCATTTACTTCCAGCTCAAAATCTGCTGATGCAGCTTCGAAAACGTTAGTATCTCTTATGTTATTTTAAAAAGATTTACCAAAAACGTTTTATAAGTACTTTCACTTTCATCTTTGAAGGTATTAAAAGGTAGAAATGTTGCCCGGCAGCAGATTCACAAAGGGACAGAGAGACAGGGCCCAAAGGCCTGGGACTTGATTTAAAATGTTGCCCGGCAGCAGATTCACAGAGGGACACACAGACAGGGCCCCAAAGCCTGGCACTCGATTTAAACCGCCCGGCCCAAAACAGCCCTGGCAAAGCCGGGCTCCCCCAGCTAGTTTATAATATAAAAGGATACATCTGTCTGTCTGTCTGTCCTGCTGACTGTCTGGCTATACACTCTCAAGTTATAGAGTGTACTTACACGTGCGTTACATCAAAAGAAAGCTTACGATTCCGGAATGGTCGTAAGCATATTTACGTTTCGTCGAGACAAAAATTGCGCCTCCGGTATCCAAAAAACGTTCAAAATTCCGCTCATTAGCATCTCATTATCCACTCATTAGCAATAGAGTGACATTAAGGCCGACCAATCGTACGGTCGAGCGACCCGACGGTCGACCAATCGCTGCGTGGCGGGGGCGGGTTCCTGGCGCGTGCGGGCGGGCCCTCCTCGAGTCGAGTGACGGGACAATTGACCAATCCTACGCTTCGGTGACCTGACGGTCGACCAATCGGTGCATGTGTGGGCGGGCCTTATCGTTCTGAACCGAGGTGAGTCGCCGCCATCTTGCTTCCATTCTTTTTCCCGCTTTCTGCGTCTTTCTTTTCAAATATACATTCCAGCAAAAAAAAGTTGCTTTTAAAACACAAATTGTTTTTTTAAAAATCTAATTAATTTGTACATCTTTTCTCTAACCTCTATAATTTTCCTACCTTTCACTGTTTTTCCAGGCCCGGGGCCTAGGCTTCTCCAACTGCCAGCAGCGCAACTCTAGTCCCAGGCTCCCGGCCTAGACAGAGACAAACACTGGCAGAGGGGAGAGGGTGTGCTGCCTCAGCTCCATTCCCGGTGTCAGTAGGTGGGGAGGCTTCATAAGCAACTGGGGTAGGTCGCAAGCCCCGAATAATAATCTGAAGATCCTGTGTTTGCAGCTGAGGAAATTTCTTCTGCTGACAGCCCCAGGTTAACGGCAGCCATCTTTGTCAAGGAGGGTGAAATGTTTCAGTGCGACGCCATTTTGATTCAGTGTGTAACAGAGTGCATGCGCGGCCATCTTAGTACAGGAACATAGAGTGGGTGGGGCTTCTGTGCTCCCAATCGTCTCCTGGTGACCGAGACAGACAATCGACTGTGTGGGCAGGGCCTAATCTTTCCAACTGAAAAGCAAGCGGCGGCCATTGTTTGTGATACAACACACTGACAGGTCAGGACCCCTTTTTTAATAAAAAGATTGGTGAGGTTGTAAAGTGTATGTTATAGAAAGATTTACCAGAAATGTTTTATAAGCACTTTAAGTTTCATGTTTCCCCACCCCTTGCTCCCCCACCTGTCAGTGCAGGGACCCGAGGCCTAGGATTCTCCAACGGCCAGCAGCACAACTCCAGTCCCAGGCTTCTAGCCCAGACAGGGCCCAACACTGGGAGAGGGTCTGCTGGCTCCCCCCCTCCCTTTCCCCTCCAACCCCCCCTTCCCCCACCTTCCCTTTCCCCATCTCCTCCCTCTCCCCCCTCCCTTTCCACCCTTCCCCCCCAAACCCCTACCTCCTTCCCTCACCACGCCCCCCACACCCCCTTCCCCCCCCACACGCCTTCCCCCCCAACACCCCCCCACACCCCCTTCCCGCCCCCACACCCCCTTCCCCCCCACACCCTCTCCCCCCCCACACCCCCCCTTCCCCCCCACCCCCCCATGCTCCCTTCCCCCCCACACACACCCCACCCCCCTTCCCCCCGCACACACACCCCACCCCCCTTCCCCCCGCACACACAACCCCACCCACACTTCCCCCCGCCACACACCCCCACCCACCCTTCCCCCCCACACCCCCTCCCCCCCACCACAGCCACCCACCCACCTCCCCCTTCCCTCCCCCACACCCCCTTTCCCCCCAAACCTCTTTCCCCCCACCCACACCTTCCCCCCACCCCTTTCTCCCCCACCCACCCACCCCTTTCTCCCCCACCCACCCAATTCACAATTCACAATTCAAATCGCTTTATTGGCATGATAAGTTACATCTTATGTTGCCAAAGCATCAAAATACATTTATGGTTGAGCACATAAACGCAGTTCTATTCATACAGTGTATAAACAGGTATATCCCTGAGTGTATAAATATACATTCGCATTGTTTATATATATTCTTTTCTTAGTTTACTGGTTGTCCCTCTGTTCATGGCAAGCTGTAACATAGTGTGCCGCCAGTGTTACACAGCTTCTCTCCTCTCCCAGTAGGAATGGGAGTTTTTGGTTGTCATTCAGATTTCTGAATTCAGGGCATATTTGTGAGAATTTTTGGTAGAAATTCTCCCTGATGTCCTGATATTTTCCACAGGCTGTGAGGAAGTGCATCTCTGTCTCCACTACTCCCTGACTGCAGTGAGAGCATATCCTGTCTTCTCTTGGCAGCTTGGTCTGCCTGTGTCTGCCTTTTTCGATCGCTAGGCTATGTTCGCTAAGTCTGTACCTTGTCAAGGTTCTTCTCAGTTTGTTATCCTTTACCATGGTCAGGTAATCAGCTATGTTGTATTGTCTGTTTTTCTCCCCCTTTCTCCCCCACTCCCCACCCCTTTCTCCCCCACTCCCCACCCACCCCTTTCTCCCCCACTCCCCACCCACCCCTTTCTCCCACCCCACCAACCCCTTTCTCCCCCCCACCCCACCCTTCTCCCCCCCCACCCACCCCACCCTTCTCCCCCCCACCCACCCCACCCTTCTCCACCCCACCCTTCTCCCCCACCCACCCCACCCTTCTCCCCCACCCAACCCACCCTTCTCCCCCACCCACCCCACCCTTCTCCCCCACCCACCCCACCCGTTTCTCCCCCACCCACCCGTTTCTCCCCCACGCACCCATTTCTCCCCCACCCCTTGCTCCCCCACCCCTTTCCCCTATCTTTCCTTCCCTCTCTGTCTCTCTCTCTCCCTCCCTCTGTCTCTGTCTCCCTCTCTCTCTCTCTCATTCCCTCTCTGCCTCCTTTGCTTTCCCTCTCTCTCTCCTTCCCTCTCTCTCTCTCCTTCCCTCTCTCTCTCCTTCCCTCACTCTCTCCTTCCCCCTCTCTCTCCTTCCCTCTCTCTCTCTCCTTCCCTCTCTCTCTCTCTCCTTCCCTCTCTCTCTTTCCTTCCCTCTCGCTCTTTCCTTCCCTCTCGCTCTCTCCTTCCCTCTCGCTCTCTCCTTCCCTCTCGCTCTCTTTCCTTCCCTCTCTCCTTCCCTCTCTCTCTCTCTCTTCCCCCCGTCGCTCTCTCTCTTCCCCCCCGTCGCTCTCTCTCTTCCCCCCCGTCGCTCTCGCTCTTCCCCCCCGTCGCTCTATCTCTTCCCCCCCAGTCGCTCTCTCTCTTCCCCCCCGGTCGCTCTCTCTCTTCCCCCCCAGTCGCTCTCTCTCTTCCCCCCCAGTCGCTCTCTCCCTTCCCCCCCAGTCGCTCTCTCTCTTCCCCCCCAGTCGCTCTCTCTCTTCCCCCCCAGTCGCTCTCTCTCTTCCCCCCCAGTCGCTCTCTCTCTTCCCCCCAGTCGCTCTCTCTCTTCCCCCCAGTCGCTCTCTCTCTTCCCCCCCAGTCGTTCTCTCTCTTCCCCCCCCAGTCGTTCTCTCTCTTCCCCCCCCAGTCGCTCTCTCTCTTCCCCCCCAGTCGCTCTCTCTCTTCCCCCCCCAGTCGCTCTCTCTCTTCCCCCCAGTCGCTCTCTCTCTTCCCCCCCAGTCGCTCTCTCTCTTCCCCCCCAGTCGCTCTCTCTCTTCCCCCCCAGTCGCTCTCTCTCTCTCTTCCCCCCCCCCAGTCACTCTCTCTCTCTCTTCCCCCCCAGTCGCTCTCTCTTTCTCTTCCCCCCCAGTCGCTCTCTCTCTCTTCCAACAACAACATGCCCTCAAAAAAGCTTCGGCACCGCCGGGCACTCCAGCTAGTTTACTTATAAAATGTAACTTCAAAAATGTAAATGTTGAGATTAGGATGCGGAGCAGTAGTACAAGAATTAGGTGAGATGACCAAAGATATGCTTGGAAAGAAAAGTTCTGGGAGGCTTTTATAGGTGGGGAGAGAAATGATTAGTTAATGTGAATATATTCTGGTAGGATGAAACACGCAGATACGAAGTTACTTTGACAAGCTATATAAGCTATATAAAGCATATATGAGGGAGAAGGGAATAGAGGGTTATGCTGATAGATTTAGATAAGGAAAGACGGGAGGAGGCTCGTGTGGAGCATAAATGTCGGCATGGACTGGTTGGGCTGAATGGCCTGTTTCTGTGCCATATATCCTGTGTAATCCTATGTAAATAAAGGATCCCACACAGATCCCAGTATGATATCAGATTTTTTGTGTGAATATTTCAGGTAATTAGTGCTGGAGAATGGAGCAGTTTCCATGTTGGGCAGCCAGTGGCAGTATCAAACAATGCAAGGTCAAGTGCATCTTATAGATGCATAATAAAGTTCCCTTTGCTGTGCCACAACAATGTGTTCTAGCACCAACATTTGAACAGCATTCCCTACTCCATCAGTGTGGTATTGCTCCATTTCCCACACCAACCATCCTGTGGCCTCTCTGAGTGAGATTACCAGTTTAGTCCTAATTACCACTGAATTAGGGATAATTTTGTGCTGTGGGACCCATGGGCACCAGAAAAAGGATTGATATGAACTGAATTCATGTCAAGTATGATTCTTTACAACTAGGAGACAGAGGAAACTCTCATTCTATCAGTTGGAGCTGGACTTGAACCTGTGAGTGTAAAGCTTTGTTTTAAAAACTCAAATTCATTTTAACTGTCAGATATTTCTTAAGTATAAATGGCTATTTATATTATCAGTTAACATGATCATATTTGCTACGATAAACCAATACCAAAAGGGAATTCCTTTTGAAAATCAATGGATTCCATGTGGATTCGAGCATGCTGCAGCACTGAAACAACTGGATGCAACCCATACATGAGTAATGAAGTCACAGTGTGTAATGTCCATGAATTCCTTATGGATTGTATCACACTGTTAATATAAAAAACTATAGAACATGAAAATTATTACACAAAATGATACAAAGCGGTTGATGTAATTTTTAAATACATTTCAATTGTTTTTTTGTACCTCAAAAGTTGTGTCATTTTTTAGAGATCTTCTGTTAATCAATGTTCTGTTTATAAAATGATTGATTAACTTTAATGTTTAAAACTGGGGGGAAATATTTTTTAAAAAAGGAACTAAAAGAAGTGAAAGTGTTTATCTTATATTTATATACAGTCATGTAGAAATATGAGAGTTACAGGCACACAGATTCTGTCAGTGCGTTGGCAGTTTCAGTATGACTCTCATGCTGTGTGTCGTTGCAAAGGTTATGGTTTAGCCCTGGAGCCTGGGCCTGGAGTACATATGTTCCAGAAGTTCTGTTACTCCCCCTCAGCTGTGGCACCACAAAGGATCATTTTTGTAGGAATATATTGTGGTGTAATATAAATAAGTAATAATGCAATAATTAACCAGGATATTTTTCTTAAATCAACAAAAGATTGCTTTTAAACCTTCAGTGGTTTACTGGATGGTTTTGGATCTTCATCACTAAAGTCATCTGATGGCCACGCTTTCTGTTTTCTTTCTTCTTGATGGTTTGGTGTAGATATATAGAGATCTTACTTTAAGAGCACAGCAACTGGGGGAGGGATTCTGCTCTTCTGGGCAGAGTTCCAGTGGGGCTGGACTTCTGCCCGTCCTTTCTTCTTGTCCCAGCCCGGACCCATTTTCACAGGTCAGAGTTCACTACATATGCACAATGGGCTCCTGAGAGGATTCATACCCTCAAAAGAAGGTCGTCAGTGCAAGGGCAGAGATTCCCAGTGGTGCTGCAGCAAGGATACTTCTGCATTACAAGAAGAGGCGATGAGGTACCTTAAGGGGGCAGCCGCACTCTGGTCCTTTACCACTGCTTCCAGTCATTTTTCACATTGCAGGCCCGAGGGAGCGGCGATAGTGGAGATAGAGAGAAGGGGACACCAACTTTGCGCACCCTCTACCATTTTCATGGTGGTCCCAACAGAACTGAGGGGAAGGAAATCTCAGTCGGAGGCTTAAGGAGTTTCATCGTGCCAATTTTTCAACATTCTTCACCCGATCCCATCTGATTTCAGGTGGGATCACAGAGGACAATTGCTCCGCCGTTAACTTGACAGACAATAGGGTCAATTTTGAAGTAACCACTTCCATCGGGCAAGAGGCAGGCAGAGTGAGACCACTGTGCACTCAATGGAAGCAGTTGGAAGCCCGAACCACTTTCATTGTTGGACTTAATGTGAATTCTGTCAGTGAGCTGCTTGCACATTTGGAGCAGCTTGCCAATCAGCGAAAGGGACTGAAAAGCCGGTTCTTCCAGGCCCCACAAAAACCATTTAAAAACCTTTTTCTTACTTTTATTTGTGCAGCCTGCAGCAGTCTCTTTAAGGACCTTTGGTTCTGCTGCTCTCAACAAGTACCATTGGGCAGAGCATAAGGAGGGCACGCTCAACCCATTGGTACTTCAAAATTGTATCCAGGTCCTACTGATATCATAGAACCACTATTTGGATGGGCTAATGAGGCTCTTGCCTTTTTCTAGCAGGATCCTGGACTCCCCATTTCAGAGACCCCTCAAGAATGGTGGTGACCCCGGATATCAGTGGGAATAGGATGTTAAGTACTGCATCATCATTTTTATTGCTCTACCATCCTGTTTCCACCCAGTGGGGTGGGGGAGGGGGGCGATGAGAGGGATGAAAATTGGCCTCCATGTCTACGTTCTCATTTCCCTTTCATTTATGGTTCATACCTTTGTCCAAGACATGTGATTGTGTGGGGCCAGTCTCACTGTTCTTTTCAAGTCCGAGTTGGCAGATTACATTTGCGACAATGCAAGGAGCCCCATAAGCACCCACATCATATAGGTTTTGGCTGAACTAAGATCTTGATTGCGTCCTTGTCTTGAGGGAGACATGAAAGATCAATAGATCACAATATTAAGAGATATGGGCAAAGGTGGGTATATGGAGTTAGGCTACAGATCAGCCATGATCTCATTGAATGGCAGAACAGACTCGAGGGGCTAAATGGCCTACTCCTACTCCTATTCCTATGTTTCTATGTTCAAAAATCTTCCTTAATTGGTATCAACATTATGCTCAATTTTCATTATCTCAATTATTAAATCCAACGATTTAATTATAATCTTCTGGTATGATCCAGAGGTACAAGTCTATCACAACTGTGCAAATCACAACTGCCCAGGGATTTTGGAAATTCTCCATTTTATTCCTAGTAATCTATGGATACTGGCTTCACAACAATGTGGTCATACTTTACGTGGAGGAGTACCTCAGTAGGACAAAGGCTGGTTAACAGTTTGAGCAGATAGATTTTGGATGACACTTAATGCAGAGAAATGTGAGATGAAAAATTTTGGGGAACAAATAAGGAAATACACGAAGTGGTACAACTTTAAAAGGAATAGACAAACTGAAACATTTAGGGGTCAAGATGCACAATTTTTTTCATTTGGGAGGATATATTGTTAAAGCTGTAAAAGAATATTGGATCCTAGAATTTATAAATCGGGACATGGAGTACAATTAAACTAGAGATTTGATACAGGCGTTCAAAATTATGAGCGGATTGATAAGATAAATATAGAAAAGTTATTTCCACTGGTTGGTGAGTTGGTAATTAGAGAACATAATTTAAGATCATCACCAAAATGATGAAGGGAGAAGATTTTTATGCAAAGGGTTGTTAGGACGTAGAATGCCCTACCAGAAACAGTGGTGGAAACAGAATCCATAATAGCATTTAAAAGGGAACTAGATAAATATTTGAAAAATAATAAGGGGAGAAATTCGGTATTGGCTCGTTTGGGGTGCTAACTTTTAAAAGTTGAAATAATTAGCGCCAGGTGCTAATGGTTTTCAACTTTTAAAAAGTTCGGGGTTTGCGCTTCAGGAAGGAAGTGGAGCACTAAATCAAGCACTCCACTTCCTTCCTGGAGCGCAACAGGCAGCAGGCGGGATGGTAGGTGTGCAGCATTGTACACTGGGCTGTGCAGCACTGCCGCGCTGGAAGGCTCCTTCCCTCCCTTAATGGGAAGGGCCATCAAACATGGCCACAATAAATAATAATTCTAAAAGCGTTAAAAAACAAGCCTGAATGCTTTGTGTCTTAATGCAAGGAGCATTCGTAATAAGGTGGATGAATTAGCAGTGCAAATAGAGGTAAATGAATAAGATATGATTGGAATTATGGAAACATGGCTCCAGAGGGACCAAGGCTGGGAACTCAATATCCAGGGGTATTCAATATTCAGGAAAGATAGGCAAAAAGGAAAAGGAGGTGGGGTAGCATTGCTGGTTAAAGAGGAGATTAACACAATTGTAAGGAAAGATATTAGCTCTGATGATGTAGAATCTGTATGGGTAGAACTGAGAAATACCAAAGGGCAGAAAACGTTAGTGAGAGTGGTGTATAGACCCCCAAACAGTAATGCGGAGGTTGGGGATGGCATTAAAAGGGAAATTAGAGAAGCGTGCAATAAGGGCACAGCAGTCATCATGGGTGACTTTAATCTACATATAGATTGGGCCAACCAAATTAGTAACAATACTGTGGAGGAGGAATTCCTGGAGTGTATACGGGATGGTTTCCTGGACCAATATGTCAAGGAACCAACTAGGGATCAGGCCATCTTAGACTTGGTATTATGCAATGAGAAAGGATTAATCTTGTTGTGCGAGGCCCCTTGGGCCGGAGCGATCATAATATGATAGAATTCTTCATTAAGTTGGAGAGTGAAGTAGTTGACTCAGAGACTAAGGTCCTGAATTTAAATAAAGGGAACTATGATGGTATGAGACGCGAGTTGGGTAGGATTGATTGGGAATGTCACTCAAAGGGTTGACGGTGGATAGGCAATGGCAAACATTCAAAGATCGCATGGATGAACTACAGAATTTGTTTATCCCAGTTTGGCATAAAAATAAATCAAAAAAGGTGACTCAACCATAGCTAACAAGGGAAATTAGGGATAGCATAAGATCCAAAGCGAGAACATATAAATTGGCCAAAAAAAGCAGCAAACCTGAGGATTGGGAGCAGTTTTGGATTCAACAAAGGAGGATAAAGGGATTAAATAAGAGGGGGAAAATAGATTATGAAAGTAAGCTTGCAGGGAACATAAAAACTGACTGTAAAAGCTTTTATAGATATGTGAAGAGAAAAAGATTGGTGAAGTCAAGCGTAGGTCCCTTACAGTCAGAATCAGGGGAATTTATAGTGGGGAACAAAGAAATGGCAGACCAATTAAATACATATTTTGGTTCTGTCTTCACAAAGGAGGACGCAAATAACCTCCCAGAGATATCAGGGAACATAGGGACTAATGAGAGGGAGGAACTGAAATAAATCAGTATGGTTTTGGGGAAGTTGACGGGATTGAGGGCCGATAAATCCCCAGGGCCTGATAATCTACATCCTAGGGTACTTAAGGAGGTGGTCCTGGAGATATTAGATGCATTGCTGGTCATCTTCCAGAACTCGATAGACTCTGGAACAGTACCCATGTAGCTAAAGTTACCCCACTATTCAAAAAAGGTGGTAGAGAAAAAGCGAGGAATTATAGACCGGTAAGCCTGACATCGGTAGTGGGGAATATGCTAGAGTCCATTATAAAAGATGTAATAGCAGAGCACTTGGAAAGCAGTGACAGGATCGGACAAAGTCAGCATGGATTTACAAAAGGTAAATCGTGCCTGACTAATCTACTGGAATTTTTTGAGGATGTAACTGGTAAAATAGATAAGGGAGAACCAGTGGATGTGGTGTATTTGGACTTTCAGAAGGCTTTCGATAAGGTCCCGCATAAGAGATTAGCATGCAAAATTAAGGCACATGGGATTGGGGGCAAGGTATTGACTTGGATAGAGACCTGGTTGGCAGATAGAAAGCAAAGAGTTGGAATAAACGTGTTGTTATCCGAGTGGCAGGCAGTGACTAGTGGGGTACCGCAAGGATCGGTCCTAGGACCCCAGCTGTTCACAATATATATTAATGATCTGGACGAGGGAATTGGATGTAGTATCTCCAAATTTGCAGAAGACACAAAGCTGGGTGGGAGGGTATGCTGTGAGGAGGATGTCGTGAAACTCCAGTATAATTTGGACAGGTTGGGTGATTGGGCAGAAACATGGCAAATGCACTATAATGTGGATAAATGTGAAGTTATCCTCTTTGGTGGCAAAAACAGGAAGGCAGATTATTATTTGATTGGCAATAGATTGGGAGAAGGGGCAGTGCAAAGAGACCTGGGTGTTCTTGTGCACCAGTCGCTGAAGGTAAGCATGCAGGTGCAGCAGACAGTTAAGAAGGCAAATGGTATGTTGGCCTTCGTAGCAAGAGGGTTCGAGTACAGGAACAAGGATGTCTTGCTGCAGTTGTACAGGGCCTTGGTGAGACTGCACCTTGAGTATTGTGTGCCGTTTTGGTCACCTTACCTGAGGAAGGATGTTCATGCCATGGAAGGAGTGCAGCGAAGATTCACCAGGCTGATACCTGGGATGGCAGGAATGACGTATGAGGAGAGATTGTGTCGATTGGGCTTATACTCACTGGAGTTTAGAAGATTGAGAGGGGATCTCATTGAAACCTATAAAATTCTGTCAGGCCTGGACAGACTAGATGCAGGAAGGATGTTCCCGATGGCCGGGGAGCCCAGAACCAGGGGTCATAGTCTAAGGATAAGGGGAAAGCCATTTAGGACTGAGATGAGGAGGAATTTCTTCACCCAGAGAGTGGTGAACCTGCGGAATTCTCTGCCACAGAGGGCGGTGGAGGCCAGTTCATTAAATATATTCAAGAAGGAGTTGGATATATTTCTTAAGGCTAAAGGGATCAAGGGATATGGGGAGAAGGCAGGGACAGGGTACTGAATTTGGATGATCAGCCATGATCGCATTGAATGGCGGAGCAGGCTCAAGGGGCCGAATGGCCTACTCCTGCTCCTATCTTCTATGTTTCTATGTTTGCAGGGTCTGCAAGAGGTAAATGTACATGGTCCCTCACGGCAGCCACGATCCGACTCGATCAGTCCGATGCACTGCAGCAGAGTGCCGGGCTGATCGATCGCTGGCGAAGAGAAATTTAAAAAAAATAAAGAACATTTTGCAATTTTTTTCACTTACCTCGGCTACCTCGCCTTTAAGTGCTCAGTCTCCCGATGAGCGCCTCCTGCAGCTGCCGGTGTTTTCACCCAGCGATGCTGCAGGGGCCGGAACCGAAGTTTGTGTCCGGAGTGCTACCGGGGCAATGTGCATGGCGATGACATCACGATCTCCGGCCGGAGGAGATCGGGGTGCAACGCTATACTGCCACTGCAAACCTCCCGCCGAATATAGCGGGAGTCGATCTTCTCGCCACACCCAGTTGGTAAGTGCTTAGCGCCCCGTTATCGCCCTCCGGAGGTGATTACGGGAGGTGCTAAGGAGGCCAATTTCTAGCCCTAAATGTTTAAAAAGATATGGGAAAGGGGCAGTGATCTCATTGAATGGCGGAGCAGGCTCGAAGGGCCTAATGGCCTACTCCTGCTCCTATCTTCTATGTTTCTATATTTCTATGACTCAGTGGATAGCTCTTTCAGAGAGCCGGCACAGACACAATGGACTGAATGACCTTCTTATTTGCTGTAAAGTTCTATGATTCTGTGGCAGTAATTCTGGGCTGCAACAGGAGGCTATATTTAAACCCTAGAGATAACAATAATAGATAATGGAATTAATTCAGTTATTTTTGCCTCCCCCATCTGTCTCCAACTTCCTCCTCCTGCTTTCTCTTATGGCTTGGGTATTGTTCAACACCTTTTGGTGTAAGTAGCTTGATTACAATTTTCGTATGTGGACCATAGGGGTAATTTTCACTTTCGGCGTGGGTGGTAAACTAACAGTTGCGGGTCAGCCACCCGACGCTATCCGATTTTCAATGGAAAGGAAAATTGGACAGTGTACAACAGACAGACAATCTGGTTTTGCGCTCAAACCCAAAGTGAAAATAACTCTCCATGTCTCTTGTTCAAGTGAAGTAAGACAACCCACTTATGTGTGGAAGCATGGTGTGTTCATTTATTTTGTATTATTTCATGAATATAAGTTGTAATGATTGAATTAAGTGAGTGCAATCATAACTGCTTTTCTGTTTCTTCACTTTACTACTAAATAAAGCAGCTTATTGATTCATATCTGGTCTTGTCTCACCAGCGTTTGCTCCACCTGCCCTTGGAGAGGTTGAAGTACCCCTGTACCTATAAAAGACATAAGTATCCACTTCAGATCACAAAGAGATACAATTATTATGACCCTGGGCTACCCTATCATACAGGTAGATATTGGACGTGTGAATCAACTCCAATAAATGCAAGATGCTTATAGAAGTGACTGACACCACTGAATCCTGGAAGGCACTTATGACAGATCAAAATTTGGAACAACATTATTTGTGTCAGCACTAAAGGGATTTTGTGGCAGGGAGAAGTACAAATAGAGTCATTGCCCTTTCAATCTCTTCTATTCCTGAGCACTGAGAAGCTGGAGCAGTTCAACTGGGAAAATGGTGTCAGATAGAATTCAGGCAGTTAGGCAGGAAGAGTGACCAGAACACCGATTTCTGCTTGCAATTCTGGGATGAAGCTATGAGAAAAGGAAAGCATTAAAGCAGTTCTTGTGTACAAAAAGATATCTTCTTTTCATTTGCTTGAAACAAGAGTTTACATATTGGACTATTATGCTTGATTAGGCAGAAGAGTAGCCACAAAAAACATTTAAAAAGTCGAAAGGAGCAGACACTTTACTGGCACTCTCTAGGGTCATTTCTCCCTGATACAATTCGCAAAACAGCCACTGATTTGAACCTACTGCAATAGTTAATTAACATAGCAGAAATACAAAAGGAAAATGGAAACTTACATCACATGTATGGTTTTGTCTAATTACGTACATGAATTTGACTTTTTGCACAACAAGAGTGAACATATTTGATTAACTCTCAGTATAGCCATAACAACTGCATAGAATTCAAATCCCAAATTTTGTGTCTAGCAGTATTCCAAAAAAACTCAGCATTATTAGCAACAAATTCTTCAGACTCCACCATCACCAGCTTTTAAATAGCTGTGGCATATCAATAGCTTTGTAGTTCATTTGAAATCTTTAAAGCTTCGGTTATCAATAACAGCAATTTGATTGTAAATAAACATTAAACCTTCAGAACATGATTTGTACCGTTGAACTCAAATATCAAAGAGAGTCTTCTTGCCAGGAAAATGAGTTGTCACAAAGAAAAATGCAATGTTGTCGGCAATGTTAATCCACATTTACACTGGAAAATGATCCTTCAGTCTCCTTGAGGAATACAAAGATCTGCGATAGATGGCACTCAAGAGAGCAACTCCATGACAAGTTAAAAGATACGTCTTGTCAAAAGTGCTGCTTCCCTGGGCACCATCATCAAAGAAGAACTCTTCATGTCAGAAGCACGCACACCAGTTCAGCACAATGTCACTTCAAACTCTTGCCGGTCAGATTATAGTTTTAGCCTGCGCAGGTTGTACAGCTAACACTGAATATTGAAACTCACCTGAAGTAAACCACAGCCCCAGTTTTATAATAGCAGCACCTGAAACTAAAGCAATGTTGGCACTCGGTTGCTATTAGCACTGGCATCACCAAGAAGCTTCGCTTTACAATATTTCTGCTGAATGGTTTGTGAGGAACCGTCAAGAAATCCGATCTGCCTTTTTATTCTACCAGGACAACCATTGTTTGCCTTGAATGCAGGATCAGTTTTATTTACAGATTGCTAACGCCAGCTAAGGACAACAATACTTAACACTCTAGATGAAAGCAATGGGATCTCAAAACAGATTACAAACACTTTAGACCTAATGCTTTGCTGTACTCATTTTGAATTCCAGATTACTGTCAGAAATAATTATTTTTAGGGGCACTGAAGCATGCAGAGCCTAGCATGTATGATAGGACTGAATATTACTATCACTGTTGGCAGGATTCTTTGTCATTTGTAAGCAGAAATTATAGTTGCTAAAGTTTGTAATCAACAACTGATCAAATTGCAGTGTTCCAAGGAGTGTGAGTATTGTATGCTGTAATAAACCTGACAAGGGGGGGGGGGTCCATACCCAGAACTGTAACCAACATTTAACTGACCTGCTAAACACTTCCAGCATTTTCTTCTTTCATATTTCACGCATCTGTGGTTTTTGCATTTTGGTTAACCTATTTTTACTCATTCCAAACGCTGATGGATCTAATACGCATTTGCAACAACTTCTGTTTTTATTTCAGGTTCCAGCATTTGTAGTTTTTATTCTTGTATGTTTTGTGTTTCATTTTGATATAAACCAAATGCAAATGCCTTGCTGTAATAATGTGCTATAACAACTGGCTAGTCAGCCCACAGAAACAGTCTCTCAGTGTGATAGAGTCACTGATCACTACTGGTCTTTGTGATTAAGACAACAAGAGGCGATCATTCTAAAAGCTTTATGCCCAAAATCCATTAAAGTAAGGAGAGTGCCGAGGTGGAGACTGACTCGTGTGACATTCCAGGTCAAATCAATAATGTCCATCATTGGCTCCCCCAGAAATAGACATTTAAACTAACCAATCAAATAGTAACTGCTATTTTGCATGCTAATGAGCCACTCGACCTATGCATATGTTGTGACCTATTGTGCTCCAGGCAATTAACACATAAAATTATGTTTGGGAAAGCACACAGGAAGCTACATTTTAGTAAAATTGAATGCTGTTAAGTCTGTGTGTTATAGTGAGAATTACTACACAGACCACAAGAGTAAATTCAACAGGTCTTTACTGGTTGGAGGTCGGACTATACTGAATACAATATTATTACACTGTGCTTATGTGGTCACCACCGGTATTACGTATACAGCAGCCAAAGAAAGTAGTACCTTTCTTAAGGTGGACCAGGCTTAAGTCCTCTTAAGGTGGAACAGGTTACATACACCAAAATCCTCCCTTTTTAGCTTAACAGTCATATCCCCAAATAAACATAACATATATACATATATAACTTCAGGTATAACAGTTCAAAGGTTCAGTCTCTCAGGAGGCTTTCTGATTCGGCTTGGATAACGCCTTTCAGTGGTCTCTGATTCTTGTTGTTGAGGTGCCTCCTCTAGTTGGTTGCCAATGTATTGGGTGTCATCATCATCAAATACATTCTCGGCCGAGGTAGATGCTTCAGGTTCATGAACGTCTTCCACAGCTGTCTCTGTCACAACCATGGGTTCGACCCTTGCTCTCGACTCTACCAGTTGATCCGCATGACGCCTTATCACATTATGACCAATATCTACGGTGTACATCAGAGGTCCTTGTCTGGCCCGGATTGTTCCGGACTGCCATTTTTCGTTTCCATAGCCCCTTGCCATCACTGGTTGTCCTACATCGAAAGTTCGAGTGGTCTTGCTGTTAATATGCCGAAACTGTTTGTTTTCCACTTCCCTCCGCACATTTGGTTTTAACAAGTCCAACTTGGACCGCAACCTCCTGTTATAAAACATCATAGCAGGACTTTGGTTAGTCACGGCATGATCGGCGTTTCTATATGACATCAGGAACTTATCGACCTTGTGTTGCAGCGGAATCTGATCATCATTCATGGCCTTAATAGCCTTTTTGAATGTCTGGACAAATCTTTCAGCCAACCCGTTTGTCGCCGGATGATATGGGGCAGAGGTATAATGTTTAACTCCATTCTTCTTTAAGAATTGTTGGAATTCTTCCGATACAAACTGTGGTCCGTTGTCCGAACAGATCTGTTCTGGCAATCCGTTCCTTGCGAATATTGTTCTTAACACCGCAATTGTCTTTTCTGAAGTAGTGGTATTCATCTTGATGACTTCTGGCCATTTGGAATGTGCGTCCACCGCGATTCGGAACATGGAGTCCATGAATGGACCAGCAAAGTCAATGTGTACGCGTTGCCATGGGGCTGAAGGCCATTCCCATGGGTGTAGCGGTGCTATCGGAGGTGCATTTTGCACTTTTTGACACCCAGCGCAGCTTTTCGTTAACTCCTCAATCTGTTGGTCAATACCCGGCCACCATACGTAAGCCCTAGCAAGACTTTTCATTTTAACTCCCCCCAGATGACCTTCATGTAGTTCTTTTAAAACTCTTTCCCTTAACTTGGGAGGAATAATCACTCTTGTCCCGTACATCAAAGTACCATGGCAGACGGACAGCTGGTCTCGCCTTGCCGAGAATGCCGGTAACAGAGGATCACCCCGTGTTGGCCATCCTTTCACTGTCACCTCGTAGACTCTGGACAGTGTCGGGTCGTTCCTGGTTTCTCTTTCAATACTTGCGTTGGTGACAGGTAAACACTCGATAATGGTCGAATGAAATAACTCAACGGGGTCAACTTCCGTCGTGTCTTCATCTTCAGGTAGTGGCAGGCGTGACAGGCCATCAGCATTGCCATGCTGTTTCGTACCTTTGAATTCTATCTGATATTGATGTGCCCCTAAGAAAAGAGACCATCTCTGGAGACGCTGTGCTGTCATCACCGAAACACCCTTCTTAGGGTTAAAAATGGACACCAACGGTTGATGGTCCGTCAGAAGTGTGAATTTTTGGCCCTGTAGGTAATGATTAAACTTCTTCACTCCCCATACAAGGCTAAGGGCCTCCCTATCGATCTGCGCATAGTTGCGCTCAGCGGAGGTCAATGATCTGGATGCAAACGTGACTGGCCTTTCCGTGCCATTTGGCAATTTATGTGAGAGTACTGCCCCAATACCATATGGAGAAGCATCACAAGCCAACCGAATAGGCAGTGTCGGGTTGAAGTGAGCCAACACTTCCTCTGAGCTGATCAATTCTTTGCTTTTGCGAAATGCCTTCTTACAGCTTTCGCCCCAGTCCCATGGTACCCCTTTCTGTAAAAGAGTGTTCAACCGATGCAGCACCGTGGATAGATTTGGCAGAAATTTATGGTAATAGTTAATTAATCCTAGAAGCGACCTCAACTGAGAGACATTCTCCGGAGCGGGAGCCTTTACAACTGCCGCTATCTTGTCAGGAGACTTATGAAGCCCCTCCCGGTCAATGACATGACCACAGTACGAGATCCGCTTCTGGAAGAACTCACATTTCTGCCGATTTACTCTAAGTCCATACTCTTTCAGTCTGTTGAGCACCAGTTCCAAGTTAGCGAGATGCTGTTCATCACCATCACCTGTGATCAGAATGTCGTCCAGGTAACATTGTGTGCCTGGAATTCCCTGTAATACCTGCTCCATGGCCCTCTGCCAAATTGCTGGAGCCAATGCCACACCAAAAACCAGCCTATTGTACCGGTATAACCCTCGATGTGTGTTGATCGTGAGGTATTGGCGTGACTCTTCTTCAACCTCCATCTGCAAGTACGCCTGCGCCAGGTCTATCTTGGTGAAGTGTTTCCCGCCAGACAGTGAAGCGAAAATATCCTCAATCCGTGGAAGCGGATACTGCACCGTGTGAAGCACCGGATTAACGGTGATTTTGAAATCTCCACAGATGCGAACCTTCCCTGGATCTCCTGGCTTATTGTTCGCAGGACGTTTCATAACGGGAACAATGGGTGTAGCCCACTCACTCCAATCTACTTTAGACAGTACCCCTGAACGTTCTAGTGCTTCCAGCTCCGCTTCAACCGCAGGTCGTATTGCATAGGGTACCGGTCTGGCTTTAAAGAATTTTGGTTGTGCATGTTCATCAATCTTGATGTTTGCCGTAATTCCTCTCAGTGTTCCCAGTCCCGGCTGGAACACCTCTTTAGCCTCATCCAGTATTCTGGACAATCGTTTAGGTTTGACAGCTGTTTCCCCGGAATCTACCGTTAGTGCTTTCAAGGAGTGCCAGTCCATATTCATTTTCCTAATCCACTCCCGTCCTAGTAGTGGTGGACCTCCTTCAGGTAGCACATATAAGTCCATTACTTGGCTTCCTTCGCCCTTGTGGACCACTTCTACCTCTATTTTTCCGATGGGGTACACTCTTTGCCCCGTGTACATTTTCAATATAATCTCCGTATCCTGTAAGGGAATATGTTGGAATAACCTTCTGTAATCTTTCTTATTCATGACCGTCAATGCCGATCCAGTGTCCAATTCCATTTTTACTTGGACTCCTGCTATCTTAAGAGTGACCCAAATTGTCTGGAGGTCTGTATCCTTACCAACGTTGTGTATTCTTAAGCTATCCAGTTCATTACTGCTAGCGTCTGAATCTGACTTCTGTTCGGTCAAACTGTTCTTTGTCACCTTGTGTACCTTTGCATGTTTTCCTTGCGGTGACTTTTTATTGCTGGTCTTCTTTCCTGACCGGCATACTTTAGCTATGTGGCCAAGCCTGCCACACGTTCTGCATTCTTGGTTTTTAAACCAACACTGGTTCTGATCGTGCGTTGTCTTTCCACAACGATAACATTTGACAGAACTCAAACCCAATTTGTTTGTACCGAGTTCCGGTGGCCGTAGCTGCATTACTGCCATGCCTCTCGCTGCGGCCTCGTGTGCTGCTGCCATAGTGACCGCCTTCTCGAGAGACAGCTCATTCTCCTTGAGCAGTCGCCTTTGTGTATCCTGTTTAAATAAACCACACACAAATCTATCTCGAAGTGCCTCTGTCAGTCCCGTTCCAAACTGACAATATTTTGCTAGCTTACTTAATTCCATCAAATATTCAGCATTGCTTTCATTTTGCCGCTGTCTTCTATCGTAAAATTTAAATCGTTCCGCTAGCATCAGCGGCGTGGGGCTAAGATGATTTTTTAGGACAGTAACAATCTGTTCGAACGTCTTATCCGCCGGTTCATCTGGTGATAACAGGTGTTTCAATTGCCCGTATGGCTTCGCACCCATTAAGTTTAGTAATGTTAGTGCTTTATCTGTCTCAGGAATTTTATTTGCCTTACAATAGTTTTGTATGCATTCTACATACATAGCCCAGTCTTCTATATCACTGTCGAAGGCATTAATGTTCCCATGTTTAGGCATCGTAGCAATTTATCGTATTTTTAATGTTATCTAAGATGGCGGCTTTCCGCTCTTGCCGTCGTCCTCCGCCCACAAAATGGCGGTTTTCCCACGCTTGGCGGTCTTCACCCGTCCCCCGACGCTGTCTCCGCTTCACCGTGGCTCTCGCGCCTTCAGTTTCCCCAGACGCTGCGCCTTTAGCCCGAATGCAGCCCTTATCTCCGGTCGCGATCGATGTCCCGCGCTGCGCCTCTCGCTCGAAAGCGGCCCGGCCCTTATCTCTGGTCACGATCGACCTCACCGCCCTTATTCCTCCGTCTTCCCAGCCCCGTCTGTACAGCCAACGCAGTTGACTTTCTGCCGCGTCGCTGCCCGGCTTACCCACCACGAGGTAGTAGAAGAAGCTGACAGTCGCTGATGGAGGCTTCGAGGTCAGGATGTATTCTGCACTCCGGTTGCTCGATGCCTGCCGCTCGACGTGTCTTCCCGTAGGTGATGAGGGTGGAAACCTCTCTTCGACGTCCTGTCTGTGGACGAAGTCGCCGTGGAAATTACTGCAGCAGGGTAAGAATCGGACTCGTCGCCACTATTAAGTCTGTGTGTTATAGTGAGAATTACTACACAGACCACAAGAGTAAATTCAACAGGTCTTTACTGGTTGGAGGTCGGACTATACTGAATACAATATTATTACACTGTGCTTATATACCGGTGTGGTCACCATCGGTATTACGTATACAGCAGCCAAAGAAAGTAGTACCTTTCTTAAGGTGGACCAGGCTTAAGTTCTCTTAAGGTGGAACAGGTTACATACACCACAAATGCTACACTCTCGTGTTGGACTTTCAAAATTGGAAAGAATCATTTGTTGGGATGCACATAACTTTTTTATTCCAGAAACAAGTCAAAGTTTGAACTAGCATCATTCAAACCTAAAAGTTAATAAATATTGAATATGATACCAAAACCTATCAGAAAATTGGAATACAGAAAAGTTAAAGCAGCAGCAACTTGATAGCAATGACCACCTAGATAATTTCAGACAAAGCCTGAAAATATCACTGCTCAACTCTATAGATTGACTTGTGACAACAGTGACACTTCCTTTCCGCAGCTGGCTGAAAAATCCATTGTCAAACAATAATTTACAAAGCCTTTGCAGTCATAAATATTATTGTAAAAGCCCATCAGCTATATTGTTCACATGCCAAGTAGGAAAGTCATATGAATAATTTAATAATAAGGCCCTGCATCCTTTGTTGTTTGTTGTGCTTCCAATAAATAGTTCAAGTAGTTTTGCTTTGTTTGCAAGAGTTTTTCTGTGCTCCTATCTGAAGTCTAAGTGCAGTTTTTAATCTGATCATATGAACCATCTCTTCTGGCTTTAGAGATGAGTCCACCACATCCACTTCAGCGTCCAAGCATGAGGACACCACCATTTAAGGGAGTGGGTCAACATCACTGATACACAGGTTGAGGTATCCCAAAAAGATGAAGATCCAGTCCAGGCAGAGCACTCGGCTGCCAAGTATCAGGTGGACAAATTCCCAATGGCTAGATCCAATAAAGGACCTTATGTGAGACTAGACAGAAACTGGAAGTCACATGCAGAACAGCAGGGGATGCATCTTCCAGTCAGGATAGATGTTGCCCTTTCATAATGCTCACCCCTCAGTTCACACACAGATTCTACAGAAGGAGTCTACTTGTCTGCTTCATGAGGTTATGATGCATAATGAAATAACACTAGCATTTCAGAATGCAATGTTTCTAGGCCCAGTTAATAAATTAAGTTGGCTCTTAGTGGTGTGAAACTAGGAGACCTTCTCTGCAGCTCAGTGTCCAATCTGCTCTGAAGACCAGTATACAGGAGTGATGCACCTGAACCTTGACACTTCATTTGGTCCTTAGGTTCATGTGGCCTGATGTGCCACATTGTAAAGAGGATTTACATATAGTTTCTACAGCTATATAAAAAGAAAAAGGGTGGCTAAAGTGAACGTTGGTCCCTTAGAGGATGGGACTGGGAAACTAGTGGTGGGGAACATGGAGATGGCAAAGACGCTGAACAAGTATTTTGCATCAGTCTTTACAGTAGAGGACACTAAAAATATCCCAACACTGGACAAACAGGGGGCAATGGGGGGGGGGGAGGAGCTAAAGACGATTAAAATCACTAAGGAGATGGTACTCAGTAAAATAATGGGACTTAAGGCGGATAAATCCCCCGGACCTGATGGCCTACATCCTAGGGTCTTGAGAGAAGTGGCGGTAGGGATTGTGGATGCATTGGTGATCATTTCCAGAACTCCCTGGACTCAGGAAAGGTCCCGGCAGATTGGAAAACTGCTAATGTAACACCCTTATTTAAGAAGGGAAGTAGACAAAAAGCTGGAAACTATAGACCAGTTAGCCTAACATCTGTGGTTGGCAAAATGTTGGAGTCCATTATTAAGGAAACAGTAACAGAGCATTTGGGTAAACATAATTTAATAGGACAGAGTCAGCATGGTTTTACAACGGGGAAGTCATGTTTGACAAATTTGCTCGAATTCTTTGAGGAAGTAACATACAGGGTGGATAAAGGGGAACCAGTGGATGTAGTGTATTTGGACTTCCAAAAGGCATTTGACAAGGTTCCACACAAAAGATTACTGATCAAGATAAAAATCACGGGATTGGGGGTAACATACTGGCATGGGTGGAAGATTGGCTATCTAACAGAAAACAAAGAGTTGGGATAAATGGTTCGTTCTCGGGCTGGCAATCAGTAACTAGTGGTGTTCCGCAGGGGTCAGTGCTGGGACCCCAACTCTTTACAATCTATATTAACGATTTGGAGGAAGGGACCGAGTGCAACATATCTAAGTTTGCCGACGATACAAAGATGGGAGGGAAAGCAGTGAGTGAGGAGGACATAAAAAACCTGCAAAAAGACATAGACAGGCTAAGTGAGTGGGCAGAGATTTGGCAGATGCAATATAATGTTGGAAAGTGTAAGGTTATGCACTTTGGCAGAAAAAATCAAAGAGCAAGTTATTATCTAAATGGAGAGAAACTGCAAAGTGCTACAGTACAAAGGGATCTGGGGGTCCTGGTGCATGAAACACAAAAAGTTAGTATGCAGGTGCAGCAGGTGATCAGGAAGGCCAATGGAATCTTGGCTTTTATTGCAAGGGGGATGGAGTATAAAAACAGGGAAGTCTTGCTGCAGTTATACAGGGTATTGGTGAGGCCACACCTGGAATACTGCGTGCAGTTTTGGTTTCCATATTTAAGAAAAGATATACTTGCTCTCGAGGTGGTTCAGAGAAGGTTCACTCGGTTGATTCCAGAGATGAGAGGGTTGATGTATGAGGAAAGGTTGAGTAGGTTGGGACTTTACTCATTGGAGTTCAGAAGAATGAGAGGCGATCTTATCGAAACATATAAGATTGTGAGGGGGCTTGATCGGGTGGATGCGGTGAGGATGTTTCCACTGATGGGTGAGATTAGAACTAGGGGGCATAATCTTAGAATAAGGGGCTGCCCTTTCAAAGCTGAGATGAGGGGAAACTTCTTCACTCAGAGGGTAGTAAATCTATGGAATTTGCTACCCCAGAGAGCTGTGGAAGCTGCAACATTAAATAGATTTAAAACAGAGATAGACAGTTTCCTAGCAGATAAGGGAATTAGGGGTTATGGGGAGAGGGCAGGGAAGTGGACGTGAGTCTAGATTCAGATCAGCCATGATCCTATTGAATGGCGGAGCAGGCCCGAGGGGCCGTATGGCCTACTCCTGCTCCTACTTCTTATGTTCTTATGTTCTTATAATTCCCATCCCATACATAAGCAGTCAGTTCAAATTGATGTCTGTGAAAACAATTGAGGCCTAATTTCAAACAATTAAGTACAATACATTAGAAGCATTTGATATTGCATGACCATGGGATTTTACAATGTTGTTGCTTTTGTGATTTCTTATATGGAACAAAATGGGCCAGAAATTTGGGCTGGAGGCTTCCCGTGGGCGCAAGCCCCCGACCTGCACTTACATAGCGCGCCTGCCGTTGTGCTGTAGGGCCGCGTGGGATTCCGATCCTGTGCCTCCTCCAGCTGCCAGTGTGCAATGCTTGCGTATCCCAGGGGCGCAGTTAGTTCGCAGCGTCCCCTGGAATCACGTGGACCATGGGGAGCCAATCGGAGCAAGGAATCTCTATTCATAGATTTAACAGGAAGACCTGTCAAATTATTGAATAGAGATCAGCCCCAAAACCTAAGTAAAACATCAAATAATTTTTTTTTTTTTAATCTCATTTTTAAAATAACTACAAATTACATAAATTAACTATTTTAAACAAAAATTCAAATTTTTGTACAAATTAATTAAAGTTTTTAACGGGGCTAAAAATAAACTTACGTTTCTTTAAAGTATTTTAAAATGATAAACCTGTGGAAAAAATGTTTTAATTTTAATTAATTAACCTCTTACCTTGTTAAAAGCAGGCCTTGTGACTGCTTTTTTCACGCGCAGCTGCTAGGGACTTACCCGCACGGAGAAACCTGTAAAAAAATCGGAAGTTCCAGGCGTACGCGCTGCCTCTCCGGCGCATGCGTTTGACCTCCGAACTCCTTCCTTCAAGGGAAACTGGCACTTTCGTTGGCCCTACACATGAGTACACAGCGCGTACTCACCCATGGGGACCCGAATTTCTGGCCCAATAGCACTACTTCAATAATACTTCAGAAGCCTGTAATGATATCCATACTGTTTTTGCATTTAAATGTACACCTTTATAATATGACAGTGCTGTTCAATGAGGATAAAGGTGTGAAGGTTTAATTGGGGGTAATTTTCAACTTCCCTGCCTGGGTGTAAACTGGCAGGACAGAACACCCATTGTAGAACCATCTGATTTTCATTGCATTGATTTCAATTTGCACAGGTGTCAGCCTTGGCTTAGTGGTAGCATTCTTGCCTCTAGATCAGAAAATCATGGGTTCAAGCCCCCCTCCAGCACTTCAGCACATACTCTTGGCTGATGCTCCAGTGCAGTCCTGAGGGGGTGCTGCTTTTCAGAAGAGATGTCAAACTGAGGTCCCATCTGTCATCTCAGTTGGATGCAATAGATTACATGGCACTATTCAAAGAACAAGAGGGGAGTTCTCCTAGTGTCCTGGCCAATATTTATCCATCAACAACACCGCTAAAACAGTTTAGTTAGTCATCATTTATCTCATTGCTGTATGTTGAACTTTGTTGTGCCAACACTGGCTGCTGTGTTTCATTACAGTGTTGACTACCCTTCAAAGATAATTTATTGGCTATGAAGTACATTCAGAGAGCCTGAGGACAAGTTCTTCTTTCTGTCATTGGAATGAAAAATCGGGCAGGTCTTGCAATGGGTGGGCAACCTGCTCCACCAGCTTAACACCCAGGCGGCGAAGCTAAAGTGTGCAATTTATCAGCTGCTAAGAGTAAGTCATTTCCTTTTTCTTTTGTATGGAAGTTCTTCTTCAAATTAAATTTACAGTGTAGGACATTATTCTACTTCTCAAATCAACATCAAAAAACTTCTGGAAGATTTTCCCACATGTGTTGGCCTTCTATCCTGGGAAGCTTCTGCTTCCTTCCCTCATCAATATATTAATACAACAGGTGGGTAAACTAGCGCCTGGCAAATGTTCATAATTAATAATCAATATGTTGCAAATGCTAAAATTCCCTTTAAGTGCATTGGTTCCACTGCATATACATGAAATAATTCTTTGAGAAGCTAAAAGTAAAATTAAGTAAGAGCAAATTCATTTTTAAAGCATGTAATTATTTTATAAATCAGGGTTTGGAAAATTACTTGGCTAGATCCTCAATTCTGGCAGCATGCTTTTGATGGGCAAATGTGCCCTACTGCACTGGTTTTCAAACGTTATTGTGTGCAAATATTGCTACACCCCTGAGATACCACATCCTAAGCTCTAAATGCCCATTTTGCGGCCATAAAACGGTCACAAAGATGAGAATTGCAGCAGTGGGACTGGCACCCAATCTGTTCTTGCCTTTGGTCCACTGTGTCCTGGGCAACCACCTGAAGCAGGCATTAGATGCCTTGTATATATTATTGAGGGATCTAATGCCCATTGAAAGACCCCTCTGCGAAATTGATTTCCGATGAATGGAGCAGGAGTCAGGGTTCTTAGTGGTGGATGCGGCTTAAGCACTGGCTGCTACCAATAGGTACTTTTTTTCAAAAGTTATTTTTTGAAACATTGCTGTGGAGCCAGGAGGAGCAGGACTGCTCCCGAAACTCCACAGTATCTCAATCGTCCCCCACCATTGCCACTCAAACCCTCTCCCCCACTCGATACATAGCTTCATTTTGTTCAAATAGGCGCGTGTCCGGCACCTGTTGCTTGTTAATATTAATGAGGCCTCGGGCCTCTGAGTTTGGGTGCATGTTGCAGCTGCCTTCGCACCCAAATCTGGGGGCCGATGAATTAGTGTCAGCGATCAAAAGGCACACATTTGCATTAGTACACGGCAACAAAATAATCTGCCAGTAATTAAACAAATCTAGCAAAGAATACAGAATTCTAGAAGCGCTTTGTGAACAGTGGATAGGATTTTCCCTGGTGGACCATAGCAGAACATTCTTCAGGTGTCATTCCACCAGCCTTCCACTGTCCTCTGCCACTTCTGGGATTTGCCGCTAGAGGTGATGGGGGAACATGCAATACCTCTGCTCAAATATGGACAGGCATATTGTAGTGACATGCAAATAAGAGGAATAGGTCACCTGTTGTATTTACTGTCATTTACACCCTAGCAACTGTTTCTGGCATTCAGGGATGTCATTATGGCAAGAGGATTAAAAAAATTAGGGAAGAAATAGTGCCACCACACCACCATATTTCAGTGCCTTTCTGGCAGTGATGAGAAATTCCAATGGGAGGTTTAGGTGCTTCTTCACTCTGACCACCCTGCCCCCCCTATTGTGATGTCACTTTTGGGGGTAATACTAGCAGGATGTCAGGCACCCCCAGATATCTCACTGGTTCTATCCACTGTACAGTCAGCTGTAAGTTTGCCTGCATGAAGGAGAAATTTGCCTTTGTAAAGGCCATAAGTGGGCCCAACAATCTAAGAGAGATTGTCATTTGGATAGTGAGACAGAGGAATTTTGCCAGGAGCCCATAAAATTATGTAAATAAGCCTAAGCGCCAAAGATTCTACAGTGTCAGTGGCAGAGATTTTGGCCGAGCGCAAAGCCCGACAAGCCAACTTCCCACTAGATAGCTGCCAAAATGTAAAATCATGGCTAAAGTACACACCAGAACATCAGAGAAACAACCATGTACTGCCGCTCAGCAGTAAAGCATATTCAAAATGCTGCCTTTTTTGTGTCCAATAGCCCAAAAATTGCACAAGGTTGGAGAATGCAATTCTGAGGTAATTCAGCCAAGGGCTATAATTTGGTTCAGATCCATCGATTTCTGCTCCATTCTTCCATTGATCCAAAATTGGTTTCAGGCTCCCCACACCTGAAGTGGTAGTCCATAGAAGGAGTCAAGGCCAAAGACACATACAACTGCTGGTGTAGCTGAAGAGAATGACTTCGGTTTTGTTGATCAGGAAGTTGCTTCACAAACTCATGAATTCCGAGTGATAGTATAACTCCAGTTTACGCAACATTCAAAAACAAACTAGTCTCTGATAAGTGCGGTAAATTTTCCAGGACTGATCCTAAAGTAGTGAGATGTCGGAGCAGCGAGTGTGAAATAGCACTAGCCAATCTCCAATGCCGGAATAAGCCTGCCTATGAGAGCTCCCCAATCAGTAGATATAGAAATTAATGCAGAGCTTCAGCAACATCCAGAGGATCTGGAAGCAGATGTAAAATAAAAACAAATAGCCTCAGGAAGTCCAAAGAAGTAACAGGAACCAGCATTGCACTATATCAAGTAGACTGACATATTATGCAGATTACTAAGTTTCCTCTGCCCCTATTAGACCCTGCATGCCAAGCTCTATCTGTGTTTAGCATGCGTGGCCATTCTGCAGCAAGACATACTTTATTACTGCCGCTTAAAATTGCAATTTTTATTGCTTGATCGTTTGGAAAAGTACCCCCTAAAACAAGCTTACCACACAGCTAACCTGCATGATGCATGCTATTTACCCACACACAAGTTGCAATGCTGGGTTCTCACTTGTCTATGTACTCATCAAACTTCCAACATTTCAGTATTACTATTCTGCTTGAAGGGTAAAGTAGCACTTAACATGAAGAAGTTCCCCTCAGTTTAGATCCCTCATTTACTACGAACAGACACAATGTGACATCTGCAAACAGGGGCAGTTGGCAATGGTGAAGCTGGAGGATCCATTAAGTGGTTAGTAGCATTTGTTTATTGTTATACTTCCACCACACACTCACATTCACTCAGGTTAAAGCAAATCACCATAACATGCACTATTAGCTATGTGAGCTTTGTTTCAGTGGTTATGTTTAAGCCACCATTGCAACATATGTTCTTACTCTATTTCTATATGATTCCCTGAAAAACAAGATGGAGTCCAAGTGGCATCCAAGAACCCAACACCTCACAGCACCCAGCATCACTTACACCCCATAGCAAGCACCATCATGGATATATCTACCCCAGAATAATTAGGTAGTTTGAGCCTGGTACATTGGGTGAAGCACATAGCAACAGTGAGTTGGAGCAGTTCGTGGAGGCAGATGTGGAGCAGGAATGTGCTATGCAGAGGGCCATGTCTTCCTCAGCTAAAGAGCCCCAAGATTCAGACCTCAGGGGATCAGCATTTTAAATACAGATGTGATCTGAGCACCAAAGTCTTGTCCTGTCATTAGAAAGTGTGCCAAACACTCTGCAAAGTCTTCTGGTGACTGGAGGATTCCACTACCCACATCTGTGCAAGTCCAAGATGATCTGCTGTTATGTTCCCCAGTGACAGAGATGCTAAGCCCAGTCAGAATATCAGTCATGAATGCCCAGACTGCTGCTGTAGAGACCATGGAAATCTGGTGGAGAGAGGCTTTGTTTCACTTCCCCCATTGCTGCTCAGAGACTTGCTCCCACACAGACCACTGGATATGCTGAGGAAGTACCCGGCAGCAGGATTGTGACTGGAGCAAGCACAAATGAGGTTACCATCTCTCAGATGATGGCACATCCAGCTCTAATAGGCACCCCCCGCTGGAATGGGGTGTGTTAGAAAGAGAGCAGGACAACAACAACAACAACAACATGCACCTTTAATGTAGTAGAACATCTCAAAGTTCTTCACAGCAGTGTAGTCTGACAAGAATTGACACCATGCCAAAGAAGGAGAAATTAGGACAGCTGATGAAAAGCTTGGTCAAAGAGATAGGTTTTAAGGGCACCTTAAAGGAGGAGAGCGAGGTGGAGAGGTTTTAGGGAGGGAATTCCAGACCTTAGGGCCTAGATGGTTGAAGGAACGGCCGCCAATAGTGAGGTGAAGGAAGTGGGGAATGTACAAAAGGCCAGAGTTGGAGGAATGCAGAATTCTCAGAGGGTTGTGAGGCTGAAGGAGATTACAGAAATAGAGAGGAGCAAGGCCATGGAGGGATTTGAACAAGAGGATGAGAATTTTAAAATCGAGATTTTGGTGGACTAGGAGTCAATGTAGGTCAGCGAGCACAGGGGTAATTTGTTGAATAGGACTTGGTGCGAGTAAGGATACTGGCAGCAGAGTTTTTGGATGAACTCAAGTTTATAGAGGGTGGAAGATGGAAGGCTGGCCAAGAGAGCATTAGACTAGTTGAGTCTGGAGGTAGCAAAAGCATGAATGAGGGTTTCAGCAGCAAATGGACTGAGGCAGCAGCGGAGACAGGTGATATTACAGTGCTGGAAATAGACCGTCTTTGTGATGGTGAGGATATGGTATTGGAAGCTCAGCTCAGGGTGAAATAGAATGTGAAGATTGCATAGAGTCTAGTTCAGCCTGAGATGGTGGCCAGAGAGGTAGCTAGGGACCCGAGTTTGCGGCATTGTGAAGACAATGGCTTTAGTCTTCTCAATGTTTAAATGGAAGAAGTTTTGGCTCATCCAGAACTGGACAAGCAGTGTGACAAGTCAAAGGCAGCAGAGGGGCCAAGAGAAATGTGTTGAGGTAGAGCTGAGTAGCATTGTCAGCGTACATGTGGAACCTGATGTTGACCCCGATATTTACAGGGAGGCGGGGAGGGAGCGGAGGGCCGTGTTTTCTGGCAGGGAAATGGCAGGACCTCATTATGATTATTTTTACTCTGCTTCCTGCCCAGCAGCCAGCCAAATTGATAGGTTCGGTGGGAAAGCCAGCAGTAGGGAATGGTTGGGGCCGGTCCCTGGCAACCTGGAAAGATCAAGGGCTGGTGGGGAGGATGGGCGGATGGGCATTCGGAAGGGAGGGCTACTGGGAGCAGGTGGAAAAAGAATGCACCCACCTGTACGCAAAAGCAGAGTAATATGAAGACAAGGTGCTAGAAGATATTGGCTCTTTGCAGGCAACATGAGCCATAGAACCATTTTAGCATGAAAGGAACTTTGGCAAAATGCACCATTCGCCCATTGCATTAACAATTATCTTCCTCATCCTTACAATAACACAAAAATAGGAGGAATCCCCATTGGAATGTTTATTTTCAAAAGTATAATTGTAGCAACTAAAAATCTGGCAGCCAAAACTCATTGGTGAAATCCTTCAAAAATAATCTGGAACATAATAGTACTGAAAATAACACCTAACGTGAATCTAAAGTTAATTACACTTTCAGACATTCTTCAAAAAAACTGGGTCTCCCTTTAAATGCTGACTTCCTGTCAGGCCTAAACATGCCTGCCCCAAGGCCCAAGTTAAACAGGTGAATTCAAGGCATAGAGCATTCTCAGCATGACTCACAGGAAATGTCATGCCTCCGAATGCGACTGTCAGTGCAATACATTAAAATGTTTCTGGTCAGAGCTCCTAAGGCCCACCTTAAAGCCTGACTGGAAATTCATGAGTAGCACAAAATGGATGGAGATCCAATAAAGTGGATAGCTGCCTGGTTTTTAATCGACCTATTGTCTAATCTGCTCCATCACCACCAGTAATGGTGACCAGAATATTTCCCCTTATGTGTGCAGTATAACTGCAACCAAAGTCACTGAAAAATGGGAATTGAATCCACATGGTGGCTCTTGTGAGCTGTGTGCTAACTCTCATATCCTATCTTGCAGGATGAATTTATTTTATTCAACAGTTTAGTGCTACACGCAATATTATTACAATGTAGGAGAATGATTCGGCTGGCACTAACATTGAGATCGTCGACCAGAGAGTATTGTCTCTGAGACTTTGTTGGAAACTTTTGCTACAAAACTTGAGGGGGAGAAATTGGGTATGTAGCGCCACCTATTAACGCCTAAAGAGGGCATGTCAGTGGCTGTAGTGCCACTGGCCGCGCCTCCCGCGATATTCAGCGGGGGCGCTAATAGTGGCATTAGCCTGTTGCGCTGCGCCGCCACCGATGACGTCATCGGTGTGCGCAGCGCCCAATTAGCGCCCCGATCACTATATTTGGTAGAGAACGCTGCTGTAGCGCTGTTTGCTATCCGCGCCCGGTTCACGGGGCCTTGCTGTGCCGGCAGTGGCGCAAGTTAAGGTGGAGGTGCTGGGCAGCCGCCTTTTTCGGCGGCCGCCTGCCAGCACCTCCATCCCCGGCCTCCTGACCCCACCCCCACGGCATTGCCGGCTGTTTTCCGAGAGCCCGGCACTTCTCCTCGGTGCCGGGCTCTTTTGCCAGCACTCGCGATCGGGGATCGCGCTGTTGCAGGCCCCTCCCCCTTAACAATGGGAGGAAGGCCTGCAGTACCACAGTGTGCCGTGCTGCAGCGCGTGGCGCTGTGGCACGTTGCGCTGCGATATTCGGTTTCAGCGCCCTAAGAGGGACGTGGAGTGCCTCAAGCCTCGCCCCGTCTCCCTCTAGGGGCGCTGAAACTGAATTTCTGACGTTCGATAATGCTCCAAATGCTGCGCAAAAATCAGCGCCCAGGCGAACTTGGCGCCACTTTGGCGCCTCAACCCAATTTCTAGGCCTCCAGCTCTTGATAAATATGAGACCACTGGTGCTGAATCTTTGCATAAATGGGGTGACTTCACTGGAAAATACCAGGAAAGCTCATTTGCATAATTATTGCATGAGTGAGTTCGTGAGTGAGAGAGCAAATGAGTGAGTCACCAAAAGAGTGAGTGAGTGATTGAGTGAGCGTCTGTGTGAGGGAGAGAGTGAAAGAGCGAGGGAGAGAGTGAAAGAGCGAGTGAGTGAGTGAGCAGGTGAGTAAGTGAGTGTGAGTGAGTGAGCAAGCGACTGAGTAAGTGAGTGAGCAAGTGAGCGAGCGAGTAAGTGAGTGAGTGAATGAGTGATTGAGTGAATGAGTGATTGAGTGAATGAGTGATTGAGTGAATGAGTGAGTGAGTGAATGAGTGAGTGAGTGAATGAGTGAGTGAATGAGTGAATGAGTGAGTGACTGAGTAAGCGAGTGAATGAGTGAGTGAGTGAGTGACCGAGCAAGTGAATGAGTGAGTGAGCAAGTAAGTGAGCGAGTGAACGAGTAAGTGAGCATGAATGAGTGAGTCAGAGTGTGAGCGAGTGAGTGAGGGAGTGAACGAGTGAATGCGTGTGTGAGTGAGCGAGAGAGTGAGTGAGTGATTGTGTGATTGTGTGAGTGAGCACGTGAGAGAGTGAGCGAGTGAATGCATGAGTGAATGAGCAAGAGCGCGAGAGAGTGATTGCGTGAACGACTGAGTGAGTGAGCGAACAAATGATTGAGCACGCGAGAGAGTGAGTGAGTGAGCAAGTGTGTGAGCAAGTGAGTGAGTGAATGAGTGAGTGTGCATATGAGTGACTGAGGGAGTGAGTGAGTGAATGATGGAGTGAGTGAGCGGGTGAGTGAGTGAACGAGTAAGTGAGTGAGGGATTGAATGAGAGAACGAGTGAGTGAGAGAGTGATTAATTGAGCGGGTGAGTGTGTGAATGAGTGAGGGAGTGAATGAGTGAGTGAGTGAGTGTGCTTGTGAGTGACGGAATGAGTGAGTGAATGAGAGTGTGAGTGACTGAGCGATTGAAAGGGTGAGTGAATGAGTGAACAAGTGAGTAAGTGACCAAAAGAGTGAGTGAGTGAACAAGTGAATGAGTGAGTGAGTGAGCATGTGAATGAGTGAGCAAGAGAGTGAGTGACCGAGTGAGTGAGCAAGTGAGTGATTGAATGAGCGAGAGAATGAGTGAGTGAGTGGAAAATTGAGTGAGTGAGCGAGCGAGAGAGTGAGTGTGTGAGTGAGTGAACGTGAACCAGTGAGTTAGTGAGTGAGAGAGTGTGAGAGTGAGTGAGCAAGCGAGTGAGTGAGTGAGTGTGAGTGATGAGTGAACCTATAAGTGAGTGAATGATGAGCGAGTGAGTGATTGAGCGAGTGAGTGAACGTGAACCAGTGAGCTAGTGAGTGAGAGAGTGTGAGAGTGAGTGAGCAAGCGAGTGAGTGAGTGAGTGTGAGTGATGAGTGAACCTGTAAATGAGTGAATGATGAGTGAGCGAGTGATTGAGCGAGTGAGTGAACAAGTGAATGAGCGAGTGAGTTAATGAGCAAGTGAGTGAGCGTGTGAGTGAGTGAGCAAGTGAGAGAGCGAGCCAGTGAGTGTACGAGTGAATGAACGAGTGCGCGAGAGAATGGGTGCATGAACAATTGAGTGAGTGAGTGAACAAATGATTGAGTAGGCAAGAGAATGAGTGAGTGAACGAGTGAGTGAGTATGTGAGTGAATGAGCAAGTGAACAAATGAGTGAGCGAGTAAGTGAGCGAGTGAACGAGTGAGTGAGTGTGAATGAGTGAGTGAGTGTGTAAACAAGTGAGTGAGGGAGTAAATGAGTAAATGAGTGTGTGAGCAAGTGAGTGTGTGTGTGAGTGGCTGAGGGAGTGAGTGAGTGATGGAGTGAGTGAGCGATTGAGTGAGTGAGCAAGTGAGTACGCGTGTTGGTGAGGGAGTGAGTGAGCAAGTGAGTGAGCGTGTGAGTGAACAAGTAAGTGAGTGAGGGATTGAATGAGGGAACCTATGAGTGAGAGAATGATTAACTGAGCGAGCAAGTGAGTAAGTGAGCGAGTGAGTCAGTAAGTGAGCGAGTAAACGAGTCAGTGAATGAGAGAGTGAGTGACAGAATGAGTGAGTGAGTTAGTGAGTCAGTGAGCGTGTGAGTGAGTGAGTGATTGAGCGAGTGATAGAGTGAGTGAGTGAGTGTGTGAGTGAGTGAGTGAGTGATCGACTGAGTGCACGTGATTGAGGGAGGGAGTGAATGAGGGAAAGAGTGAGTGAGTGTGTGAGTGAGCAAGTGAGTGAGTGAGTGAGTATGTGAGCGAGTGAGTGAATGACCAAGCAAGTGAATGAGTGAGTGAGCAAGTGAGCGAGTGAGTGAATGAGTGAGTGAGTGCATGAATGAGTGAGCGAGTGAGTGAGCAAGTGAGTGAGTGCACTTGTGAGTGAGTGAGTGAATGAGTTAGCGAGTGAGTGAGCAAGTGAGTAAGTGCACTTGTGAGTGAGTGAGTGAATGAGTGAGTGAGGGGACCAACAAGCCCAGGGAACCCTGGATGTCAAGGGATATACAAGAATGGATTAGGAAAAAAAGGGAGGCTTTTGGCAGATACAAAGGACTAAAAATAATGGAAGCCCTAGAGGAGTATAGAAAGTGCAGGGGGGCACTTAAAAAATAAATTAGGAGAGCGAAGAGGGGGCATGAAAAAACACTGGCGGACAAAATAAAGGAAAATCCCAAGATGTTTTATAAGTATATTAAGGACAAGAGGATAACCAGGGAAAGAGTATGGCCCATTAGGGACCAAAGTGGCAATCTGTGTGTAGAGCCAGAAGATGTGGGTGAGGTTTTAAATGCATATTTTGCATCTGTGTTCACTATGGAGAAGGATGATGTAGGCACAGAAATCAGGCAGGGGGATTGTGATATACTTGAACAAATTCGTATTGAGAGGGAGGAGGTACAAGCGGTTTTAGCGGGCTTAAAATTGGATAAATCCCCAGGCCCAGACGAGATGTATCCCAGGCTGCTGTGTGAGGCAAGGGAGGAGATTGCAGGGGCTCTGACACAAATTTTCAGAACCTCTCTGGCCACAGGGGAGGTGCCAGAGGACTGGAGGACAGCCAAGAAGGGTAGCAGGGATAAACCAGGGAATTACAGGCCAGTGAGCCTAACATCAGTGGTAGGAAAATTATTGGAAAAAATTCTGAGGGACAGAGTTAGTCTCCACTTGGAGAGACAAGGATTAATCATGGGGAGATCATGTCTAACCAATTTGATTGAATTTTTCGAGGGGGTGACTAGGTGTGTGGATGAGGGTAGTGCTGTTGATGTAGTCTACATGGACTTTAGTAAGGCTTTTGACAAAGTCCTGCATGGGAGACTGGTCAAGAAGGTAAGTGCCCATGGGATCCAGGGCAATTTGAACATTGGATCCAAAATTGGCTTAGTGGCAGGAGGCAGAGTGTGATGGTCGAAGGTTGTTTTTGTGACTGGAAGCCTGTGTCCAGTGGTGTACCTAAGGGATCAGTGCTGGGTCCTTTGCTGTTTGTAGTGTACATTAATGATTTAGATATGAATGTAGGAGATATGATGTAGGGGGTGGTGGGGTTGGCGCGTGCGCCCAGTCAGTTATGCCCCTGACTGTTTGTGAGCGGTTCGAATCGCTCCCACGCCCCTGGGTTCTAGACACCGGACTTAGGTACAGGCAGCGATACAGAAAAGACTCGAGTAGACAGGTGGTTTGGATGTAAGAAAACCAAGATTTTATTAGAATAGAAATTAATACAATCTTATGAGAAGTTACTGGTATAAAATTACAGGCAAATACAAAATAATTATACTTATACAGGGAATGTGGAACACATGACACATCGAGGGAAAACAAACTATCTTAACAATCCCCTTATCCTTATTCTACCCCTTTTACCTAACTAGATTAAGCTATGTGGGGCCAGAATTCATGCACACCAATCCAAAATAAAGCCAACTGTTAATGAGTGCAAGTTTTGAGGTCTGTTCTTTGGTCCTTCTAGGTACCCCGTCGCCATGTGGTCTTCAGGGGCGTGGTGCTGGGTCTGCTACTGCGACACACCTTCTCCCCTCCGCTGCCGTCGTCGTCTCGTCACGATGGGTTCTCCTCTTCTTCTCCCTCGGGCGGTCGTCAGCGGCACCGTTGTGCCTACAGGGCAGCTGGCAGTCTTAACTGCCTAGATTTTCCTACCCAAGCTTAAGAACATCAGTCTATTCGTCGTGGTGTGGCCACCTGTGTTTTCGCAGTGTTCAACAAGGAATGTTTGTCTTCCCAAGCGCCAGCTTATAACTAGGCGCTTGGTTTTCTTATCGATACGTTTTTCGTTGCCCTGCTCTGCCCTTATCGCGTTATTATCGTCTTCTTCATCTCTACTCGTCTCGTCTCGTTGGACTACTATACAAGTCCTGGGCTATCTGCTCGACTTGGTTTCGTCCCTTTCTGCGGCCTGGGCGTCCTGGATGGCTATGGAATTGGGTCTCGTTCCCCTCCCCTGCTGTTGGTATGGTGTAACTGGCTACTGAAAATCTGCTACGGGGAGAGAACCCGCCACGGGGCCAGGGCACGAGTATGAGCGGCAGCCCAAGAGGCCGGAGCCACGAGAGCAGAGCAAGAGCCAAGAGCAAGAGAGCAGAGAGCAGAGAGACAGATTGCTACCCGGGGCCTGCAGTTATACTTCTTACGATAGCCCCTTATCTGCACGCCAAATCAGGTTACTTCATTGTTCTAATCTTGGCGGGCTAGTTTAAATAATTGTAGCAATCTAAACTAACTGTTTTTAGATGGCCGGTGATCGCACCTACTGGCCTGATGTCTAAGCTGTATTGTTATTAAGGCATCTTAATCAGCCTGTCCAGCCTCGATGGCTTCCTTAAGCTGTTTCCGATTATTTATGCAAACAACTTGATGGCCTCAAGTACAGGCCTAACTGGTTTTGGTCTGTCTACGATTTGGCTTAATGCATATTCAGAGTTCTGTCTGCTTTTCAAAATACAGAAGTCCTTCTTCACAGAAACTACATTTTAGGTTTCGATTTCCCCAAAAGCTGCTTGTGCCACAGAGTCCAAGCTTTTAAAATCTTGCAGGCTTTCGGTCACGAGGTGTGGACGCCATCTTTGGGTACCCTTTTTAAAAAAATGTCCATGCAGGGTCCCTTTTATTAATAATAACCTTTGCGGAAATGTGGAAATTTTGCGAATCTTACAATGATCAGTAAGTTCGCAGATGACACGAAAATTGCTGGAGTGGTAAATAGCGAGGAGGGAAGCCTCAGGCTACAGGATGATATAGACGGGTTGGTCAGATGGGCAGAACAGTGGCAAATGAAATTTAACCCTGAAAGGTGTGAGGTGATGCATTTTGGGAGGACTAACAAGGCAAGGGAATACACAATGAATGGTAGGACCCTAGGAAGGACAGAGGATTAGAGGGACCTTGGTGTGCATGTACATAGATCCCTGAAGACAGCAGGACAGGTAGATAAGGTGGTTAAAAAGGCATATGGGATACTTGCCTTCATTAGCCGAGGCATAGAATATAAGAGCAGGGAGGTTATGATGGAGCTGTACAAAACGCTAGTTAGGCCACAGCTGGAATACTATGTGCAGTTCTGGTTGCATTGGAGATGGTGCAGAGGAGATTCATCAGGATGTTACCTGGGCTGGAGCGCTTCAACTATGAAGAGAGACTGGACAGGCTGGGGTTGTTTTCCTTAGAGCAGAGAAGGCTGAGAAGGCACCTGATTGAGGTGTACAAAATTATGAGGGGCATAGATAGGGTAGATAGAAAGGCACTTTTCCCCTTAGTAGAGGGGTCAATAACCAGGGGGCATAGTTTCAAGGTAAGGGGCAGGAGGTTTAGAGGGGATTTGAGGAAAAGCTATTTCACCCAGAGGGTGGTTGGAATCTGGAACTCACTGCCTGAAAGGGTGGTAGAGGCAGGAACCCTCACAACATTCAAGAAGCATTTAGATGAGCACTTGAAACGTCATAGCATACAAGGCTATGGACCAAGTGCTGGAAAATGGGATTAGAATAGATAGGGCTTGATGGCCGGCGTGGACACGATGGGCTGAAGGGCCTCTTTTTGTGCTGTATAACTCTATGACTCTATGACTCCATGAGTGAGTGTGTGAGCGAGTGAGTGAGTGAGTGAGTGTGTGAGGGAGTGAATGAGTGACCAAGGAAGTGAGCAAGTGAGTGAGTGAATGAGTGAGGGAGCGAATGAGTGAGTGTGTGATCGAGTGAGTGAGTGCATGAATGAGTGAGCAAGTGAGTGAGCAAGTGAGTGAGTGCGCTTGTGAGTGAGTGAGGGAGTGAGTGAGTGAATGAGGGAACAAGTGAGTGAGGGATTGAGCAAGCGTGTGCATGACTGCGCCAGTGAATGAGGGAGTGAGCGTGTGAGTAAACGAGGGAGTGAGTGTGAGAGCGAGTGATTGAGTGAGTGAGTGAGCGAGTGAGCATGAGTGAGTGAGTGATTAAGCGAGTGAGTGAGTCAACAAGTGAATGAGTGAGTGCATGAACGTCAGTGAGTGAGCGAGAGAGCGAGTGATTGTGTGAGTGAGTGAGCAAGTGAGAGAGCGAGCAAGTGAGTGCATGAGTGAATGAGCGAGTGCGCGAGAGAGTGAGTGCGTAAACAACTGAGTGAGCAAACAAATGATTGAGCACGCGAGAGAGTGAGTGAGTGAGCGAGTGAGTGAGTAAGTGAACGAGTGAATGAATGAGTGAGTGAGTGAGCAAGAAAGTGAGTGAGAGAGTCAACGAGTGAGTAAGCGAGCGGGTGAGTGACCAAGGGAGTGAACGAGTGAGCGAGTGAGCAAGTGAGTGAGTGGCTGAGTGAGTGAGTGGGTGAGTGACCAAGGGAGTGATCGAGTGCGCGAGTGAGGGAGTGAGTGAGTGAGTGAGTGAATGAGCAAGTGCGTGAGAGAGTGATTGAACGATTGACAGTGAGTGAGTGAGCGAGTGAGTGAGTGAGCGAGTGAGCGAGTGAGTGAGTGAATAAGTGAGTGAGTAAGTGAGTGAGCGAGTGAGTGAGTGAGAAGAAGAAAAAGAAGAAGAAGAAGGAGAATTGCATTTTTGAAGTGGAGTCACTGTTGTAATGCGGGAAACGCGGCAGCCAATTTGTGCACCGCAAGGTCCCACAAACATCAATGTGATAGTGAAATAATCTGTTTTTGTTATGTTGGTTGAGGGATAAATAGTGGCCAGGACACCGGGGAGAACTCCCCTGCTCTTCTTTGAAATAGTGCCATGGGATCTTTTACATCCACCTGAGAGAGCAGACGGGGCCTCGGCTTAACATCTCATCCAAAAGACGGCACTACCAACAGTGCAGCACTCCCTCAGCACTGCACTGGAGAATCAGCATGTCACATTGAGTGAGCGAGTGAGTGAGGGAGTGAGTGAACAAGTGAGCGAGTGAGTGACCGTGAGTGAGTGAGCAAGTGAGTGAGTTAGCGAGTGAGTGAGTGAATGAGTGAGTGAGGGAGTGAGCGAGTGTGTGAGTGACTGCGCGAGTGAATGAGGGAGTGAGCGTGTGAGTAAATGAGGGAGTGAGTGATTGAGCGAGTGAGTGAGCGAGTGAGCATGAGTGAGTGAGTGATTAAGCGAGTGAATGAGTGAGTGCGTGAATGAGCAAGTGAGTGAGCGAGTGAGTGAGTGAGCGAGAGAGCGAGTGATTGTGTGAGTGAGTGAGCAAGTGAGAGAGCGAGCAAGTGAGTGCATGAGTGAATGAGCGAGGGCGCGAGAGAGTGAGTGCGTGAACGACTGAGTGAGTGAGCAAACAAATGATTGAGCACGCGAAAGAGTGAGTGAGTGAGCAAGTGAGTGAGTAAGTGAACAAGAGATTGAATGAGTGAGCGAGTGAGTGAGTAAGAGAGTGAGTGAGTCAATGAGTGAGTGAGCGAGCGGGTGAGTGACCAAGGGAGTGAAAGAGTGAGGGAGGGATCAAGTGAGTGAGTGGCCGAGTGAGTGAGTGAGCAGGTGAGTGACCAAGGGAGTGAGTGAGTGAGCAAGTGAGCGAGTGAGTGGCCGAGTGAGTGAGTGAGTGAGCGAATGAGGGAGTGAGCGAGTGAGTGAGTGAGTCAGCGAGTGAGGGAGTGAGCGAGTGAGTAAGTGAGTGAACGAGTGAATGAGCGAGTGCGCGAGAGTGTGATTGAACGAGTGAGAGAGCGAGTGAGTGAGTGAGTGAGCGAGTGAGGGAGTGAGCGAGTGAGTGAGTGAACGAGTGAATGAGCGAGTGCGTGAGAGAGTGATTGAATGAGTGAGAGAGCGAGTGAGTGAGCGAGTGAGGGAGTGAGTGAGTGAGCGAGTGAGGGAGTGAGCGAGTGAATGAGTGAGCACGTGAGGGAGTGAGCGAGTGAATGAGTGAGCGCGTGAGGGAGTGACTGAATAAGTGAGTGAGTAAGTGAGTGAGCGAGTGAGTGAGTGAGTGAGAAGAAGAAAAAGAAGAAAAAAAGGAGAGTTGCAGTTTTGAAGTGGAGTCACTGTTGTAATGTGGGAAACGCGGCAGCCAATTTGTGCACAGCAAGGTCCCACAAACAGCAACGTGATAGTGATCAAATAATCTGTTTTTGTTATGTTGGTTGAGGGATAAATAGTGGCCAGGACACCTGGGAGAACTCCACTGCTCTTCTTTGAAATAGTGCCATGGGATCTTTTACATCCACCTGAGAGAGCAGACGGGGCCTCGGCTTAACATCTCATCCAAAAGAGGGCACTACCAACAGTGCAGCACTCCCTCAGCACTGCACTGGAGAGTCAGCATGTCACATTGAGTGAGCGAGTGAGTGAAGGAGTGAGTGAACAAGTGAGCGAGTGAGTGAGTGGCTGTGAGTGAGTGAGCAAGCGAGTGAGTGAGCAAGTGAGTGAGCGAATGAGTGAATGAAAGAGTGAGTAAGTGAGTGAACGAGCGAGTGAGTGAATGAGTTAGTGTGTGAGTGAACGAGTGACTGAATGAGCAAGTAATTGAGTGAATGAGGGAGTGAGTGAGTGAATTAGTGAGTGAGTGAGCGAGTGATTGAGTAAGTGAGTGACAGAGTGAGAGAGTGAGCAAGCGAATGAGTGAGTGAGTTAGTGTGTGAGTGATTGAGCGAGTAATTGAGTGCACAAACGAGTGAGTGAGTGAGTCAGTGAGTGAGTGAATGAGCGAGTAATTAAGTGCATGAACAAGTGAGTGAGTGAGTTAGTGAGTGAGTGAGAGAGCGAGTGAGTGAGCGGATGAGTGAGTGAGTGAGTGAGTGAGTGAGCGAGTGAGTGAGAGAATAAGTGAGTGAGTAAGTGAGTGAGTGAGTGAGAAGAAGAAAAAGAAGAAGAAGAAGGAGAGTTGAATTTTTGAAGTGGAGTCACTGTTGTAATGTGGGAAACGCGGCAGCCAATTTGTGCACAGCAAGGTCCCACAAACAGCAACGTGATAGTGGCCAAATAATCTGTTTTTGTTATGTTGGTTGAGGGATAAATAGTGGCCAGGACACCGGGGAGAACCCCACTGCTCTTCTTTGAAATAATGCCATGGGATCTTTTACGTCCACCTGAGAGAGCAGACGGGGCCTCGGCTTAACATCTCATCCAAAAGACGGCACTACCAACAGTGCAGCACTCCCTCAGCACTGCACTGGAGAGTCAGCATGTCACATTGAGTGAGTGAGGGAGTGAGTGAACAAGTGAGCGAGTGAGTGAGTGACCGTGAGTGAGTGAGCAAGCGAGTGAGTGAGTGAGTGAGAGAATGAGTGAGAGTGAGTAACTGAGTGAACGAGCGAGTGAGTGAGTGAGTTAGCGAGTGAGAGAATGAGTGAGTGAGCGAGTGATTGAGTAAGTGAGTGACAGAGCGAGTGAGTGAGCAAGTGAACGAGTGAGTGAGTGAGCGAGTGAGTGAGTGTGTGTGAGTGAGTGAGCGAGCCAGTGATTGAGCGAGCGAGTGAGTGAACGAGGATGTGAGTGAGTGATTGAACGAGTCTGCGAGTGAGGGTGTGAACGTGTGTGAGTGAATGAAAGAGTGATTGAATGAGCAAATGAGTGGGAGAGTGAATGTGCCAATGAGTGAGTGAGCAAGTGAATGAGTGAGTGAGCAAGTGAGTTAGTGTGTGAGTGAGTGAGCAAACCAGTGATTGAGCGAGTGTTTGTGAATGAGTGAGCAAAGAAGTGATTGAGCGATTGAACGAGTCTTCGAGTGAGGGTGTGAACATGTGTGAGTGAGTGAGTGAAAGAGTGACTGAGAGAGCAAATGATTGGGAGAGTGAATGAGCCAATGATTGAGTGAGTGACCAAATGAATGAGGGTATGAATGAGTGAGTGAACAAGTGAATGAGTGAGTGAATGAGTGAGTGACTGAATGAGCGAGTGAGTTGTGTGTGAGTGAACAAGTGAGAGTGTAATTGAGTGAACGAGTGAATGAGTGAGTGAGTTAGTGAGTGAGTGAGTGAGCGAGTGATTGAGTGAGTGAGTTAGTGAGTGAGTGATTGAGTGAGTGAGTTAGTGAGTGAGTGAGCGAGTGATTGAGTGAACAAGTGAGTGAGTGTGTGTGAGTGAGTGAGTGAGCGAGTGATTGAGTGAGTTAGTGTGTGAGTGAACGAGTGAGTGAGCGAGTAATTGAGTGAACGAGCGAGTGAGTGTGAGTTAGTGAGTGAATGAGAGAGCGAGTGAGCAAGTGATTGAGTAAGTGAATGACGGAGCAAGTGAGTGAGTGACTGAGTGAGCGAGTGAGTGAGTTAGTGTGTGAGTGAATGAGTGAGTGAATGAGAGAGCGAGTGAGCAAGTGATTGAGTAAGTGAATGACAGAGCGAGTGAGTGAGCAAGTGAGTGAGTGACTGAGTGAGTGAGTTAGTGTGTGAGTGAATGAGTGAGTGAATAAGTGAGTAATTGAGTGAGCGAGTGACAGAACGAGTGAATGAGTGAGCGAGTGAGTGAGTGTGTGTGAATGAGTGAGCGAGTGACAGAGCGAGTGAGTGAGTGTGTGTGTGAATGAGTGAGCGAGTGAGTGAGTGAGTAGAATCATACAATGTTTATGTAACATTTGCATATTGAATTATCATTGTTCGCAGGCATCTGTAAGGAATACCTATTATATTCACATGTGATCACATGCTGAGTTGTCATTGGCCTGCAGGCATCTGTAAGGACTGCTATTGTTTAGAAGACCCAGGCTAGGGTCCTAACTCCATCTTGTCCCCACTGTGCTGTATGATTGAGATCACAGACCTGATGCTTCATAAAAGAGTTTAAACTGTAATACTCCGTTGTCCTGCAATTTATTATTTTTGTACAAAGTGTGCAAAACAAGACAGTTTACAGCACAGAAGGAGGCCATTTGGCTTGTCGGCTCTCTGCAAGAGCACTTCAGCTAGTCCCACTCCCCCGCCCTTTCCCCGTAGCCCTGCACATTTTTTCCCCTCAGGTACTTATCCAATTCCCTTTTGAAAGCCACGATTGAGTCTGCTTCCACCACCCTTTCAGGCAGTGCATTCCAGATCCTAACTACTCACTGTGTTAAAAAGTTTTTCCTCATGCTGCCTTTGGTACTTTTGCCAATCACCTTAAATCTGTGTCCTCTGGTTCTTGACCCTTCTGTCAATGGGAACAGTTTCTCTCTATCTATTCTGTCTAGACCCCTCATGATTTTGATTTCCTCTGTCAAATCTCCTCTCAACCTTTTCTGCTCTAAGGAGAACAGCCCCAGATTCTCCAGTCTATCCACTTAACTGAAGTCCCTCATCCCTGAAACCATTCTCGGAAATCTTTTTTGCACCCTCTCTAAGGCCTTCACATCCTTCCTAAAGTGTAGTGCCCAGAATTGGACACAATGGCCTAGAAATTGAGTGCCCTTAGCACCGATTTTGCGGCGCTAGAGGGCCTAGCGCTGCAATTGGCGCCGGTTCCTAAATTGCCTGGGGCCCTTCCGCGGCGGTAGACCGGTAGCGCTGCGCCGGCACCGATGACGTCATCGGTGTGCGCAGCGTCCCGGTTGCCGTGGTAACCCGGCCCCAAGCCGAAATTCAGTTGCGGCCGCCTCGCCAGTGGCAGCCGCAACTAAGACTCCGTCAAACGAGTGCTGCCGGAGTCTGCGCCGGCGCTTTAAGGAGGCACGGCGGCCGGCCGCTTTCCCGCCGGCCGCCTGCCCGCAGCTCCCTCCCCGGACTTCTCCCCCCCCCCCCCCGGAACAGATGCAAGCCCGGCACTTGTCCGAGGTGCCGGGCTCATTTTTGCAGAGATTTGCGCGGGCCGCGGCCGGGTGCAGGCAGCTCCTCCTTAACGGAAGGAGGAGGCCTGCACTTCCCGAGCCTGCCGCACCGCAGCGGGCGCCGCAGCGCCGGAATAGCGCCGCAATGCGGCGCGTGGCGCCAGTTTTCAGGCACTAAAACCCTTCAGTAGCGCCGGCAGCCGGTTGGGCGCGGCGCTACTGAATTTTTGGCACGCGCAAAGGGACTTAGCGCCGGCGCTAACTTCCGGCGCTAAAGCCCTGGCGCAGCGCAAACTCAATTTCTAGGCCAATATTACAGTTGAGGCCAAACCAGTGTTTTATAAAGGCTTATTAGAACTTCCTTGCTATTGTAGGGCAGGATTTTCATTGGGCCGTGGAGGCGGGATTGGAGGCATGTGGGGGGTTAAAATCTCGAAATCGGGGAGCACGAACCCATCCCACCCCCAACCCTCCTCCATGCCAGTTTCAAAGGAGGCGGATACCCGACCTGTGCTGGGAGCCGCCTCCCCGAGGTGGGAAGGGGATTAGTGCCAATGAACTGCCTGTTAACAGGTAGTTAACAGGCAGTTTTTAGCCTAATCCCTATTTTTATTCCTGAAGTGTGGGATTCCCGATGGCTCCAGACCACGCCAAGTTAGCGAGGTGGACCATCGGGCTGAAGGGCTTGGCGGGTTTGAGATGTCCGGTGTTCAGGTGAGTGATGGGTGCATGAGTGCCGAGGTAAGTGTGTTTGGTGTGTGTAAAGTGTTTAAAGAAGTTTTACTTACCTTTTCTTACCTTTACAGCCTTCCTTCCTTCAGGTCTCGGGAGTCCCTCATCTCATCGGCACAGAAAGCAGAATGGCCACGAGCTGTCAAAAGTTGCAGCATTCAGCTTTCTGGAGAGATCTCTAAATCAGCCTGAGAGGAAGGAATTAACTTGGAGTACAAATTGTTAGTATTTGACAGCTTCAAAGAGCTGTCAAACGCTAATATTTCATCTCTCAAAAGCTCTTGACAGATGAAATGTCAATCTGTGACATCACCTGTTGTCGGGTGGCCCTTAATTGGCCTGCTGAGCCCGCTGGGTGGGCTCAACAAGGTCAATCAAGTGAAAATCGCATGGGTTGGCCACAACTCGATGGAGGCAGGACTACAACCCCGAAAGTTGTAGTCCCGCCTCCTACACGCCTCCAGTATCAAAATCCAGCACTATGCCTCTATTTATAAAGCCCAGTGAAGTGGGGCATCGGCACCCTTCAGGAATTAAGGGGTTAACAATGCAGCTTGCACACTAGAAACGGTTGAGACAGCGACCGGCAGAGATCAGACATGTTGGCCACAAAGTTTCGATGCTTTTGAACGTTAGATGAAATTAGCTCAGAAACACCAACCACACGGGGAACAGCAAGACAGAAATGCAGACATGTGGTTTTACTAAAGATCATGTGACAATAACATATAGGCGAAAGATTGTGTGACGCGAGATAGGGAATTAGCCAAACAGCAACTGTGCACACGGGCCTTAAGCCAATTAAAACAGTGTAACTGAATATGCACGAGATTAGCACAACATTTGAATGTATAAATATGTAACGCTTACTGTATAATTTTGGAGAAGTCCTTACTGGTGCGCCAGTTAAAGATTATCTCCCCACCGGTGCAGTAAAGACCATTTGACTATCGATCTAAAAACCTTGTGTCGAGTGTTGGTTTAAAATACTCCACAACAATTGGCGTCACAAACAGGATTCCATACGAACGGGAGACACGAGTGAGTGAAACCAAGCCAAAAATGTGAGTACCTTTAAATTACCATGTTCAGTTAGGGCAAGGCAACACCGCTCCGTGTCCACCGCCCCCTAGGAATCAAAGAAATCTGAAGGTTTGATCAGTAGGTCAAATGGTCTTGGGGTTCAGACGAAACACGTGGAAGTATAGGCGTGGTATAAGTTGCAAGTAGTGCAGAAAGTTTAAGCATACCTCTGACAACAAAGAACCCGAATAAGTAAGTTGCAAGTAGTGTAGAAAGTTTAAGCATACTTCTGACAACAAAGAACCCGAATAAGTAAGTTGCAAGTAGTGTAGAAAGTTTAAGCATACTTCTGACAACAAAGAACCCGAATAAGTAAGTTGCAAGTCGTGTAGAAAGTTTAAGCATACTTCTGACAACAAGGAACCTGAATAAGTAAGTTGCAATTCGTGTAGAAAGTTTAAGCATACTTCTGACAACAAAGAACCTGAATAAGTAAGTTGCAAGTCGTGTAGAAAGTTTAAGCATACCTCTGACAACACAGGTTGCAAGTACGGTCTCACTCTGCGAGAGTAAAGAAAGAGACATACCGCTGACAACAATTAATCATGGGAAGTGAAAACCTTGATTGGGGACCGGAAGGGTCTCTGATACACTTTTTAGTGGACAAAAATAGAAGATTAATTGACAAAATGGTTAAAAGTGATTGGCAACCAAATGACCCACCAAAAAAAACCAAAGGGAATGGTGGGCCAAGGAAACAAAATTGAAAGAGGAAAAAGCCCTTATTTTAGTGATTCGCACCTATCATGAGTTGAGTAGACGTACTCGAATATGGACCAAAAACAGGTGTCCACAATGTACCCGGGCACCGGTAATGGCAACAGCTTCTGTAAAGCCTACAGAGGTAAAAGGAGTAGATGCTGACATAGACTGGGACTATTTAGGCAGAAAGGCATTCAAATGTAAATTGAAACTGCTGCAATTACTGCTGGATTTAAAACCCCGACAGAGTAATGCAGAATTTTGGTAGAAACTAAGAGAAATGAGAATATGTCACAACTTCCACAATCGGGATGTTGCAGGACTAGTAAGAGCAAAATTGAGCAAAGAAAACTGGGGTCAATTACCTCAACAATACAGGCACCACAGCGAGACAATCTGGCTTTCTTAAAAATGTACAAAGAGGAACTAAGTAGTGCCCACCAGGCCATCCCGAAAACAGGACTGGTCACAATGCAGACGTTCTACGGATTGGTCAATTGGGCAACTGAAGTAGACAACCAGCAAAAGGCTATGGTTGCCACTGTAGAAGAACAAATAGCAACAGTAAAGGAGACAATCGTCTGTTTTAACTGCAACAAGCCTGGGCACAGACGTCATGAATGCACATTACCTGGGAGACATGTAAAAAGGAGATGTGAAAACTGTAACAAGCCCAGACATGAACAGCGAGACTGTTGGGCAGCAGGGAGAGGAAAAGCAGGCAAGGGCCCAAGACCAACAAGGGGCATTCCATAGCGAACACATAACTGAGGTGACAGACATAGCAAACGCGAACAACGACCAATTGATCGAGATCATCAAAAACTTGTCACAGAAAAGATAGGTAGCATCGGCCCCCGGAAAAGACACCGATGCCCATCTATATCTGACAGCGCTGTTAGGGGGCCGGCAGTGTGATATGTTAGTTGACACAGGGGCAATAACGAATTTGGATCTGCCACGAACAAAAAGCTCCATATTGATACAAGGAGTGGGAGGGAAGAATACTCGCGCTTATAAGATGTAAGGAACAAAACAGTATTACAAAAACGAATACCAGACGGAAAATTTGAAGGTAGGACTATGGCCAGTTACATGGCCAAGATTGGGAGCGTTAAGCGAATAGAACGGGACTGGTCACAAGAGGGAATATGGGGAGTCCTCTGCCAGGCAATAGAAGGGGTATGGGCAACCTCGAAACAAGACTGTGGATTGGTCACAACCAACCCGATTGTGATACCAGGGCCTGAACATAGAGCCCACAGACCGTTCCCAATAAAACCATCAGCAAAAGAAGCAGTATACACAATAGTAACCGAGTTAGTTAAACAAGGAGTGACCACAAACTCACCAATTTGGCCGGTAGGGAAACCAGATGGATCGTATAGATTAACCATAGATTACACCGCCTTGAATAAGGTAACTCCGCGAGGACATCCCGATAGTGGCAAGCCCTTCCACCATATTTAATGGTTTAAAACCGGGCCACAAGATATTCACCGTTTTAGATATAGCAAACGGATTTTGGTCTATACCGTTGGCAGAGGAGTCACAGAGTAAATTTGCCTTTACTGTGGGGAATAAACAGTATACATGGACTAGGATCCCGCAAGGATTCCATAATAGCCCAAACATTTTCCACCGTGTAATGAATCACGCTTTGGAAAACCTAGACTTAACTGGGTATCGGAGCGTCCTCCTCCAATATGTAGATGACATAATGATAACCTCGGAAGATGCGAAAGGGCACAGGGGGGCACTACTGAGCACCCTACAGACACTCAAAGAAGCGGGATTTAAGATAAACCCCAAAAAGGCATAGGTCGGTGTAGTGTATGTGCTTTAAGTCAGAACTACTTTTTACAGCTCCTGTATACTGTAGTACAGTCAGTGACCACAACGGTATTTCAGCTGTGCGCATGCCTCTGTACCCCAGTCTAGAGATTACCCTCCTCCAGTAAAGACCTGATATTTGTTTATGTACAGCATCCATGTAATTATTTATCCACTGAACCACGGATCTAACAGTGGCGACGAGTGTTGATGCGAATCTACCTGCAACATAAAAAATAAAAAAAGTAGTCGAGTCCAGGAACACGGGCGTCGACCGCGAGCAAACGCCCAGCAGTCAGGCAGAGATCCAACTTCGCTGAGGAGGCTGTGGAGAGCCGGGCTTGGTTCCCCAGCCACAACGAGCAGTAAGAGACCGACGACAGGTCCAGAGCAGACCCTTCCCGAGCAGCGGCGGCTGGAGCCGACCAACGGCAGAGAGAGAGAGCCAGGCAGCGTCGACGGGGTAAGAAAGAGGGTGAAGAGAGCAGGGTGCAGCCGGGGGTTGATCACCGAGCGGCGTCGAGGAAAAATACTGCAAACTGGAGAGAGAGAGGGTAAGAAACAGTCGGGTTCTAGACTGAGCGGCGTCGACAAATACCAAGAGAAGAACGCGCAGAGCACAGCCAGGGATCACGGGCTGATCAGGGTCCACGGGGCGAAGCAAGGGGAGACGCCATTGAGCCACGGAGAAGCAGGGAGAGCGCGGGAGACGCCATTGAGCCGCGGAGAAGCAGGGAGAGCGCGGGAGGCGCCATTGAGCCGCGGAGAAGAAGGAAGAGCGCGGGAGATGCCATTTTGCGAAGCCGCAGCGGAGAAGACGGGCGAGCGCGGGAAGGAAGGAAAGCACGGGAGACGCCATTTTGTGCCAGCGGAGAAGAAGGGGAAGCGCGGGAGGCGCCATTGGTGATAGTTAGCGCACAACCAAGGTTGTCGAAGAGTGGCAGTATCTCTACGTTCGACAATGAAGTCGAAGATTGGGCGACATATGTGAAACGTATTGAGGTGTACTGCAGGGCGAATGAAGTGCCAGATGCTAATAAAGCACTGGCTCTGTTAAATTCCATGGGTGCAAAAACTTATGGGTTACTGCGAAATCTAATAACCTCAGAGAAGCCGGTAAACAAGAATTTTGAAAGCATAGTAGAAATCCTACAGGACCACTTAAACCCCACACCGCTGCTGATAGCAGAATGATTTAAGTTCCATAAAAGGAACCAACACAAAGACGAAAGCAATGCTGAGTACCTAACAGAACCGCGCAAGCTATCGAAATACTGCCAGTTTGGAGCGGGACTAGCAGACACGTTAAGGGACAAGTTTGTGTGTGGGCTACAAAGTGAAGGAACCCAGAAACAGCTTCTATCAGAAAAGGACCTTACGCTGGACAAAGCTTTCAGTATGGCAGTATCACACGAAGCAGCCACAAGGGGCGCTGCAGAGATACAACAGATACCGCAAGATTATGGCACCAACGAAATGACCTATGGAACAGGGAAGTGCTATCGCTGCGGCAGAACAACACATGACCAGAAAGATTGTTGGTTCAAGGACCAAGTGTGCAGACAGTGTGGGAAAGCAGGACACATAGCAAGAGTCTGCAGGTCTGGGAAGAAAACCAACAGTAAGAAATCTCCACAGGAGAAGTACAAAAAAGTACACCAGGTGATGGACAGTGGTTCAGACGAACAGAAAAGTGACACAGACTCCGGAAGCAAGGAGCTGGGTTGTCTGAAACTACATAATGTAACCAAAATGGAGGATCACCAGACTATCTGGGTTACACTCAAGATAGACGGAGTCCAAGTGGAAATGGATTTGGACACAGGGTCAGCACTAACAGTCATAAATCAAAGAGACTATCAGCGGCTATTTTCACACATACTCTTGAAAGCTACAGAGATTGTCTTGAAGGCGTATACGGGGCAAAAAGTCTACCCCAAAGGAAAAATAAGGTTGAAAGTGATATATAAAGGTCAGGAAATACCTAAAATTAATATATATGTATTGCCAAATGGAGGACCACCACTGCTAGGACGTGACTGGATCCGGAAGATACATTTAGATTGGCATTCCATACAGGCACTGAAGGTGGAGGCCAAAAAGGATGATGACGTCACACCTGGACGACTGTCAAAATGCTAACTGACGCAAAAGAAGTGTTCCAGGAGGGATTAGGAACACTAAAAGGAATAACAGCAACAATTAAAATAGAGGATAATGCAAGCCCAAAGTTTCTGAAGGCCAGACCAGTGCCTTATGCGATCAGACCAGCGGTTGAAGCAGAGCTGGAAGGGTTGGAACGTTCAGGAGTACTGTCCAAAGTAGACTGGAGCGAGTGGGCTACACCCATCATTCCTGTAATGAAGAGGTCGTTGAGTAATACGCCTGGGGAACCAAAGAAGGTCCGCATCTGTGGGGATTTTAAGGTGACAGTGAACCCAGTCCTTCACACGGTGCAATATCTGCTTCCACGAATTGAGGATATTTTCCCCTCGCTATCTGGTGGTAAACGCTTCACCAAAATTGATCTAGCCCAGGCGTACTTGCAAATGGAGGTAGAACAAGCTTCGAAACATTACCTTACGATCAACACCCATAAAGGTCTCTATCAATACAACCGGCTGGTGTTTGGAGTAGCCTCGGCTCCGGCTATCTGGCAAAGGGTGATGGATCAGGTCCTGCAAGGGATTCCAGGGACCCAGTGTTATTTGGACGAAATCTTGGTCACGGGCGAAAATGACGGTGATCACCTCGCTAACTTGGAGAAGGTGCTCGCCAGATTAAAGGAATATGGGCTACGAGCTAATCGCCACAAGTGCGAGTTTTTCCAGAAACAGATCTCATATTGCGGCCATGTCATCGATGAAGAGGGGTTACATAAGTCCCCTGACAAGATAGTGGCAGTAGTCAAGGCTCCAGCACCGGAAAATGTGTCACAACTGAGGTCGTTCCTCGGGCTGGTAAACTATTATCATAAGTTCTTACCAAATTTGTCTATGGTATTACACCCACTGAACACCCTACTGCAAACAGGGGTACCATTGAAGTGGGATGACGAACGTAGACGAGCTTTCCAGAAGTGTAAAGAATTGATCACATCAAAAGAGGTGTTGGCCCATTTCAACCCAGCACTACCAATTCGTTTGCATGTGATGCATCACCCTACGGCATTGGAGCGGTGCTGTCGCACAAATTCCCAGACGGGTTGGAGAGGCCAGTAGCCTTTGCGTCTCAGTCACTAACCTCAGCCGAGCGCAACTACGCCCAGATTGACAGGGAGGCCCTCAGCCTAGTATGGGGAGTAAAAAAATTCAACCACTATCTGCATGGACAGAAGTTCACCTTGCTGACTGACCACCAACCACTTGTCTCCATCTTTAATCCTAAGAAGGGCGTGCTAGTAATGACTGCACAGCGGTTACAAAGATGGTCCCTGTTTCTAGGGGCGAATCAATATGAAATAGAATATAAAGGCACGAGACAGCATGGGAACCCTGATGGGCTATCGCGCCTGCCATGCCTACTGTGGAGGAAGCACCAGCAGTGGACCCTATCGAGATATTTTATTCGTCGATAATTAAACGATTGCCAGTAACAAACACGGATATAGAGAAGGCGACCCGCAATGATCCGACGCTGTCACGGGTATATGAATTGACGGTGAGGGGGATGGCCAACACATGGCGACTCACTGTTGCCAGCATTCTCATCCAGAAGAGAACAGCTGTCAGTATGCCAGGGGACAGTGATCTGTGGATCCAGAGTGGTGATTCCACCCAAGTTAAGGGAGAGAGTGCTAAATGAGCTACATGAAGGTCATCTGGGGGGAGTGAAAATGAAAAGCCTAGCTAGGGCTTATGTGTGGTGACCGGAAATCGATCAACAAATCGAAGACCTAACTAAGAGCTGCTTAGGATGCCAGAAGGTCCAAAATGCACCACCACATGCCCCTCTACACCCATGGGAGTGGCCGTCCTCTCCATGGCAATGGGTGCACATTGATTTCGCTGGTCCATTCATGGACTCAATGTTCTTAATAGCAGTGGATGCTCATTCAAAGTGGCCTGAGGTGATAAAGATGTCTTCAACCACTACAGAGAAAACGATTGCAGTCCTATGGACCATATTTGCCAGAAACGGGTTGCCAGAGCAGATCTGCTCTGATAATGGACCACAGTTTGTGTCCGACGAGTTCCAAAAATTCATGAAAAGGAATGGGGTAAGGCATTACACATCCGCCCCGTATCATCCAGCCACCAATGGATTGGCTGAGAGGTTCGTACAAACCTTTAAGAAGGCGATAAAGGCCATGTGCGATGAGGAAATTCCACTACAGCATAAGATGGACAATTTCTTATTAGCCTACCGAAACGCGACACATGCAGTTACCAACCAGACCCCAGCCATGATGTTCTTTAAACAAAGGTTGAGATCTCGTCTGGACTTGCTCAGACCAAATGTGCGAAGAAATGTTGAGGACAAATAATTACAGCACATCAACGAGAAGCCGACAAGGAGCTTCAATGTAGGGCAACCAGCCCTGGCCTGGGACTATCGAACAGAGAAGTGGCAACCCGGAACGATATGTACAAGGCAGGGGCCATTAATGTACACAGTGGATGTCGGGGAGAACATTGTGAGACGCCACGTCGATCATATCTTAGCATCACAGGAATGCGTCAACCCCATGTCTTGAGTACCTGGGGATGAACCCAACATACCGGTAGTGTCTACTTGAGACCCAGTAGCAGTGGAACCCGATGAACTACCCGATGAAAAGGGGTCAGAATCGCCTCTGCACCAAGAACAAGAACCTCCAGAAAGGCGCTATCCCGAAAGGGTCAGGAAGCCGCCCCAAAGACTGAATCTATAAATGGACTTTTGTTATTGAATGTACATGTAAAAATGTAATTGTTATTTGAATATTAAGGTGGTATTATTAATTAAAAAGGAAGGAATTGTAGTGTATGTGCTTTAAGTCAGAACTACTTTTTACAGCTCCTGTATACTGTAGTACCGGCAGTGACCACACCGGTATATAAGCTGTGTGCATGCCTCTGTACCCCAGTCTAGAGATTACCCTCCTCCAGTAACGACCTGTTATTTGTTTATGTACAGCATCCGTGTAATTATTTATCCACTGAACCACGGATCTAGCAGTCGGGATGTCCCAGGTAAAATACCTCGGACATGAAATCAGCCAGGGATACAAAGCACTCCCCCAGGAAAGGAAAACAGCGATAAAAGACATGCCAAGGCCAGTACCCGTCAGGGGAGTAAGGAAAGTGTTGGGACTATTTAACTACTGCAGACATTTTATACCAGACTTTGCAGGGAAAGTGGAGCCGATACAACAGTTAGTTAAAGGGGGGAGACCTGCCACTGATAAAATAGAATGGGAATCAGAGCAGGATGAGGCTTACGCAAAATTAAAAGCAGCCCTGACGTCCGCACCCACATTAGGATTACCGAATATTGTCAAAGCATTCCATATATACTACAGTATAGATGGAAATTTCTATAACGCCATAGTCACACAAGAATACGGGGGCGATATGAGGCCGATTGCCTATAACTCCACCCAACAATCCCCCGTAGTTAAAGGAATGGTGAGATGCGTGGCGGCCTTAGACTGTGCCGCATAGGCGGTGCGAATCTGCGAGCCCGTCACTATGTCAGGACAGCTGATACTACACACACAACACACAGTGGTGGACCTGCTAAACACTGGCAAAATGAAGGCTGTATCAGACAGAAGGAGGGCGGCTTGGGAAGCAGTATTGATACCCAAGGACAACTCAGTCCAGATTATAAGGGAACATAGAGTCAATCCCACGGATGGGATGTTATTGGAAGGTGAATCACATGAGTGCCAGTTAGTAAGAGATGAGGAAATCAGAGGAACTATATCGGAGACACCCATTGAGAGTCCCGAGAACACCTTTTATGTAGATGGATCATGCCGGTACATAGATGGAGAGCCACACACTGGTTGGGCAGTAGTATCTGAGAATGGAGAAACAGTTGCCAAGGGAGGATTAGAAGGAGGAATCTCAGCACAAGTAGCAGAATTAGTAGCCCTCACTGAGGCATTAAAATTAGCAGAAGGAAAACGAGTAAATATATATACGGACAGTAGATATGCATTTGGAGTGATACACGATTACATGACAGCCTGGAGCAGGAGAGGGTATATAACCTCCGGAGGGGGAAATATAAGGCATGAAGAAATAGTTAGAGAATTAGTGGAAGTAGCAAAGGGACCGAAGGAGGTAGCAGTGATTAAGATAAAAGTTCACCACAAGATAGAGATTGAGCACCAGAAAGGGAACATGTTAGCCGATGAAGCAGCTAGAGTAGCAACAGGCAGAATAGGAGAAGAGGAGGTGAACATTAAGGGAGTACAGGAAGAAACTGATATAGAGGAGCAGGAAACATTGGACAAAAAAAATGGAGCTGTTAGGGGAGTAGATGGAATATGGAGGAAAGATTTACGAGTAGTAGCTCTTCGCTGTATCCAAGAGAACTTGTTAAAAATATATCACGAGCCTGATCATGGAGGGCGGAACGGAATGATAAACAGATTAAGTAAAGATTGGTGGTGGAGTGGCATGGGACAGGGTGTAGCAAGACATTGCCAATGTTGCATCATTTGTGGACAGTATAACCCTGGGAGGCCCATAAAGGTTAAAATGGCACACCAGCCTCGACCCAAGGATTCCCTGGGAAAATATCCAGATAGACTTTACCGGACCCTTACCCAGTAGTCGAGGGAAGAAATACTGCTTGGTGATTATAGATCAGTTCACTAGGTGGGTAAAAGCATTCCCGACCCGAGATTGCAGTGCAAAGACAGTGGCCCAAATACTCGCATATGATGTAATCCCAAGATGGGGGGTCCCGCTGCAGATCGACTCGGATCAGGGAGCACACTTCACAGGAAATGTCATGAAAGAAGCCTGTAGACAACTAGGAATGAGGCAGAGATTCCACATCCCATATCACCCACAAAGTTCAGGAATGGTAGAACGCATGAACCGAACCCTAAAAACAGCATTAGCCAAAGCTATAGCCGAAACAGGACAGGGATGGGTGGATGTCCTTCCATGTATCCTAATGAGGCTAAGAGCAACCCCAAATAGAGTAACCGGATTAACACCGTATGAACTCATGACTGGACGAGCAATGCACTTACCGGAGGGAGTAGCATCTGGCAGCGAGGGACTGGGACCCATAAAGGATAGAATTAGAAGTTATGTTCAAACATTAGACAACCAGTTGAAAGAACTTAGACAAGAGGTAAAGGCACAACAGGACATTAGAGATAAGGATTACACACCCCAAGGGGTATTAGAGCCCTTACCACAGGTAGGCGAACGAGTGTTTGTCAAAGTCGCACCAGAAAGGTCAGGATTCTCCCCTAGATGGACCGGACCATTTGAAGTCATCATGACTGTAGTGTATGTAACCTGTACCACCTTAAGAGACTACCTTAAGGTGATGGACTACTTTCTGATGGCTCCTGTATATTGTAGTACCGGTGGTGACCACACCAGTATATAAAAACCCTGTGGCGCAAAGTGTATTTCAGTTCAGCCCTGACCCTCAGTTACTAAAGACCTGTTTAAGTATGCTGTTGTCTGTGTCCAGTTATTCAGCATAACTACATTTAAAAGCACAGACTCAACAGTGGCGACGAGTCTGATCGTACCTAGCGGCAGTTTTGCATCCAAGGAAGCTTCGTCCTCAGAACGGGCGTCGAAAAGGGGCATCCGCCCTCAACATCCTGCTGAGCACTGCATCGCACGGGAGGCCATCGGGAACCCGGGTTGGTTTGCTGGCCACGAAGTCCACCATCGACAACAGGCAGTGATCATCCCTTCTACGACAGTGGCGGGTAAGCCCGATCGAGCGGCACGGAGGGGAAGTCGGCCGAGTTGTCAGTGGGAGAAGGGGAGGGAAAACGAAGAAAAGGGCGGAGAACACGACTGCAGCCGGTGTCAGGGGCTGGGCTGCAATCGGGGCAGAGACGCGCAGCAGCCAGAAAAGCGTTGATGTCCACGAGGACCGCGGGAGCGGCGGGGAATAAGAGCAGCAGCGTCGGGGGAAATAAAGGACCGCTGGGAGGCGAGAACGGCAACAGCGCGGTAATCACCATTTTAGTCGGCGGGGGACGAAGACAAGCGCGGGAAAAGCCACCAAGCGCGGGAAGCCGCCATTTTGAAAAATAAAATAAAATAAAGGAAACTCAACAAGGATGCCAAAAACGGGTAACATCACTGCTTTTGATAGCGATGTAGAAGATTGGGCCACTTATGTGGAACGCGTTGAAGTTTACTGTACAGCGAATGAGGTACCGGTGGATAAGAAAGCACTAACCCTATTAAACTCGATGGGTGCGAAGACGTACGGGTTATTAAGGCACCTTGTAACACCAGATAAACCGGTAGGAAAGAATTTCGCGGATATTGTTACTATCCTGCAAGAGCATTTAAACCCCACGCCGCTGCTGATAGCGGAACGATTTAAATTTTACAAAATAATTCAGCTTAAAGAGGAAAGCAACGCTGAATTCTTAATCGAACTGCGTAAGTTATCAAAGTACTGTCAGTTCGGTACAGGACTAGCAGACGCTCTGAGAGATAAGTTTGTGTGTGGGCTACTAAAGGAAGGAACCCAGAAGCGACTGCTAGAGGAAAAGGATCTTACGCTGGGCAAAGCTTTCAGCACTGCAGCATCACACGAGGCAGCAGCACGAGGCACTGCAGAAATGCAGCAAAGGCCATCGGAATTCAGCACCAATGAAATGGCATTGGGTGCAGTAAATTGCTATCGTTGCGGAAGGACAACGCATGATCAGAACCAGTGCTGGTTCAAAGATAAAGAATGCAGGCAATGTGGCAAACTTGGTCACATAGCGAGAGTATGCCGGTCAGGAAAGAAGACCAGCAACAAAAAGTCACCGCAGGAGAAGTACAAAAAAGTACACAAGGTGACAGAGAACAGTTCGGATGAACAGAAGACGGATTCAGACTCCAGCAGTAAGGAACTGGGTTGTCTAAAAATACAAAATGTGGGTAACACAGCAGACCACCAAACTATCTGGGTCATGCTTCGGATAGCAGGAGTCCAAGTGAAGATGGAATTGGACACTGGATCAGCATTGACGGTCATGAATAAGCAAGATTACAAAAGGTTATTCTCACACATTCCCCTGAGGGATACGGAGATTGTATTGAAAACATACACGGGGCAAAGAGTATACCCCATCGGAAAGATAAAGGTAAAGGTGGTCTACAATGGTAAAGAAAGTCAGGGAATGGACTTGTATGTGTTACCTGAGGGAGGTCCGCCACTACTGGGACGGGAATGGATCCGGAGAATAAATATGGACTGGCATTCCTTACAAGCACTAACTGTAGATTCCTGTAAAGAGGACGACGTTAAACCTAAACGACTGTCCAAAATATTGGACGATGCTAAGGAGGTGTTCCAACAGGGACTGGGAACACTGAAAGGAATTACGGCAAACATCAAGGTTGAAGAACATGCAAACCCAAAATTTTTCAAAGCCAGACCGGTACCTTATGCGATATGACCTGCTGTGGAAGCAGAGCTGGAAGGGCTAGAACGTTCAGGAGCACTGTCAAAGGTGGACTGGAGCGAATGGGCCACACCCATTGTTCCCGTCATGAAGCGTTCGTTGAGCAACAAGCCGGGGGAACCTGGGAAGGTTCGCATCTGTGGCAATTTCAAGATCACTGTTAATCCGGTTCTTCACACGGTGCAATATCCGCTTCTGCGGATTGAGGATATCATCGCTTCGCTGTCTGGCGGGAAACACTTCACCAAGATAGACCTGGCGCAGGCGTACCTACAGATGGAAGTTGATGAAGCGTCACGCCAGTATCTCACGATCAACACACATAAGGGCTTATATCGGTATAATAGACTGGTTTTTGGAGTGGCATCGGCTCCAGCGATTTGGCAAAGGGCCATGGAGCAGGTATTACAGGGAATTCCAGGCACACAATGCTACCTGGACGACATTCTGATTACAGGAGATGATGATAAGGAACACCTCGCGAATTTGGAGCAGGTGCTCACCAGATTGAAAGAATATGGACTCAGAGTTAATCGCCAGAAATGTGAGTTCTTTCAGAAGCGAATCTCGTACTGCGGTCACGTCATTGACCAGGAGGGGCTTCATAAGTCACCTGACAAGATCGAAGCTGTTGTGAAAGCTCCCGCTCCGGAAAATGTATCCCAGTTGAGGTCGTTCCTTGGGTTGATTAACTATTACCACAAGTTTCTTCCAAATTTATCCACGGTGTTAAACCCGCTGAACACTCTTTTGCAAATGGCAGTACCATGGAAGTGGAGCGATGATTGTAAGCGGGCTTTTCAAAAAAGCAAGGCACTGATCACCTCTAAGGAAGTGTTGGCTCACTTTAACCCAATGCTGCCTATTCGTTTAGCTTGTGATGCTTCTCCATATGGTATCGGGGCAGTGCTCTCACATAAGTTTCCAAATGGCTTGGAAAGGCCAGTCGCATTCGCATCCAGATCATTGACCTCCGCAGAGCGCAACTATGCTCAGATAGATAGGGAGGCTCTCAGCCTCGTGTGGGGAGTTAAGAAATTTAACCATTACCTGCAAGGCCAAAGGTTTACGCTGCTGACAGATCACCAGCCGTTGGTTTCCATTTTTAACCCTAAGAAGGGTGTTCCGGTTGTGATGGTGCAGAGGCTTCAGAGATGGCCCCTTTTCCTAGGGGCACATCAATATGATATCGAATTTAAAGGTACAAAGCAACATGGTAATGCTGATGGGCTGTCGCGCCTGCCACTGCCTGCAGCGGAAGAGGCACCGGTAGTTGACCCTGTCGAGATATTTCACTCGACCATCATCGAATGCTTACCAGTCACCAATGCGAGTATTGAGAGAGAGACCCGAAACGACCCGACACTGTCTCGGGTCTACGATTTGACAGTGACGGGATGGCCAGCACATGGCGAACCACTGTTACCTGCATTCTCAGCCAGACGAGAACAGCTGTCCGTCTGTCAAGGCACATTGATGTATGGAGCAAGGGTGATTATTCCTCCTAAATTAAGGGAGAGAGTTCTGAAGGAACTGCATGAAGGTCATCTGGGGGGAGTCAAGATGAAAGGCCTTGCTAGGGCTTATGTGTGGTGGCCAGGTATCAACAAACAAATAGAGGATCTGACTAAAAGCTGCTCAGGGTGCCAAAAAGTTCAAAACGCACCTCCAATTGCACCGCTGCATCCGTGGGAATGGCCTTCAACCCCATGGCAACGTGTGCATATCGACTTTGCAGGTCCATTCATGGATTCCATGTTTTTGATAGCGGTAGACGCACATTCTAAATGGCCAGAAGTGATTAAGATGTCGACCACTACCTCTGAAAAGACGATCGCAGTTCTAAGAACCATATTTGCAAGGAATGGGTTGCTGGAACAAATATGTTCAGACAACGGACCACAGTTCGTGTCAGAAGAATTCCAGAAATTCATGAAAATGAATGGGGTGAAACACTATACATCTGCCCCATATCATCCGGCTACCAATGGGTTGGCCGAGAGATTTGTACAAACGTTCAAAAAGGCGATAAAGGCCATGAGCGAAGACCATATTCCACTACAACACAAGGTGGACAATTTCCTGATGGCATATCGAAACACCACGCATGCATTAACAAATCAAAGCCCTGCCATAATGTTCTATAACAGAAGGTTGCGGTCCCGGTTGGATTTATTAAAACCCAATGTGCGTAGGGAAGTCGAAAACAAACAATTCCAGCACGTAAATAACAAGGCCACTCGGAGTTTCGAAATAGGACAACCAGTGTTGGCCAGGGACTATAGGAATGATAAATGGCAATCCGGAACAATTCGTGCCCGACAAGGACCCTTGATGTACACGGTAGACGTTGGTGAGAACGTAATACGACGTCATGCTGACCAACTTGTGGAATCGAGAACAAGGGTCGACCCCATGTCTACGGCAGAGACACCAGTTGAAGAAGTTATTGAGCCTGTAGCATCTACCTCAGACTCGAACGTACATGAGGATGTTCAATCCATAAGAGATCAATTGGATGAGTCACCCCAGCAATGAGAACCAGAGACTCCTGAAAGGCGTTATCCGGCCCGGATCAGGAGGCCTCCTCAGAGACTGAATCTTTGAACAGTTTTGTATGAAAGTTGTATATATGTTATCCATGTTATGTTTAAATTGGGGTGTACACTGTTAAGCTAAAAGGGGAGGAATTGTAGTGTATGTAACCTGTACCACCTTAAGAGACTACCTTAAGGTGATGGACTACTTTCTGATGGCTCCTGTATATTGTAGTACCGGTGGTGACCACACCGGTATATAAAAACCCTGTGGAGCAAAGTGTATTTCAGTTCAGCCCTGACCCTCAGTTACTAAAGACCTGTTTAAGTATTCTGTTGTCTGTGTCCAGTTATTCAGCATAACTACATTTAAAAGCACAGACTCAACAATGACCAGTGACACGTGCGCATGCGTAGACATGAGAGGAAAGGGTAGATGGAAACATTGGACACAACTAAAACGATACAACAATAACCCAACTGACCTTAAATCCCACAGGAACAGTGGAATAAACACCGGAGATAAACTAACATCTGGAGACGACCGGATTTCTGCTTAAATTACAGGTAACATGGGCCTCGTACGACGGACACTCGAGGCACCCACCCTAAGTTCTACCTACAGAATGTTGCCATACACCACGATCCTGATAGTACTAGGGACACTACTAGATGCCATAGGAGCAGAAAACCTTCTGAGAAATCACGAACATCCAGAGGACCAGAGAGTATATCTGATGGGTATATTCCACCGGAAGAGCACCATCTGGACCAATTTTCCCGGAACGGAACTGGGACTAGAGTCCTGGCAAATCGAATAACTAGGGCTGTAGAGAGGGCTTTAAACTAATTAGTGGGGGGGAGGTTTTAAGAGAGCGAAAAATAAAAATGACAGCGGAGAAGGCAATAGGGCAAGGTAGCAGTGGGGGAATTAAAAACCAGAGCATGTCAGGAAGGGACAGAATGTATAATGATAAAGGTAAAGTAGTAAAAGGGGTAAAAGCAGGAATAAATTGTCAGAAAACATTTTTGAAAGTTCTTTATCTGAATGCACGCAGCAGTCGTAACAAAATTGATGAGTTGATGGTACAAATAACTACACATGGGTATGATCTGGTGGCCATTACGGAAACATGGCTGCAAGATAATCATGACTGGGAACTAAACATACAAGGGTATTTGACAATTAGGAAGGACAGACAGGAAGGAAAGGGAGGTGGGGTTGCTATGTTAATCAAGGATGGAATCACTGCAATAGTCAGAAATGACATTCGGTCAAAGGATCAAGATAGTGAAATAGTTTGGGTGGAGATAAGGAATAAGAAGGGGAAAAAGTCACTAGTGGGCGTAGTCTATAGGCCTCCTAACAGTTGCAACTCTGTTGGTCGGAGTATAAATCAGGAAATAGTTGGGGCTTGTAATAAGGGAACAGCTATAATCATGGGGGATTTTAACTTTCATATTGACTGGACTAATCAAATTGGGCATGGCAGTCTTGAGGAAGAGTTCATAGAGTGTATTAGGGATGGGTTCCTTGAGCAGTATGTAACTGAACCAACCAGGGGGCAGGCAATCTTAGATCTGGTCCTGTGTAATGAGACAGGATTAATAAAAAATGTCCTAGTAAAGGATCCCCTTGGAATGAGTGACCATAATATGGTTGAATTCCAAATTCAGTTTGAGGGTGAGAGAGTTGGATCTCAAACCAGCATACTGAGCTTAAATAAAGGAGACTATGAAGGTATGAGAGTAGAATTGACTAAAGTGGACTGGGAAAATAGATGAAAGTGTAAGACGGTACAAGAGCAGTGGTCTACATTCATGGAGATATTTCACATCTTTCAAGATAAATATATTCCACTGAGGAAAAAGGGGAGTAAAAGAAAAGACAGCCATCCATGGCTTAGTAAAGTAATAAAGGATAGTATCCGACTGAAAACAAGGGCATATAAAGTAGCCAAACCTAGTGGGAGGATAGAAGATTGGGAAGCATTTAAAAGCCAGCAAACAATAACTAAAAGATGAATTAAGAAAGGGAAGATAGATTATGAAAGTAAACTAGCAAAAAATATAAAAACAGATAGCAAGAGTTTCTACAGCTATGTAAAAAGAATAAGGGTGGCTAAAGTGAACGTTGGTCCCTTAGAGGATGGGACCGGGAAACTAGTGGTGGGGAACATGGAGATGGCAAAGACGCTGAACAAATATTTTGTATCAGTCTTTACAGTAGAGGACACTAAAAATATCCCAACACTGGACAAACAGGGGGCAATGGGGGGGGGGAGGAGCTAAAGACGATTAAAATCACTAAGGAGATGGTACTCAGTAAAATAATGGGACTTAAGGTGGATAAATCCCCCGGACCTGATGGCCTACATCCTAGGGTCTTGAGAGAAGTGGCGGTAGGGATTGTGGATGCATTGGTGATTATTTTCCAGAACTCCCTGGACTCAGGAAAGGTCCTGGCAGATTGGAAAACTGCTAATATAACACCCTTATTTAAGAAGGGAAGTAGACAAAAAGCTGGAAACTATAGACCAGTTAGCCTAACATCTGTGGTTGGCAAAATGTTGGAGTCCATTATTAAGGAAACAGATGTAAGAAGTCACACAACACCAGGTTATAGTCCAACAGCTTTATTTGAAATCACAAGCTGTTGGACTATAACCTGGTGTTGTGTGACTTCTTACATTTGTCCACCCCAGTCCAACTCCGACATCTCCACACTAAGGAAACAGTAACAGAGCATTTGGATAAACATAATTTAATAGGACAGAGTCAGCATGGTTTTATGAAGGGGAAGTCATGTTTGACAAATTTGCTCGAATTCTTTGAGGAAGTAACATACAGGGTGGATAAAGGGGAACCAGTGGATGTAGTGTATTTGGACTTCCAAAAGGCATTTGACAAGGTTCCACACAAAAGATTACTGATCAAGATAAGAAATCACGGGATTGGGGGTAATATACTGGCATGGGTGGAAGATTGGTTATCTAACAGAAAACAAAGAGTTGAGATAAATGGTTCATTCTCGGGCTGGCAATCAGTAACTAGTGGTGTTCCGCAGGGGTCAGTGCTGGGACCCCAACTCTTTACAATCTATATTAACGATTTGGAGGAAGGGACCGAGTGCAACATATCCAAGTTTGCTGACGATACAAAGATGGGAGGGAAAGCAGTGAGTGAGGAGGACATAAAAAACCTGCAAAAGGACATAGACAGGCTAAGTGAGTGGGCAGAGATTTGGCAGATGCAATATAATGTTGGAAAGTGTGAGGTTATGCACTTTGGCAGAAAAAATCAAAGAGCAAGTTATTATCTAAATGGAGAGAAACTGCAAAGTGCTACAGTACAAAGGGATCTGGGGGTCCTGGTGCATGAAACACAAAAAGTTAGTATGCAGGTGCAGCAGGTGATCAGGAAGGCCAATGGAATCTTGGCTTTTATTGCAAGCGGGATGGAGTATAAAAACAGTGAAGTCTTGCTGCAGTTATACAGGGTATTGGTGTGGCCACACCTGGAATGTTGCGTGCAGTTTTGGTTTCCATATTTAAGAAAAGATATACTTGCTCTCGAGGCGGTTCAGAGAAGGTTCACTCGGTTGATTCCAGAGATGAGGGGGTTGACGTATGAGGAAAGGTTGAGTAGGTTGGGACTCTATTCATTGGAGTTCAGAAGAATGAGAGGCGATCTTATCGAAACATATAAGATTGTGAGGGGGCTTGATTGGGTGGATGCGGTGAGGATGTTTCCACTGATGGGTGAGACTAGAACTGGGGGGCATAATCTAAGAATAAGGGGCTGTCCTTTCAAAACTGAGATGAGGAGAAACTTCTTCTCTCAGAGGGTAGTAAATCTATGGAATTTGCTACCCCAGAGAGCTGTGGAAGCTGCAACATTAAATACATTTAAAATGGAGATAGACAGTTTCCTAGCAGATAAGGGAATTAGGGGTTACGGGAAGAGGGCAGGGAAGTGGATGTGAGTCTAGATTCGGATCAGCCATGATCCTATTGAATGGCGGAGCAGGCCCGAGGGGAGTACAATAGGACCTTGTGTATTGAATGTGGTAGTAATATGGTATGGGCGAACCAACAGACATATCAGAGATGTATGTGGATTAAGTTTAGGTATCTGCCAGGGAAGCCACAGATACTACATGCCTGTAGAAACATGTGGCCGCACGTTAACTATATGCGGTGCCTCGACACACCGGGTTCCGCCATCATAAGCGACGTTTAGTCAATGGCATACTGATTGGTGTAAATACCGACAAGTCCCTTATAAATGCCCTGGATATCCAATCCGTGAAAGCATGCTACCACCATTAACCGCTTAATTGACCGAGAATACGAGGATGCCACCAATGGGGTGAAGCGAAATACTTGTCATGCATATGGGGGATGGATGATAGGACAAGTCCGACACAACTTGGACCAGATGCAAACAGGTAGGGTCCCCGACTGGATCAATAGTACCCACCTACTGCAGTTGGCACTGCACCCAGGAACGCCTGTCATTTTAATTCACCGCCCCATTCCCACTCAGACCTCACCTCCCTTGGGCTCTTGCATTGTTCCACAGAAGCTCACCGTAAACTCGAGGAACAGCACCTCATCTTCCGATTAGGCACTTTACAGCCTTCCGGACTCAATATTGAGTTCAACAATTTCAGATCATAACCTTGGCCCCTATAACATTTTTACTTAGATTTTTTATCCACACCTTTGTTTTGGCCCTTTCCCCCCCCTTTATTTTTTCTTTCTCACATGGCAGCTGTCTCCCATTCTGCCAGCACATTTCACACCTAATTTAGTGCCGTCTTTTGTCTCCACTAGTCCTATCACCATCTCGTCTCATTTTGAATACCTCTTAATGTCTCTTCACTTCTCTTTTGTTCTCTCCCAGCCCCCATACTGGCCTTTTAATCTATTTCATTTCCTGTGCTTCTTCAGTCCTGACAAAGGGTTTCACCTGAAGCGTTGACTCTATTTTCTCTCCACGGATATTGCCTGGCCTGCTGACTATTTCCAGCATTTTCTGTTGTTACCTAGGATCACTGGATGGCTGTATACTAAAGGTGTAGGGGGTGGCGGGTTGGCGCATGCGCCCAGTCAGTTATGCCCCTGATTGTCTGTGAGCGGTTCAAATCGATCCCACACCCCTGGGTTCTAGACACCGGACTTAGATACAGGCGGCGATACAGAAAACTCGAGTAGACAAGTGGCTTGGTGTAAGAAAACCAAGATTTTATTAAAACAGAAATTAAAAACAGTCTTATGAGAAGTTACTAGTATAAAATACAGGCAAATGCAAAATAACTATACTTATGCAGGGAATGGGGAACACACAGCACACTCCCGCACCTCTGCCCTCACCCCTGCCCCTCCCTCCCGGAACCACGATAGGGTTCCCCTTGTCCTCACCTTTCACCCCACCAGCCTCCACATTCAACGGATCATCCTCCGGCATTTCCGCTACCTCCAAAGTGATCCCACCACCAAACGTAACTTCCCCTCCCCTCCCCTTTCAGCATTCCGCAGGGACCGCTCTCTCCGAGACACCCTAGTCCACTCCTCTATCACCCCAAACAGCCCTTCCCCTTCGCCTGGCACCTTCCCGTGCAAGCGGAGGAGATGTAACACCTGCCCCTATACCTCCCCCCTCCCCACTGTCCAGGGCCCCAAACACCCCTTCCAGGTGAAACAGCGATTTACTTGTACTTCTCGCAATCTAGTATACTGTATTCGCTGCTCACGATGCGGTCTCCTCTACATTGGGGAGACCAAACGCAGATTGGGTGACCGCTTTGCGGAACACCTCCGTTCAGTCCGTAAGGGTGACCCCGAGCTTCCGGTCGCCTGTCATTTCAATTCACCGCTCCATTCCCACTCGGACCTCACCGTCCTTGGCCTCTTGTACTGTTCCACGGAAGCTCAACGTAAACTCGAGGAACAGCACCTCATCTTCCGATTAGGCACTCTGCAGCCTTCCGGTCTCAATATCGAGTTCAACAATTTCAGATCATAACCTCGGCCCCTATTTCATTTTCACTTATATTTTTCCACTCCTTTCCTTTCCCCCCCCCTTTCCTTTAGTTTCTCTCTCACACCTGGCAGCTATCTTTTGCCCTGCCAGTACACTTTACACCTAATCACAGCCTATTACCATCTCGTCTAGCTTCTAATCTCTTTTACTTCTTTTGGTTCTTTTATTCTTTTGTCCGATCGCAGCCCTGCCTTCGATCTAGTTCCTTTTCTCTCCAGTTTTGAAGAAGGGTCAAACCCGAAACGTCAACTCAAATTTCTCTCCACGGATGTTGCCTGACTTGCTGAGTTTTTCCAGCATTTTCTGTTGTTATTTCGGATTTCCAACATCTGCAGTATTTTGCTATCGTACATTAACAATCCCCTTATCCTTATCCCACCCCCTATACCTAACTAGATTAAGCTATGAGGGGCCAGAATTCATGCTCACCAATCCAAAGCAAAGCCAGCTGTGTTAACGGATGCAGGTTTTGAGGTTTGGTCTTCTGTCCTTTTAGGTACCCCGTCACCACGTGGTCTCAGGGCGCGGTGCTGGAGCTGCTGCTGTGACACACCTTTCTTCTCCTCAGCTACCGTCGTCATCTCGTTGCGATGGGTTCTCTTCTTCTTCTCCCTCGGGCGGTCGTCGGCGGTATCGTTGTGCCTATAGGGCATTTGGCAGTCTTGACTGCCTAGATTTTCCTACCCAAGCATCAAACGCCAGTATATTCATTGTGGCGTGGACACCTGCGTTTATTCACAGCGTTCAACGAGATTCTTGCCTCCTGTAATGAAATCTGTTTGTCTTGATCCTGTATTTCCTGTATTCGTTTTGCACTCATGTATATTACACTCCCCCACACTGTGTATAGTTTCACTTCCTCTCTCCTGACTAACCTGGAAGGTTCCAGGTCTTGGCTCTTGGATCTGCCCCTGACTTCTCTTACATAAAGATCCCAGGATCTGTATGACTCATTCCTGTGAACCAGTCGGCGTGTTGAGATGTTAGCTCTGATCTTAGTGATTAAAAGCCAACTTGTTTAAGTCTATAACTTCTAGTTTTGTGGTTATTGAAGGCACATCACCTCCCCAAGCGCCAGCTTATAACTAGGCGCTTGGCCTTTATCGATACGTTTTTTGCTGCCCCGCTCTGCTCTTATCGAGTTGTTACCTTTATCTTCATCTCTATTCGTCTCGTCTCGTTCACCTCATTTCCTCTGCCCTCTCTTGTGGCTCGGGTGTCCTGGGTGACTTTGGATTGGGTCTCATTCCCCTCCCCTGAGCTTGGTATGGATATACTTGACTGTTGAAAATTTACTGCGGGGGAGCGAGGAGAGAACCCGCCATGAGGCCAGGGCACGAGTATGGGTGGCGGCAGCCCAAGGCCCAACAAGAGGTCAGAGTCGAGAGTAGAAAGCAGAGTCAAGAGCAAGCGAGCGATTGCTACTGAGGGCCTACAGTTATACTCCTTTCGAATGGCCCTTATCTGCGCGCCAAATCAGGTTAGTGCATTGTTTCAATTTTGGCGGGCTGTTATAAATGATTATAGCAATCTAAGTTAACTGGATTTAGATGGCCGTTTATCGCACCTAATGGCTGTAATGTCATTAATGCATTCTAATCGGCCGGTCCAGCCTTGATGGCTCCCATAAGCTGTTTCCGATTATTTATGCGGACAAACTCATGTCCTCATGGACAGGCCTAACTGGTTTTGATCTGTCTACGATCTGACGTAATGCATATTCAATGTTTGCTGTCTGGCTTCCGAAACACAAAGTCCCTTTACACAGAAACTGCATTTTAAGTTTCGATTTCCCAAAGCTGCTTGTGCTGCTACAGAGTCTAAGCTTTTTAAAATCTTGCAGGCTTTTGGTCACAAGGTGCGGATGCCATCTTTTCGGGTACCCTTTCTAAAATGTCCATGCAGGGTCCCTTTTATTAATAACCTTGGGGGAATGTGGGAATTTTGCAAATCTTACACTCCCCCCTGTGATACTAAAACTTGCTTGAAGTATCATCCTTACAAGGTGAGCAAAATTTTCTGACCCTCCATAGTCAACCTTCCCCTGTAATTAGCTATCTAATACACCCACGACACATGCACTTCCCATTCCACGAAAATGTAGTGTACATAAGCATACATAAGATAAATTACAGTCCCTTACACACATCCAAGCGTGGAGGGGGTCCAACACCCCTGCACCACTTGGTACACATACATCTTTATTAACCGCGTCGCAAAGAAAACTTTATTAAAAACAACAAACACAAAAAAACAACAATCTTTAATCAAAAATACAAGGAAAACCTCAAACAGGCCCTCCACCTTCATATAATGTTCCTTCCAGATCCTCTGGTTTCGGAATTCTAATATCTGACCTTTTCCCTTACATTGAATGCAGACTAGATACAACTGGCAAACCATGAGAATGTGGGAAGCCAGTCTGTTCCACGAAGGGACCTCTATGTTATTGAAAATGTCCCACCAGGGTGGAATCACAATATCCAATATCTTAGCCCCTATCTCTACTGTTTTCTGCTCTAGAGTGTAAAAATGTTTCTGCGAAACTATAACGGCTTTGAGTATTTTGGTAAGGTGTTCTGGGAGAGGGGGAATTTCGTAGCCAAAGTGCGCTACATACTTCTGCAAATTCGTAAAATTCTCCTTAACAGTGAGGTGAACAGTGGAGGGTTCAGGAATGGGGACAATTCGCTCCTGGGCCACTTAAACTTCTGACTTGGGTTTAAAACAGAAACTGCTCTCACTGACCGGACACCAGCTGTGCTGTCCATGCTGGTAGTGGGACGCGCCGGTGGTAAAACAATATGTCCCACCCCTTATATATGCTACCTGCAGGGGAACATGGCCTTGTGCCATTGCCTCCATGGTACAATTTATAGGTTTCGCGCCAGCAGCTCTGAACCCGCACTGCGGTTTTGAATAGGCATTCAAGTGCTGGGGACACAGGATTATGTGTGCTCCCTGGCTCCGGCACCCTGAGAGGTGAGTACCTGTCATAGCATACTCCCACTTTATGATATAAGGCGGGACCGCTGTGAAATGAAGGTGCGCACCCCCTTGAATGACTCCAATGTTCTCAACCCTGTGTACCGGTGCGGGTTGGGCTGTCCTACACACGACCGGCATCCTAACGACTACTCCCATGATCGTGTGGTTGGACCGCCCACAATCCATGGGGACTGGGTAGGCTTCGGAAGCTAGCCAGAGTTGACACAGGCTTAATGCATTCTCAAACGGGTGAAGGGCTGCGAGGTGCTTGTTGCTGATCCAGTAGGGGACTAAACCCTGTTTTAAAACCTCCAGATTACTGCAGCCCTCGCCCAGCAACCATGCCCCGTATAGCACACACACCTCATTCTGCACAGCCTGGTCAGAAGCATTTCTGTCCTCCATTATGAGGGCATTTACCGTCTTTGCATGCTTCTCCAACTCCGCTATGATCTCTTTTAAATAGACCGTCATGGCCTGGTCCTCATGCAACTCCGAGCCCACTACCTTGTTCTCATCCATTAATATCTTCCTTAACTGTGTTTTTAAACTGTTTATCTGGGTCTGTAGCTCTATGTCATCCAGTCTGTTGATGACAGAGGACCCAGTATTAAACGCAGTAAAAACATCATTCCATACTCCCCTTCTTTGTCGCCCTGCATTGCCCAAAAACTCTCGGTGTGTGGTGTACAGTTCGGTATTGGCAACATGGGCGAAATCGAACTCATAAAACTTCTTGAACATGTCCTTTAATAGGGCCTGGTACAGCTGCTCTGTTTCTTCGGGACACCACTCCGGTAAATGTACCTCGGTGAGATTTAAAATCACGGAGGCTACCGCGTAGTGCACCCCCTCGTACAGTACCTGATCCATAGGTACCAACACCAGCCCATTCCCTGGTCCCTTGATGGTGGTGGGGCACCCCTCCCGGCGTGTCCTTGCTGCCTGCATTGTGGGCAGGGGCTTTTGGGCGCGCACCACTAGCTCAGTGGCTTTAACTGGGGTTGGGTACCGTGGGACTATGCATGTGTGTTGGTGAGAATCCCATTCTACCCCCTTCCCCTTATCCTGCCAGGCTGCAGAGAAGATGATAGATACGCCCGTAGGGCAGGCCCTTTTCGACCCCCACATACAGACATAGATTCCCTGTTCCGATTCCCACCACTTGTCCCAACATACACTCGTCCCTTCTTGGGTCCCGGTGACTGTTCGGTGGGTGTCGTTTCCCATCCGTTCCCAATTGGCGGTGTGATCCCCCATGTCCGTGCTCAGCTTCCTGAGCCACCACCATCTTCCCAGGGGAATCTGTCCTGTGCATGTCAGGCACACGCGTTTCCCCTCAGTTTCCCCGATCCGTGAGGCCACAACCTGTACGCTGGGGCAGGGCAGGGAGGCCTCCCCATAGGGGAATCCGGTCTGGCTGGAGTACCGGGTGGAGTTGGATCCCAACCACCTGGGCCACCTTCCCTCATGGGCGTAGACGGCAGGTCCCTCCGTGCCTTGTTCGCTGCTCCCGGCAGTCACCACTGGAGCCTTTTCTCCCGAGCACCCATAGATGTGGGAGTCCTCCACATCGCTTCGCTTTCCGACGCTTATCCCCATCAGGGCGAATAGGATTACGCTCCCCTTCATCCTGAAATCCTCTCTGCAAAAAGATACAAAAACATGCAGCCAGGTCCCCAAGAGATTCTCTGGCTTGGTGAAGCATAGTCGGGTCCCGCGACCTCAACTCAAATACATACACTCTTAGCAGATTACTACTTAATTAAAACTATCCATCACCTTACTTAACTTAAGCTAAAACACCCAAACTTAAGCTAAGTACTTAAACTTAACAATAACCAAAACTTAAATTACTTAAACTATGTACATCCGCTGCCCGTCTCCGGGCAGCCAGGCTAATTCCTGGTTGGACTGCGGCACACCGCTACCTCCGGCATGGCTGCACCATCCTGCACTGTTGGTCCCTCGCAGCCCCTGACTGAGGACCTCTGTCGTTGGACCTCCCCCTGACTCGAGGGGTGGCCCTTGGTAACTGGAGAGCTGGTGACCATGGCTTTCTCGGCAAGGGGTGTCTGTGGGTACCTTCTAGGGGCCTTGGCAGGTGGGGCTTTCTTGGCTGATGGGCCTTTAACCTGAACTGCTGTTCCCTCAGGCTTGACCTCTCCCGAACCTGGGCTAGGGGCAGGTAACTCTCCACAGCCTGTTGCTGCGAGCTGAGAGTCTCCGCCCCCAGGTCCCATAACTGGGTCCGGGGCGGGGTTTTTGACCTCAGGTCCCTCCCCCTCATCTGGATCCCAGAAGAGTGGGGGAGTGCCCCAATCGATGGGTGGGATGGTCCCTCCCTTCAGGTAAGCCACAGCGCCTGCCTGTGCAGTCTGTGAACTCGCTCCTGCTGCAGGCTGAGGATCTCTATCCTCAGACCTTACCCCAACTGGCTGTTTTCCCCTTTCAGGTTTGAACAACTTGCACTGGTTGATATGAAACCATTTTGTGCGCCAAGGCATCTTCACGGCATATACCATGGGGCTGGCTTTATCTACAATGCTGTAGGGCCCCATGTACAATGGTTCCGAACTCCCTACTCGGGCATAGTTCCTCACCATGACCTGATCTCCTACCTCCCACTCGTGGTGTTTTCGGGGTTCGAGCAGCAATCGGTTACTCCGATGCTGTCTTCCCATGTTCCCAGCCGTCTGCTCGTGGACCTGTTTCAGGTGCTCAAAGAGGTTTCTGGCGAACCTCTCCCGGTTGACCTCCCTGAGCTGACCCTCCGTGAGCACCGGGACTAATACATGGGTGGGGGACCGCATAACCCTGCCGGTCATTAGCTCGTACAGGGAGTACCCCGTGCTTTTAGACTGGCTGGCCCGGATCCCCATCAAAACCAACGGTAGGACCTCGGCCCATTTACGGGGCGAGTCCACCGTCTCCTTCCTCATCCTTTCCTTCAGGGTCCAAATCATACGTTCTACAATCCCCGATGACTGGGGGTTGTGGGCCGCGTGCCATTTCCCCTCAATGCCTAACAGCATAAGGGTGTTCTGCATCACCTGTCCGGTGAAGTGACTCCCTTGGTCGGACTCCACATACTGTGGTAGTCCCCACCGCTAGAACACTTCCCGGACCAGGATCCTGGCAGTACCCAGAGCTGTGGCTGTTCTGCAGGGGAAGGCCTCTACCCATTTGGTGAACACGTCCACCAGGACTAGGCAGTACTTATAGCCTCCCTGGGCAGTGGGCAGGGGCCCGATGTAGTCGACCTGTATCAACTGCCATGGTCCCTCTACCCTCCTGACGTGTCCCATAGGTACCTTCCTTTTGTGGGGGTCAGGGTTGTTAGCAGCGCACACAAGACAGCCTGCACAGAACTCGCGGACATATTCACTGAGTCCCGGCCACCTTCCCGCCTGTTCCACCCGCTGCCAGGTGGTCTCAGGCCCGGGGTGTCCCGCTCCTGGACCCTCATGAGCCAGTTGAATGAATTCCCTCCGGTGCTGCTGCGGCACAACCCACTATTCCCCCAGAACAGCATACCCTCTTTGACGGAGAGGGTTGCTGTGCCGTACGGAACCTCTACCCTTTTTCCCTCAGTTACTGCGCTAAGGACTGCTTTGAGGACGGGGTCTTGGGCTTGGACTGTCTTAAGGTCCGGGGCTAACGCTACCCCTGCACTCACTTGGGTCCTGTCCCTACCGCTGACCGCTGCCATGGGTCTGGGCCCAAATGGGTCCCAGAAAGTGCCTATGCGGGCACCCTCCTTGGCGAGAAAGTCAGCCTGCTGGTTGCCTTGACTGCGGGGTTCTGTGGAGGACTGGGCTTTCACCTTGTGGATGAAAACCTTCCCTTCCTCCCCCACTGCTGCCAGGATCTTTTCCAGCAGGGGTTTTACAGTGAGGGGTCTCCCATCAGCGGAGGTGTATCCGCGGCGGGACCAGATGGCCAGGTACTCTGTACACGAATTGTACGTGAACATGCTGTCTGAGCAAATCGTGTAGGGGGTGGGGAAGATTTCGGGGTGTGAAACAACGTACACTACCGCGGACAGTTCAACCTGCTGGGCGCTCATGGTGCTGGGGAGCTTAATCGCCAGGGCAAGGTTTGCCGCTGGGTCATAAACTCCACACCCCATGTGACGCTCGCCAGCAGATACCGTGCTGGAACCGTCTACATAGATCTCGTGGCCTGTGGGATGTATCCTGGCCCATAACCCCATGTTCACTTCCCAAACCCCTTCTATGGAACACCGGTGGGCTGTTCCAGGATATACCAGGTTGGCTGCGAGCTTTGGCTCACAGAGACTCTTCACCTTAAGATCCACCTGTGAGAGGAGCAAGGTCCAGCGGGCAATGCGGGCACTGCTCACTGTTCCATCCTTGATCATCCCATCCGGAAGCATCTGGGTGGGTGTGTGATGGGTGAGGAGGGTGATGGGAGAGGTGACTGTGAAGGTTAATGATCTCTTCACAGCCCAATGTGTGGCCAAGAGGTGCTGCTCACAGTTGGAGTAGCTCCTCTCCAAATCCGTGAGTATCCGGGAGGAGTAGACCACCGGCCTCAGCCGGCCGTGCCGCTCTAGGAGCAGCACAGCACTCAGGTTGTCCCCGCTGGCTGCTACATCCAGGAAAAACTCTTTCCCCCCCATCTATGGCCCCTAGAGCTGGCGCGGTCTGCAAGTCTTTCTTGAGCCTGACAAATGCTGCCTGGCAGCCCTCATCCCAAAGCCACTCCACTCCCTTGTGCAGGAGTCGGAGCAGAGGGGCTGCGGTGGCTGCATAGTCCTCAATAAAGTCTCTACAGTATAACAACAGAAAATGCTGGAAAAACTCAGCAGGTCAGGCAACATCCGTGGAGAGAAATTTGAGTTGACGTTTCGGGTTTGAGTACCCGGTTAGCTCTAGAAATGACCTCACACCCATTACTGTGTTAGGGACCGGTAACTCTTGTACCGCTTCTCTCCTAGCCTTAACTATGGCCCTTTCTCCAGCGCGCACGGTCTGGCCGAGGAATTTCACCTCCTGCTGGCCGATCTGCACTTTCTTGGGGTTCACCTAGAAACCCTGCTGCCCTAGCAGCTCCAGCAGTTCGGCCAATAGCGGGCCATGCTCCTCTTTTGAATCGGTGAACAGGAGCAGGTCATCCACATATTGGACCAACTGTCTGGGCTGGCTAAAATCCTTTAAACTGTTTGCCATGCACTGATGGAAAATGCTGGGGCTGTTGTGGAAGCCCTGAGGCAAGCAGTTCCACGTGTACTGTTGCCCTTTAAAGGTAAAGGCAAACTTGTACTGATCCTCCCTCCTTAAAGGGATGGACCAAAACCCGTTGGAAATATCCAGCACCGTGAAAGTGGTCGCGGATGCTGGAATACTTCCTATCAGGTCGGCAACTGCTGCTACCGTGGGTGCACAGGCTGGGATGTTACTATTGAGCACTCGATAGTCCACCGTGGCCCTCCAGGAATTGTCCAGCTTTCTAACCGGCCACAGTGGAGAATTCACATGGGTAGCTATCGGTCTCAGAACTCCCTGCTGTACTAACGAGGACATGGCTGCTTCCATGTCTGGCTCTGCTTCCCTGGGGAAGTTATACTGTTTCTGTGGTCAGGCCATGGGATTCCCATCTACGCTGACCTCAAACCCGTTGACCCTCCCGCAGTCATGTTTGTGAGTGGCAAATGTGCCCAGGTGGGCCTGCACAAATGCCTGGAACACTGATGGGGTGTTACTGACCATAAGCTTGAGGTTATAACCCTCTTTGGGCTTCATGGTGCAGAGTGTCCCCTTCCCTTCCTTTCCTGGGATCACTACTACCTCACTGTTCTTCACTTTACCTGCCCCCCAAAGGCAATGATTCCTCAAATCTACTAGGATCCCGTGGCCTACAATAAAGTCGGCTCCCCGGACCCCTCTTCCACCCTCCACTTCCCATTTCATCAGGACACAGGTCCACTTGGAGCGGAGCGGTCCTAACCGAATGGCGAGCGGGATGGGAAACGAGCCAGACTGTTCTTTACCTGTGAACCCCAACAGACTGTATGTGTAAGATTCGCAAAATTTCCACATTTCCCCAAGGTTATTATTAATAAAAGGGATCCTGCATTTTAAAAACAGTACCCAAAGATGGCATCCGCACCTCATGGCCAAAAGCCTGCAAGATTTTAAAAGCTTGGACTCTGTGGCACAAGCAGCTTTTGGGGAAATCGAAACCTAAAATGCAGTTTCTGTGAAGAAGGACTTTTGCATTTTGAAAAGCAGACAGCAGGACTCTGACTCCAAATCGCAGACAGACCAAAACCAGTTCGGCCTGTACTTGAGGGCATCAAGTTGTTTGCATAAATAATTGGAAACAGCTTAAGGAAGCCATCGAGGCTGGGCAGGCTGATTAAAATGCATTAATAACAATACAGCTCAGACATCAGGCCAGTAGGTGCGATCACCGGCCATCTAAAAACAGTTAGATTAGATTGCTACAATTATTTAAACTAGCCCACCAAGATTGGGACAATGAACTAACTTGATTTGGTGCGCAGATAAGGGCCATCTGAAGGAGTATAATTGTAGGCCCACCGACGACCGACGCTCTCTTGCTCTTGGCTCCTGCTCCTGCTCCTCGCCCTCGTGGCTGCTGCTCTTTCCCCCTCCCGCGCTTGCCGCCTGGCCACTGCCCATGCCTTTCCCCACCCCATCAGTGACGCCCAGCATTGCACCAGGTGGACACGGACAAACCAGGCCAAGCGAGGCGGGATGAGACGAGGTGAGGTGGTGAGACGAGACGAATTGGGAGACGATTGAAGAACGCTTCGAATAATCGGGCCTTCAATCCAGCCGACCTTTGACTATCTTCAGGCAAACTCCAACTGCCGCCCGAGGAAGAGGAACCATCATCTCTGCGAGGTAAAGTACCCAAGCAAAGACTTTAACCTTGGGGTATTTGTACCTGGATGACGCCCTTGTAGCGCCCCGAGACCACATGACGACGGCAGGCCCCAGAGAGCACAAAGAGCGAACCCCAAGCCCCACCGCTGTTTGAACTCAGCAGATTTTTGGATTGGTGAGCATGAATTCTGGCCCCTCATAGCTTAATCTAGTTAGGTATAAGGGGAGGGATAAGGATAAGGGGATTGTTAAGATCGTTTATTTTCCCTCGATGTGCCGTGTGTTCCCCATTCCCTGTATAAGTATAGTTATTTGTATTTGCCTGTAATTTTATACTAGTAATTTCCCGTAAGACTGTGTTAATTTCTATTTCAGTAAAATCTTGGTTTTCTTACATCCAAACCACCTGTTTACTCGAGTTTTCTGTATCGTCGCCTGTACCTAAGTCCGGTGTCTAGAACTCAGGGGCGTGGGAGCGATTCGAACCGCTCACAAAACAGTCAGGAACATAACTGACTGGGCGCACATGCCAACCCCACCACCCCCTACATATGGGACCCCGTTAGAGAGAGGCGAGGTGGTGGGGTTAGCTGAGTAGACCACGGTGCATGCTGCCCCCGTGTCTAACAGGTAGGTCCCCGTCACCTTTTCTACCTCCATCTCCAAAAGGGATCTTTTCCATTCATCATATCGGAGGGAACATGGGTAAACAGGCTGCGCTGGCTCTAGACAGGGCTGTGGGTTGGATACGGCTGCTACTCTCCCCTGGCCAGTCAATAAGGACCTCATGGTGACCAAAAGTGACTTGACCTCTGCGGGAGGGATTCCTGGCCCCACCTTTGGACTGGGGCTGTGGAATTCTTTCCCTTGTTATCTTTCCAAGGGTTTTTGCACTCCTTCCGCCAGTGACCATCCTTCCCACACCCGTAACAATTCGTCTTTGTGTTGGGGGGCTACTCCCTTCCTGGTGCCACTCTTTCCTACCCGGTCCGGGTTTTACCTCATGCACCTTCCCCTTGGGTGGGTGTGCATCGGTTCCCCTACTGTTTGTATAGGTTAGAGTTAGCTGCCTGATCACCGTAGGTTCGGTGGTCTGGGGGTTTATGGGGTCGACCCAAGCTTCTGCCTTGGCCCGGGCCTGTGGAAAGCTGTTCGCCACCAGGCAACAGAGCCAATGGGCCAGGAGATCCCCGTTCAGGAACGCTCGGTCCGGCGTCCCCAGACAGGCCCTCCGGTACACCGGCCACAGCTGGTCCGCGAAAGCCTGCGGGGTTTCCCCTGGGAGCTGTACCGTCTTCTCCACACGGGAGAAAGGACTTCCCTCATTCATCCCCATAGCCTCCAGAACCGCATCTCTAAGCTCCTCGTACCCGCTCTGCCCCCTTTTACACTCATCAGAGATGGATTGGAGGAGCCTACTCTCCAGGGAGAATAGCAGCATCTTGGCCTGCTCAGCGCCATCACAGTCGTTGACGCTGGCTGCCTGCTCTATGTCCCTGAAGTGGATCGAGGGGTCTCCCTTTTCGGAGAGTTTCAGGATATGCTTGACCATAGCCCTAGGCTGTTGGGTGTTAAAGGGTAATACAAACTGGTTTTGGAGGGGTCCTTCATCGTCGCCATCGACGGGTGTGCCGAGCCTCCGATGCCGTGCTGGGCACATCGGTCCCGGCTCCGACTTCACTGGCGGGGGTTGCTCTACCTCCGCTTCCATCTCTGGCTCCACCCCCCCTTGCTGCCAAACCTCACTGAAACTTGGCACTACGTGTGGTGGTCGTGAGGTCTCCTCTCCCTGAACCGGGTTGTCCCTGGGCACTACCGGTGACGTTGGAACTGTCCTCCCCTCATTCCCCATAAAATCCACCTGACCTGCCTTTGGGCTTATGAGGCATACCATGCCTTTTGCCTTCCGGAGGGCCCGGCTCAGATTTTCTATCCGCTTTTTACAGGGGCCATGGTCTGCCTCCTCAAACCCCTGCTTGCTCGCTAGCTTGTAAGCTGCCTTTACCTCCTGTACTTTCTCTTCCTGTTCCCTAATCTGCCTTGCCAAATGGGCGTTCTTCTCCCGCAACCTCAGCTCATTTCCCTTGGCCTCGGTGACTTGGCACTGTAGGTATTCCAACTGGGCCTTGTGTTCTCCCATTAAATGCACTCTCTCCTGATTCAAGGCATGCAAAGCTACTAATAAATTCTCCCCTGCCAGAGCCTTATCCTGGATCTCCAGGGCTGACTCCCTTAACTCGACTGCCTATGCTGCAACGAGCCTGTCCAAAAGCTGGACCTGCTTTTTGAAACACATTAGCCAGACTGCCTTTTCTAAGGACTTCTTGTGTTCCTTTCCCTCTGTCCACTTAGCTGCTGCATCTACCGGATGCCCAGCCCTTAACAGAGTGGTGATCCACTTCTTAGTGATATTCACCTTGCTAAACAGATAATCGGAAATCCTTTCCTCCATCATGGTTTGCTCATCCGAACCAATGTCTACTGTATCGCAACCCTGTTGCCGGTGTCCTGCCGCGGTCACCATTTTCTGTAGGGGGTGGCGGGTTGGCGCGTGCGCCCAGTCAGTTATGCCCCTGACTGTCTGTGAGCGGTTCGAATCGCTCCCACACCACTGGGTTCTAGACACCGGACTTAGGTACAGGCGGCGATACAGAAAACTTGAGTAGACAAGTGGCTTGGTGTAAGAAAACCAAGATTTTATTAAAACAGAAATTAAAAACAGTCTTATGAGAAGTCACTAGTATAAAATACAGGCGAATACAAAATAACTATATTATACAGGGAATGGGGAACACATGGCACATCGAGGGAAAAACAATTACATTAACAATCCCCTTATCCTTGTCCCACCCCCTATACCTAACTAGATTAAGCTATGTGGGACCAGAATTCATGCTCACCAATCCAAAGCAAAGCCAGCTGTGTTAGCAGATGCAGGTTTTGAGGTTTGGTCTTCTGTCCTTTTAGGTATCCTGTCACCACATGGTCTCAGGGCGTGGTGTTGGAGCTGCTGCTGCGACAAACCTTTCTTCTCCTCAGCTACCATCGTGGTCTCGTCGCGATGGGTTCTCCTCTTCTTCTCCCTCGGGCGGTCGTCGGCAGTAACATTGTGCCTATAGGGCATTTGGCAGTCTTGACTGCCTAGATTTTCCTACCCAAGCATCAAACTCCAGTATATTCGTTGTGGCGTGGACACCTGCGTTTATTCGCAGCGTTCAACAAGATTCTTGCCTCCCCAAGCGCCAGCTTATAACTAGGCGCTTGGCCTTTATCGATACATTTTTTGCAGCCCCGCTCTGCTCTTATCGAGTTGTTACCTTTTTCTTCGTCTCTATTCATCTCGTCTCGTTCACCTCGTTTCCTCTGCCCTCTCTCGTGGCTCGGGTGTCCTGGGTGACTTTGGACTCGGGTCTCGTTCCCCTCCCCTGTGCTTGGTATGTATGTCCTTGACTGTTGAAAATTTACCATGGGGGAGCGAGGAGAGAACCCACCACGAGGCCAGGGCACGAGTATGGGCGGCGGCAGCCCAAGGCCCGACAAGATGTCAGAGTCGAGAGCAGAGTCAAGAGCAAGCGAGCGATTGCTACTGAGGGCCTACAGTTATACTCCTTTCGAATGGCCAAATCAGGTTAGTGCATTGTTTCAATTTTGGCGGGCTCTTTTAAATGATTATAGCAATTTAATATAACTGGATTTAGATGGCCGTTTATCGCACCTAATGGCCTGATGTCCGGGCTGTATTGTCATTAATGCATTCTAATCAGCCGGTCCAGCCTTGATGGCTCCCATAAGCTGTTTCCGATTATTTATGTGGACAAACTAATGTCCTCATGGATAGGCCTAACTGGTTTTAATCTGTCTATGATGTGAAATAATGCATATTCAATGTTTGCTGTCTGGCTTCCAAAACACAAAGTCCCTTTTCACAGAAACTGCATTTTAAGTTTCGATTTCCCAAAGCTATTTGTGCTGCTACAGAGTCCAAGCTTTTTAAAATCTTGCAGGCTTTTTGGTCACAAGGTGCGGATGCCATCTTTTGGGTACCCTTTTTAAAATGTCCATGCAGGGTCCCTTTTATTAATATCCTTGGGGGAATGTGGGAATTTTGTGAATCTTACAAAGGGCATGACAAGGGTCTACCCTGTGACGAGTGGGTGCACTGACTTTCACACCTCGCTGGTAGGGATGGTGCTTATGATCCCGGTAATGACTGGAGACATAAAACCATACCCCCAGTACGAGGTAGAGAACATAGGACTGATCAGGGGAAGGGACTAACTGCGCTATTACCCAATGGATCAATATGCGATCAAATGAAACAGAACCATGAGAGGGGTCTCAATGATTGGGTGCCACAGGGAAGGAAGCCTCATGATCTGCCCACACCCGGTGGGGCAAGGTAATAAGGATGGGTGTGGGTTCAATCAGACTGTTGGATGTGTGCTGGAAATAAGCCCAGCGGAATCTGAACCGACCCATTCTGCCTACCGTGGAAAGGGCAAGTATTGCGTGACGGCAAACCAATGGACGTACGATTATGGAGGACTGACATGCAATATCACTAACTCTAACTTTTGCTTCACCCCCAGCTTACCCGTGACAATCGGGCATGCACGGGTGACGTACATTCACGCACGAAATATGGTCTAACAGATGAGACGGGAACTGAGTAGGTCTGATTGGACAACGTTCCTGAGAGGACTGGAGGTAGATAAACAATGGCAAACATTTAAAGATAGAATGACAAAATTGCAAAAATTGTTTATACCAATCTGGCATAAAAGGAAATCTAAAAAGGTGACTCAACCGTGGATAACAGGGGAAATTAGAGACAGCATAAAATCCAAAGATAGGGCGTATAAAATAGCCAAAAAAAGCGCCAGAGCGGAAGATTGGGAACAGTTTAAGATAGAGCAAAGGAGGGCAAAGGGCATGATCAAGAGGGGCAAAATAGCTTACGAAAACAAGCTGGCGGAAAATATAAAAACTAACTCCAAAAGCTTTTATAAATATATCAAAAGGAAAAGACTGGTGAAAACCAAAGTTGGTCCATTGCAGTCAGATACGGGGGAATATATAATGGGAAATAAGGAAATGGCAGATCAACTAAATGCATACTTTGGGTCAGTCTTTACGAAGGAAGACACAAAAAACCTCCCTGGGATATCGGGAAAAATAGGGACATTGGCAAAGGAGGAACTGACGCAAATCAATATCTCTAAGGATATGGTGTTAAGGAAGCTAAAGGGATTGAAGGTGGACAAATCCCCAGGGCCTGATAACATGCATCCTAGGGTACTGAAGGAGGTGGCCCTAGAGATAGCGGATGCACTAAGGATGATTTTTCAGAATTCATTAGACTCGGGAACAGTGCCGATGGATTGGAGGGTAGCTAACGTTACCCCACTATTCAAAAAGGGGGGTAGGGAAAAAGCAGGTAATTACAGACCTGTAAGCCTTACATCAGTTGTGGGCAAAATGCTGGAGTCCATCATTAAGGATGAAATAGCGGAGCACTTAGCAAATGGGGACAGGATAGGACAGAGTCAACATGGATTTACAAAGGGTAAATCGTGCTTGACTAATCTATTGGAATTTTTTGAGGGAGTAACTGGTAGAATAGATGGGGGAGAGCCAGTAGATGTGGTGTACCTGGACTTCCAAAAGGCCTTCGATAAGGTCCCACATAAAAGATTAGCATGGAAAATTGAGGCTCATGGGATAAAGGGGAAAGTTTTGGCGTGGATAGGGAACTGGCTGTCAGATAGAAAACAGAGAGTTGGAATAAACGGCTCATTTTCTGAATGGCAGGCAGTAACAAGTGGGGTACCACAGGGATCTGTCCTGGGCCCCCAGCTGTTCACAATTTACATTAATGACCTGGATCAGGGAGTCGGATGCAGCATTTCCAAATTTGCAGACGACACTAAACTAGGAGGTGGGGTGGGCTCAGAGGAAGAGACCAGGAAGCTCCAGAGCGATTTGGACAGACTGGGAGATTGGGCGGATAAATGGCAGATGCACTATAATGTGGACAAGTGCGAAGTTATCCACCTTGGGTGCAGGAACGGGAGGGCAAATTATTATTTAAATGGCAATAGATTGGGAGAGGGGGAAGTACAGAGAGACCTGGGTGTTCTTGTACACCAGTCACTGAAGGCGAGCATGCAGGTGCAACAGGCGGTCAAGAAGGCAAACGGTATGCTGGCCTTCATAGCAAAAGGGTTAGAATACAGGAACAGGGATACCTTGCTGCAGCTGTACAGGGCACTGGTGAGACCACACCTCGAGTACTGTGTACAGTTTTGGTCGCCTCATCTGAGGAAGGATGTTCTTGCCATGGAGGGGGTGCAGCGGCGATTCACCAGGCTGATACCAGGAATGGCGGGAATGACCTATGAGGAGAGACTATGTAGTTTAGGGATGTACACACTGGAGTTTAGAAGATTGAGAGGGGACCTCATAGAAGTGTATAAAATTCTGACAGGTCTAGACAGACTGGATGCAGAAGGAATGTTTCCCTTGGCGGGTGAAAACAGAACTAGAGGACATAATTTAAGGATAAGGGCTAAACCATTTAGGACAGAGATGAGGGGGAATTTCTTCACTCAGAGAGTGGTGAACCTGTGGAACTCATTGCCACAGAGGGCAGTGTACGCCAGCTCATTAAATATATTTAAGAGGGAATTAGATATATTTCTACGGGCAAAAGGGGTTAAGGGTTACGGAGAGAAGGCGGGGACGGGATACTGAATTAAAGGATCAGCCATGATCTCATTAAATGGCGGAGCAGGCACGAAGGGCCGAATGGCCTACTCCTGCTCCTATCTTCTATGTATCTATGTATCTATGTATCTATAAGAGCGGACCTGGGGCTATACGAGGAACACCTCGCAGCGCCCATTCCGCATCTCCCAGAGGATCTAAAGAAGCTTAGGGACCCTCTACGGGAGAACATGAAATGGTACCATCTCCTAAAACAAGAGTTACAGGAACTAGACAAGGAGATCGAAACTGAACTCCGTAAGATACCGTGGTATGAAACAGCCTGGAACTGGGGCTTAAATGTAGATATCCATCCTTGGATCCGCATCATCTCTCATGTACTGGTAGCGCTACAATTAATATTAGCATTAGGTTGGCTTACAATGACTTGTGCTGCTTGCTCGAAACGTAGAAACAAAACCAGGGCAAAGGCGATAGTTAAGGAGAGTAAGCTGCTCAAACATGTGCAAGATGAAGGAATTATTTAGCTCTAAAATGCAGTAGGTGTCCCCAACCGAGCAGTTGGCCACTGCAAGCGGGGCGGGATGCCTAAGGCAGTAGTAGTAGTAATTGGCCATATTGGGTAAGTTAGCCAAGGACCAAAAAGGGGGACTGAAGTGGGGCATCGGCACCCTTCAGGAATTAAGGGGTTAACAATGCAGCTTGCACACTAGAAATGGTTGAGACAGCGACCGGCAGAGATCAGACATGTTGACCACAAAGTTTCGATGCTTTTGAACGTTAGATGAAATTAGCTCAGAAACACCAACCACACGGGGAACAGCAAGACAGAAGTGCAGACATGTGGTTTTACTAAAGATCATGTGACAATAAAATATAGGCGAAAGATTTTGTGACGCGAGTTAGGGAATTAGCCAAACAGCAACTGTGCACACAGGCCTTAAGCCAATTAAAATAGTGTAATGGAATATGCACGAGGTTAACACGACATTTGAATGTATAAATATGTAACGCTTACTGTATAATTTTGGAGAAGTCCTTACTGGTGCGCCAGTTAAAGATTATCTCCCCACTGGTGCAATAAAGACCATTTGACTATCGATCGAAATACCTTGTGTCGAGTGTTGGTTTAAAATACTCCACAACACCAGGATCCCGTATGCTTTTTTAACCACTTTCTCAACCTGCCCTGCCACCTTCAATAATATATATCAAGAAAAGCAGTGGTCCTAATACTGACCCCTGGGGAGCACCACTGTGTACCTTCCTCCAGTCCAAAAAACAACACTTCACCACTACTTTCTGTTGCCTATCACTTAGCCAATTTTGTATCCATGCTGCCATAGAAACATAGAAACATAGAAGATAGGAGCAGGAGTAGGCCATTCAGCCCCTCGAGCCTGCTCCGCCATTCAATGAGATCATGGCTGATCATCCAAATTCAGTGCCCTGTCCCTGCCTTCTCCCCATATCCCTTGATCCCTTTAGCCTTAAGAAGTATATCTATTCCTTCTTGAATATTTTTAATGAATTGGCCTCAACTGCCTTCTGTGGTAGTGAATTCCACAGGTTCGCCACTCTTTGGGTGAAGAAATTCCTCCTCATCTCTGTCCTAAATGGCTTACCCCTTATCCTATCCTGCCATTGTCCCTTTTATTCCATGGGCTTCAACTTTGCTGGTAATCCTATTATGTGGCACTTTATCAAACGCCTTTTGGAAGTCCATATACACCACATCAACCGCATTGCCCTCATCAATAGTCTCTGTTACCTCATCAAAAAACTCGATCAAGTTAGGTAAACACGATTTGCCTTTAGCAAATCCATGCTGGCTTTCCTTAATTAATCCACACTTGTCCAAGTGATTGTTAATTTTGTACCAGATTATAGTTTCTAAAAGCTTCCCCACTACCGAGGTTAAACTGACTGGCCTGTAGTTGCTGGGTTTATCCTTACACCCTTTTTTGAACAAGGGTGTAACATTTGCAATTCTCCAGTCCTCTGAAACTACCCCCATATCTAAGGAGAATTGGAAGATTATGGCGAGCGAGTGAGTGAGGGAGTGAATGAGTGAGTGTTTTTGTGAATGAGTGAGCGAGTGAGCGAATGATTGAACGAGTGAGTGAGTGTGTGTGAGTGAGTGAGCGAGGAAGTGAGTGTGTGATTGAACGAGTCTGCGAGTGAGGTTGTGAACGTGTGTGAATGATTGAAAGAGTGATTGAGAGAGCAAACGAGTGGGAGGGTGAATGAGCCGATGAGTGAGTGAGTGACCAAACGAGTGAGGGAGTGAATGAGTGAGTAAGTGAATGACCAAGTGAGTGAGCAAGTGAGTGAGCGTGCGAGTGATTGAGCAAGTGAGTGAGTGAGTTAGTGAGTGAGTGAGTTAGTGTGTGAGTGAACGAGTGAGTGAGTGAGTGAGTTATTGAGTAAATGAGTGATTGAGTGAGGGAGTTAGTGAGTGAGTGAATGAGTGAGTGAGTGATTGAGTGAGTGTGTGAATGAACAAGTGAGTGAATGAGCGAGTGAGTGAGTTAGTGTGTGAGTGAACGAGTGAGTGAGTGAGTGAGTTATTGAGCAAATGAGTGATTGAGTGAGGGAGTTAGTGAGTGAGTGATTGAGTGAGTGTGTGAGTGAACAAGTGAGTGAATGAGCGAGTGAGTTAGTGAGTGAGTGAGAGAGCAAATGAGCAAGTGAATAAGTGAGTGAGTTATTGAGTGAATGAGCGATTGAGTGAGGGTGTTAGTGAGTGAGTGAGTTAGTGAGTGTTTGAATGAGTCTGGGTGAGAGAAGCTGTGTAACACTGGCGGAACACTATGTTACAGCTTGCCATGAACAGAGGGACAACCAGTAAACTAAGAAAAGAGTATATATAAAAAATGCGAATGTATATTTATACACCCAGGGATATACCTGTTTATACAATGTATGAATAGAACTGCGTTTATGTGTTCAACCATAAATGTATTTTGATGCTTTGGCAACATAAGATGTACCTTATCATGCCAATAAAGCGATTTGAATTTGAATTTGAATTTGAATGTGTGTGAGTGAGTGAGTGAGTGAAAGAGTGATTGATAGAGCAAATGAGTGGGAGAGTGAATGAGCCAATGAATGAGTGACCAAACGAATGAGGGAGTGAATGAGTGAATGAGTGAGTGAGTAAGTGAATCAGCGAGTAAGTGAGCGAGTGAGTGAGTGAGTGAACAAGCGAGTGAATGAGTGAGTGAGTGAGTTAGTGAGTGAGTGAGCGAGTGAGTAAGTGAGTGAATGAATGAGTGAGTGAGCAAGTGAGTGAACGAGCGAGTGAGTGAGTGAGCAAGTGAGTGAATGAGCAAGTGAGTGAGTGAGTGAGTGAGCTATTGAGTGAATGAGCGAGTGAGTGAATGAGTGAGTGAGCAAGTGAGTGAGTGAGTTATTGAGTAAGTGAGTGAACGAATGAGTGAGTGAGTTAGTGAGTGAGCGAGTGAGTGAGTGAGTGAGTGAGTTATTGAGTGAATGAGCAAGTGAGTGAGTGAGTAAGCGAGTGAATGAAAGAGTGTGTGAGTGTGTTAGTGTGTGAGTGAATGAGTGAGTGAGTTATTGAGTGAATGAGTGAGTGAGTTAATGAATGAGTGAGTGAGTGAGTGAGCAAGTGAGTGAGTGAAATACTGTGTGAGTGAACGAGTGAGTGAATTAGTGAGTGAGCGAGTGAGCGAGTAAGTGAGTGAATGAGCAAGTGAGTGAGTGAGTTAGTGTGTGAGTGAATGAGTGAGTGAACGAGCGAGTAATTGAGTGAACAAGTGTGTGAGTTAGTGAATTATTGAGTGAGGGAGTGAACAAATGAACAAGTGAGTGAGAGAGTGAACAAGTGAGTGAGCGAGCAAGTGAGAGAAAGAGTGAGTGAGTGAGTGAGTGAGTGAGCGAGCTAATGAGTGAATGAGTGACTGAGTGAGTGAGTGATCAAGCGAGTGAATGAGTGATTGAGTGTGTTTGTGAGTGAGCAATCGAGCGAGTGAGCAAGTGAAAGAGTGAGTGAATGAGCAAACTAGTGATAATTGAGTGAGTGAGTGAGTGAGTGAATGAGTGAGTGAACAAGTGAGTGACTGAGCGAGTGAGTGACTGAGTGCAGGAACGAGTGAGGGAGAGAATGAGTGAATGACTGAGTGAGCTAGTAATGATTGAATGAGTGAGTGAGCAAGTGATTCAGGGAGTGAGTGAGTAAATGAATGAATGAGTGAGTGAACGGTTGAGTGAGGGAGTGAACGTGTGAGTGATTGAGCGAGTGAAAGTGAGTAAGTGAGTGATCGAGTGCGTGAAAGAGTGTGTAAGTGAGCTAGTGAATGAATGAGTGAGCAAGTGAGTGAGTGAGTGAGGGAGTGAACATGTGAAGGAGTGAGACAGCGAGTGAGTAAGTAAAAGAGTGAGTGAGCGAGTGAATGACTGAGTTAAGTGAGCGAGTAAGTGAATGAGTGAGTGAGCAAGTGAGCGAGCATGCGAGTGAGTGTACGGATGTGCAATCGAGTGAGTGAGTTAGTGAGTGAATGAGTGTGTGTGAGTGAACAAGTGACTGAGTGAGTGACTGAGTGAGTGACTGAGTGAGTGAGTGAACGAGTGTGTGAGTGAGTGAACAAGTGACTGAGTGAGTGACTGAGTGAGTGAGTGAACAAGTGTGTGAGTGAGTGAACAAGTGACTGAGTGAGTGACTGAGTGAGTGACTGAGTGAGTGAGTGAATGAGTGTATGAGTAAGTGAGTGAACAAGTGACTGAGTGAGTGAGTGAGTGAATGAGTGAGAGAATGAGTGAGTGAGTGAACGAGTGAGGGAGTGTTGAGTAAATGAGTGAGCGAGTGATTGAATGAGTAATTGAGTGAGAGTTAATGAGTGAATGCGTGATTGAGTGAACAAGCGAGTGAGTGAATGAATGAGTGAATAAGTGAGCGAGTGAGTGATTGAATGAGTGAGTAAGTGAGTGAGTGAGTGAGCGAGTGAGCGTATGAGTGAGTGAGTGAGTGAGCGATTGAGCGAGTGAATGACTGAGCAAGTGAGTGAGTGAGGGAGTGAATGAGTGAGTGTGTGAGTGAGGGAGTGAATGAGTGAGTGAGTGAGAGAGTGAGGGAATGAACAAGTGAGCGAGTGAGTGAGCGGATGTGTGATCAAGTTAGTGAGTGAGTGAACGAGTGAGTGAGTGTGTGAGTGACTGAGTGAATGAGTATGTGAGTAAGTGATTGAGCGAGTGAGTGAGTGTACGAGTGACTGAGTGAGTGAACAATCGAGCGAGTGAGAGAGTGAGGGAGTGAACAAGTGAACAAGTGAGTGACTGAATGAACAAGTGAGTGAGTGAGTGAGTGAGAGAAAGCGTGAGTGAGTGAGCTAATGAGTGAATGAGTGACTGAGTGAGTGAGCGATTAAGCGAGTGAATGAGCAAGTGAGTGAGTTCGTGAGTGAGCAATTGAGTGAGTGAGCAAGTGAAAAAGTGAGTGAATGAGTGAACGAGTGAGTGAGTGATTGAGTGAGTCAGGGAATGAGTGAGTGAATGAGTGAGTGAGTGAGCAAGTGAGTGACTGAGTGTGGGAGCGAGTGAGGGAGAGAATGAGTGAATGACTGAGTGAGCTAGTGAGTGAACTTGCAAGTGAGCGAGTGAGTGATTCAGGGAGTGAGTGAGCGAGTGATTGAGTCAGTGAGTGAGCGGTTGAGTGAGGGAGTGAAACTGTGAGTGAGTGATTGAGCGCGTGAAAGGATGAGTGTTATAAATCTCATCATCAAGAAACTTCTTATGAAATAACGCTGGATGGCCAGCTGGTGGCGCCGTCCAAGGTGTATAAATACTCGGGCGTGGGCCCCAGCTTTCCAGGGGCATTTAGTAAGACAAGGAGCTAGTGAAATGCAACTAGACCTCCATGTTCTGAAACAAGTTGATTAAAGCCTTGCTTTATACTCAAACCAAGTGCGTAGTGAGTTTTATTACGTCAGTGAGTTAGCAAGCGAATGAGTGAGCGAGTGCATTAGAGAGTGTGTGAGTGAGCGTGTGAATGAGTGACTGAGCGAGTGAGTGAGGGAGGGAGTGAATAATGAATGAGTGAGAGAACGAGCGAGTGAGTTAGAGAGTGAGCAAGCGAGTGATTGAGTGAGTGAGTGAGTGAATGAGTGAATGAGTGAGTGAGCAAGTGTGTGAGCGGATGTGCGATTGAGTGAGTGAGTGAGTTAGTGAGTGAGTGGATGAGTGACTGAGTGAGTGACTGAGTGAGTGTGTGAGTGAGTGAGTGAACAAGTGACTGAGTGAGTGATTGAGTGAGTGACTGAGTGAGTGAGTGAACAAGTGACTAAGTGAGTGATTGAGTGAGTGAGTGAATGAGTGAGTGAGTTAATGAGTGAGGGAGTGTTGAGTAAATGAGTGAGTGAATGATTGAGTGAGTCCGTGAGTGAGTTAGTGAGTGAACGCATGATTGAGTGAATGAGTGAGTGAACGAGCGAGTAAGTGAGCGATTGAGCGAATGAATGAACGAGCGAGTGAGTTTACAATCGACAGTGAGTGAATAACTGAGCGAGTGAGTGAGTAGCGAGTGAGTGAATGAGCACGCAAGTGATCGAGTATGTGAGTGAGTGAGAGTGCGAGTGACTGAGTGAGTAAATGAGTGAGTGAATGAGTGCATGAACAAGTGAGTGACCAAATGAGCAAGCGAGTGAGCGAGTGAGCGAGTGAGCGAGTGAGTGAGTGAATGAGTGAGCGAGCAAGTGAGCGAGCATGCGAGTGAGTGTACAGATGTGCAATCGAGTGAGTGAGTTAGTGAGTGAACGAGTGTGTGTGAGTGAACAAGTGACTGAGTGAGTGACTGAGTGAGTGAGTGAGTGAACGAGTGTGTGAGTGAGTAAACAAGTGACTGAGTGAGTGACTGAGTGAGTGAGTGAACAAGTGTGTGAGTGAGTGAACAAGTGACTGAGTGAGTGACTGAGTGAGTGAGTGAATGAGTGTATGAGTAAGTGAGTGAACAAGTGACTGAGTGAGTGAGTGAGTGAATGAGTGAGAGAATGAGTGAGTGAGTGAACGAGTGAGGGAGTGTTGAGTAAATGAGTGAGCGAGTGATTGAATGAGTAATTGAGTGAGAGTTAATGAGTGAATGCGTGATTGAGTGAACAAGCGAGTGAGTGAACGAATGAGTGAATAAGTGAGCGAGTGAGTGATTGAATGAGTGAGTAAGTGAGTGAGTGAGTGAGCGAGTGAGCGTATGAGTGAGTGAGTGAGTGAGCGATTGAGCGAGTGAATGACTGAGCAAGTGAGTGAGTGAGGGAGTGAACGAGTGAGTGTGTGAGTGAGGGAGTGAATGAGTGAATGAGTGAGAGAGTGAGGGAATGAACAAGTGAGCGAGTGAGTGAGCAGATGTGTGATCAAGTTAGTGAGTGAGTGAACGAGTGAGTGAGTGTGTGAGTGACTGAGTGAATGAGTATGTGAGTAAGTGATTGAGCGAGTGAGTGAGTGTATGAGTGACTGAGTGAGTGAACAATCGAGCGAGTGAGAGAGTGAGGGAGTGAACAAGTGAACAAGTGAGTGACTGAATGAACAAGTGAGTGAGTGAGTGAGTGAGAGAAAGCGTGAGTGAGTGAGCTAATGAGTGAATGAGTGACTGAGTGAGTGAGCGATTAAGCGAGTGAATGAGCAAGTGAGTGAGTTCGTGAGTGAGCAATTGAGTGAGTGAGCAAGTGAAAAAGTGAGTGAATGAGTGAACGAGTGAGTGAGTGATTGAGTGAGTCAGGGAATGAGTGAGTGAATGAGTGAGTGAGTGAGCAAGTGAGTGACTGAGTGTGGGAGCGAGTGAGGGAGAGAATGAGTGAATGACTGAGTGAGCTAGTGAGTGAACTTGCAAGTGAGCGAGTGAGTGATTCAGGGAGTGAGTGAGCGAGTGATTGAGTCAGTGAGTGAGCGGTTGAGTGAGGGAGTGAAACTGTGAGTGAGTGATTGAGCGCGTGAAAGGATGAGTGTTATAAATCTCATCATCAAGAAACTTCTTATGAAATAACGCTGGATGGCCAGCTGGTGGCGCCATCCAAGGTGTATAAATACTCGGGCGTGGGCCCCAGCTTTCCAGGGACATTTAGTAAGACAAGGAGCTAGTGAAATGCAATTAGACCTCCATGTTCTGAAACAAGTTGATTAAAGCCTTGCTTTATACTCAAACCAAGTGCGTAGTGAGTTTTATTACGTCAGTGAGTCAGCAAGCGAATGAGTGAGCGAGTGCATTAGAGAGTGTGTGAGTGAGCGTGTGAATGAGTGACTGAGCGAGTGAGTGAGGGAGGGAGTGAATAATGAATGAGTGAGAGAACGAGCAAGTGAGTTAGAGAGTGAGCAAGCGAGTGATTGAGTGAGTGAGTGAGTGAATGAGTGAATGAGTGAGTGAGCAAGTGTGTGAGCGGATGTGCGATTGAGTGAGTGAGTGAGTTAGTGAGTGAGTGGACGAGTGACTGAGTGAGTGTGTGAGTGAGTGAGTGAACAAGTGACTGAGTGAGTGATTGAGTGAGTGACTGAGTGAGTGAGTGAACAAGTGACTAAGTGAGTGATTGAGCGAGTGAGTGAATGAGTGAGTGAGTTAATGAGTGAGGGAGTGTTGAGTAAATGAGTGAGTGAATGATTGAGTGAGTCCGTGAGTGAGTTAGTGAGTGAACGCATGATTGAGTGAATGAGTGAGTGAACGAGCGAGTAAGTGAGCGATTGAGCGAATGAATGAACGAGCGAGTGAGTTTACAATCGACAGTGAGTGAATAACTGAGCGAGTGAGTGAGTAGCGAGTGAGTGAATGAGCACGCAAGTGATCGAGTATGTGAGTGAGTGAGAGTGCGAGTGACTGAGTGAGTAAATGAGTGAGTGAATGAGTGCATGAACAAGTGAGTGACCAAATGAGCAAGCGAGTGAGCGAGTGAGCGAGTGAGCGAGTGAGTGAGTGAATGAGTGAGCGAGCAAGTGAGTGAGCATGCGAGTGAGTGTACAGATGTGCAATCGAGTGAGTGAGTTAGTGAGACAACGAGTGTGTGTGAGTGAACAAGTGACTGAGTGAGTGACTGAGTGAGTGAGTGAGTGAACGAGTGTGTGAGTGAGTAAACAAGTGACTGAGTGAGTGACTGAGTGAGTGAGTGAACAAGTGTGTGAGTGAGTGAACAAGTGACTGAGTGAGTGACTGAGTGAGTGAGTGAATGAGTGTATGAGTAAGTGAGTGAACAAGTGACTGAGTGAGTGAGTGAGTGAATGAGTGAGAGAATGAGTGAGTGAGTGAACGAGTGAGGGAGTGTTGAGTAAATGAGTGAGCGAGTGATTGAATGAGTAATTGAGTGAGAGTTAATGAGTGAATGCGTGATTGAGTGAACAAGCGAGTGAGTGAACGAATGAGTGAATAAGTGAGCGAGTGAGTGATTGAATGAGTGAGTAAGTGAGTGAGTGAGTGAGCGAGTGAGCGTATGAGTGAGTGAGTGAGTGAGCGATTGAGCGAGTGAATGACTGAGCAAGTGAGTGAGTGAGGGAGTGAACGAGTGAGTGTGTGAGTGAGGGAGTGAATGAGTGAGTGAGTGAGAGAGTGAGGGAATGAACAAGTGAGCGAGTGAGTGAGCGGATGTGTGATCAAGTTAGTGAGTGAGTGAACGAGTGAGTGAGTGTGTGAGTGACTGAGTGAATGAGTATGTGAGTAAGTGATTGAGCGAGTGAGTGAGTGTATGAGTGACTGAGTGAGTGAACAATCGAGCGAGTGAGAGAGTGAGGGAGTGAACAAGTGAACAAGTGAGTGACTGAATGAACAAGTGAGTGAGTGAGTGAGTGAGAGAAAGCGTGAGTGAGTGAGCTAATGAGTGAATGAGTGACTGAGTGAGTGAGCAATTAAGCGAGTGAATGAGCAAGTGAGTGAGTTCGTGAGTGAGCAATTGAGTGAGTGAGCAAGTGAAAAAGTGAGTGAATGAGTGAACGAGTGAGTGAGTGATTGAGTGAGTCAGGGAATGAGTGAGTGAATGAGTGAGTGAGTGAGCAAGTGAGTGACTGAGTGTGGGAGCGAGTGAGGGAGAGAATGAGTGAATGACTGAGTGAGCTAGTGAGTGAACTTGCAAGTGAGCGAGTGAGTGATTCAGGGAGTGAGTGAGCGAGTGATTGAGTCAGTGAGTGAGCGGTTGAGTGAGGGAGTGAAACTGTGAGTGAGTGATTGAGCGCGTGAAAGGATGAGTGTTATAAATCTCATCATCAAGAAACTTCTTATGAAATAACGCTGGATGGCCAGCTGGTGGCGCCATCCAAGGTGTATAAATACTCGGGCGTGGGCCCCAGCTTTCCAGGGACATTTAGTAAGACAAGGAGCTAGTGAAATGCAACTAGACCTCCATGTTCTGAAACAAGTTGATTAAAGCCTTGCTTTATACTCAAACCAAGTGCGTAGTGAGTTTTATTACGTCAGTGAGTTAGCAAGCGAATGAGTGAGCGAGTGCATTAGAGAGTGTGTGAGTGAGCGTGTGAATGAGTGACTGAGCGAGTGAGTGAGGGAGGGAGTGAATAATGAATGAGTGAGAGAACGAGCAAGTGAGTTAGAGAGTGAGCAAGCGAGTGATTGAGTGAGTGAGTGAGTGAATGAGTGAATGAGTGAGTGAGCAAGTGTGTGAGCGGATGTGCGATTGAGTGAGTGAGTGAGTTAGTGAGTGAGTGGACGAGTGACTGAGTGAGTGTGTGAGTGAGTGAGTGAACAAGTGACTGAGTGAGTGATTGAGTGAGTGACTGAGTGAGTGAGTGAACAAGTGACTAAGTGAGTGATTGAGCGAGTGAGTGAATGAGTGAGTGAGTTAATGAGTGAGGGAGTGTTGAGTAAATGAGTGAGTGAATGATTGAGTGAGTCAGTGAGTGAGTTAGTGAGTGAATGCATGATTGAGTGAATGAGTGAGTGAACGAGCGAGTAAGTGAGCGATTGAGCGAATGAATGAACGAGCGAGTGAGTTTACAATCGACAGTGAGTGAATAACTGAGCGAGTGAGTGAGTAGCGAGTGAGTGAATGAGCACGCAAGTGATCGAGTGTGTGAGTGAGTGAGAGTGCGAGTGACTGAGTGAGTAAATGAGTGAGTGAATGAGTGCATGAACAAGTGAGTGACCAAATGAGCAAGCGAGTGAGCGAGTGAGTGAGTGAATGAGTGAGCGAGTGAGTGAGCGAGCATGCGAGTGAGTGTACGGATGTGCAATCGAGTGAGTGAGTTAGTGAGTGAACGAGTGTGTGTGAGTGAACAAGTGACTCAGTGAGTGACTGAGTGAGTGAGTGAACGAGTGTGTGAGTGAGTGAACAAGTGACTGAGTGAGTGAACAAGTGACTGAGTGAGTGACTGAGTGAGTGACTGAGTGAGTGAGTGAATGAGTGTATGAGTAAGTGAGTGAACAAGTGAGTGAGTGAGTGAGTGAGTGAATGAGTGAGAGAATGAGTGAGTGAGTGAACGAGTGAGGGAGTGTTGAGTAAATGAGGGAGTGAATGATTGAGTGAGTCAGTGAGTGAGTTAGTGAGTGAACGCATGATTGAGTGAATGAGTGAGTGAACGAGCGAGTAAGTGAGCGATTGAGCGAATGAATGAACGAGCGAGTGAGTTTACAATCGACAGTGAGTGAATAACTGAGCGAGTGAGTGAGTAGCGAGTGAGTGAATGAGCACGCAAGTGATCGAGTATGTGAGTGAGTGAGAGTGCGAGTGACTGAGTGAGTAAATGAGTGAGTGAATGAGTGCATGAACAAGTGAGTGACCAAATGAGCAAGCGAGTGAGCAAGTGAGCGAGTGAGTGAGTGAATGAGTGAGCGAGTGAGTGAATGAGTGAGCGAGTGTGTGAGTGAGTGAGCGAGTGAGTGAATGAGTGAGCGAGTGAGTGAATGAGTGAGCGAGTGAGTGAATGAGTGAGCGAGTGTGCGAGTGAGTGAGTGAGTGAGCGGGTGAGTGAGTGAATGAGTGAGCGAGTGAGTGAGTGAGCGAGTGCGTGAATGAGCGAGTGTGTGAGTGAGTGAGCGAGTGAGTGAATGAGTGAGCGAGTGAGTGAATGAGTGAGCGAGTGAGTGAGTGAGCGAGTGCATGAATGAGCGAGTGTGTGAGTGAGTGAGTGAGCGAGTGAGTGAGTGAGCGAGTGCGTGAATGAGCGAGTGTGTGAGTGAGTGAGCGAGTGAGTGAATGAGTGAGCGAGTGAGTGAATGAGTGAGCGAGTGAGTGAGTGAGCGAGTGCGTGAATGAGCGAGTGTGTGAGTGAGTGAGCGAGTGAGTGAATGAGTGAGCGAGTGAGTGAATGAGTGAGCGAGTGTGCGAGTGAGTGAGTGAGTGAGCGAGTGAGTGAGTGAATGAGTGAGCGAGTGAGTGAGTGAGCGAGTGCGTGAATGAGCGAGTGAGCGAGTGTGCGAGTGAGCGAGTGAGTGAGCGAGTGAGTGAATGAGTGAGCGAGTGAGTGAGTGAGTAAGTGCCTGAATGAGTATGTAAACTAATGAGTGACCGAATGAGTGAGTGAGTGAGTGAGAGAGTGTGTGAATGAGTGAGCGAGCGAGTTAATGAGTGAGTGAGCGAGTGATTGAGTGAGTGCATGAGTGAGTTAGTGAGTGAACGAGTGTGTGCACGAGTGAGGGAACAAATGAGTGAGTGAATGAGTGAGTGAGAGTACAAGTGAATGATCGAGTGACCAAGCATGTGAATAAATATAACAGGAGAAGCATGATACGTGCCCTCAGCTTGGGGAAGGCTCTAGGGCTTCGTCTTGCCCATTCCATCTACACCGTCCCTTCTTACAATTTACAATGTCAGCTCCTCAAATGGAGGCACTGGCCTGACATGTTTGAGTCTTACTTCCTTCAGTTATATACGATCATACCATGCAGCAGAGAATTACCGTTGAGATTCTCGAAGCTTCAAGAGCAGGTACAATGGGTCATCCTGCATTCCAACATGTGTGTGTAGAGGAGCAGGAATGACAGTATGCTGAAAGAGTTTTTGTGCAGATCTTTTTTAAGATGTTCGTGTGACAAGAGCTCTAGTTGCAAGTTGCATGTGTGCCCTTTTATCTTATGGGCATATATGGTAAGCAGTGGTGAGAATGTAGAAGCCCTTACCACAAGGAGTTGCTGAGGTGAATAGCGACAATGCATTTAAGGGGAAGCTAGATAAACACAGGAGGGAGAAAGGAATAGAAGGATATGTTGGTAAGGTGAGATGAAGTAAGGTGGGAAGAGGCTCGTGTGGAGCGTAAACATCAGCATAGACTGGTTGGGAAGGGAGGCCCGCTTCTGTGGTGTAAAATACTATGTAACCACAGAACTACAAGTTTGGCAGCGTGCTTTGCAGGGGACTGTTGTCAAGGTGTGTCAGGTTTTGTCATTTGCATACACTTGTTATCAATTTGCTGTAGGGAAATGAGGGTAATATTACTTTGGCAGCTTTTCTAAATCAGTAAACTTCCTCATTTCTTCCCATGTCGTCTGCATGGTGTGGTTGACATTTACATTTGCCATCAGCTCCTTCCAGGCCTGCTGTGTTGCTCTCCTGAGGGAAACCTCTCCTGGAGTGCCAAACAGGGAATTCCCTCTTTCACCCACTTCATGCTGCATTGTTCAAGCAAAATATTCTTTTGCTGCACCACTCCATCTTTTGACAAAATACCCAGTTTAGTGTCTAACAAGTGTTTTCTGCTGTATAATGGAAACTTCAGCTCAAGCTGCTGCCCTCTAAACGACGGCAGCCGCCTTTTAAGTAGCTGCCATAGTATGGGCATCCCACCTTCCATTGTGCGGGCTACAGGGGCTCCCTGGAAGTTTCAGCAGGTAGATCAGTACAGAATCGGTTAGGCAAATGGCTGGCTGTACATAGGCATTGTAAAATCCACCCTTAAATATGCAGTCGATCGAATTGATCACCAACTTCTGTTTCTATGGCATTCTCCACATAAAAGAATGTCTCAGAGCATTTTACAAGGTGGGAGTTGGACATCAAGCAGATGAATATTCATAATTATAATCAGACACATCTGACAGAAATGGCTTTGATAATTCTATCCTGTGGTGTATTTGCAGGGGTCGTTACCTTAATTGCCTCAGGTTCAAGAGTCCAATACAAGTTTTATCTTTACCTGTATTCAAATCTGAAAACAAACTTCATTTTTAATTGCAGCGAAATAGAAAACTGCTGATGGGTGTAACTAAAGCCAGATGCTGCAAGATAAATGTTAGCTTAGTAACATACTAACATTAGAAACAGGAATAGACCATTCAGCCCCTTGAGCCTACTATGCCATTTAGTTAGATCATGGCTCATCTCAACCTCAACTCCATTTTCTTGCCTTTGCTCCATATTGCTTGATACCCTTACCTAACAAAATCTTTCTATCTCAGCCTTTGGGGGAACAGAGTTCCAAGTATCTACTATCCTTTTTGTGAAAAAGTGCTTCCTGATTTCGCTCCTGCATAGCCTAGCTCTAATTTTAACATTATGTCCCCTTGTTCTTGATTTCCGCACCAAGGAAAATAGTTTCTATATATCTATCCAATTGAATCCTTTTAACATTTTTAACACCTCAATGAGTGCACCCCTCAATCTCCTATACTCAAGAGAATACAAGCCAAGTTTATGCAACCTGTCTTCACAATTTAACCCTGTAAGCCCTCGTATCATTCTGGTGAATCTGCGCTGCAACTCCTCCAAGGCCAATATATTCTTTCTGAAGTGCGGTGTCCAAAACTGAATGCAGTGCTCCAGATAGGATATGACCAACTGAAGCATAACTTTCTTCCCTTTGTATTACAGCTCCCTTGAGATAAAGGCTAATATTCCATTAGCCTTTAGAATTAGTTTTTGTACCTGTCTACTGACATTTAAAGATTTGTCCATTGGACTCCCAAATCTCTTTGCTCCTCTACAGTCCCTAGTTTGTCACCACATAGAATATACTCCAATTTATGTTTCTTGGGTCAAAAGTGGATGACCTCACACTTGCCCACATTGAATTCCCATTTGCCATGGTTTTGCCTTTGTAGTGACTTATGCCAATAATTTCAGCAAGGGTTCTGTCGCTCTTCTGCTGTAACTTTGGTGGGAGATCAGCAGAGGCCTTGAAGAAATGGTACAAGTGGAGTTTAAGCCGTTTCCACAGAGTTTTTGTGGATCTTACACCAAAGTTACAGTGAACAAACGGGAGAATCCCTGCAGAAATTAATAGATTTTCTGTTTTCACTTCTCAAATACTTAGCATGGTTAACAATTGGTCACAATGAGTATACGAGTGAGTGAGTGAGTAAGTGAACAAGTGAACAAGTGAGTGAGCAAGCGAGTGAGTGAATGAGGGATGTGAACAAGTGAGTGAAAGAGTGAGTGAGTGAGTGAGTGAGTGAGTGAACGAGTACGTGAACGAGTGAGTGAGCGAGCAGTCGAGTGAGTGAATGAGTGAGTGAGTGAGTGAATGAGTGAGTGAGCGAGTGAGTGAATGAGTGAGTAAGCGAGTGAGTGAGTGAGTAAGCGAGTGAGTGAGTGAATAAGTGAGTGAATGAATGAGTACGTGAACGAGTGAGTGAGTGAGCGATCGTGAGAGTGAATGAGCAAGGGAGTGAGTTTGTGAGTGAGCAATCAAGCGAGTGAGCAAGTGAGTGAGTGAGTGAATGAGTGAGCAAGCAAGTGAATGAGTGTGTGAGCGAGTGAGTGAGAGAGTGAGTGAGTGAATGAGTGAGCAAGCAAGTGAATGAGTGTGTGAGCGAGTGAGTGAGAGAGTGAGTGAGTGAATGAGTGAGTGAGGGAATGAATGAGTGAGCAGGTGAGTGAGTGAATGAACGAGTGCATGAACGAGTGAGTGAGCGAATGAGTGAGCAAGTGAGCGAGTGTGTGAGTGAGCGAGTGAGTGAGTGAGTGAATTAGCGAGCGAATGAGCAAGTGAGTGAGTGGATGAGAGAGTGAGAGAGTGAGCGAGTGAGTGAGTGAGTTGAGCGAGAGAGCGAGTGAGCGAATGAGTGAGTTAATGAGTGAGTGAGTGAATGAGTGAGTGAGTGAACGATTGAGTGAGTGATTGAGCAAGTGATTGAGAGAGTGAATGAATGAATGATTGAGTGAGTGAGTAAGAGAAGGAGTGAACAATTGAGTGAGCGAGAGAGAGAGTGAGTGAGAAAGTGAACAAGTGAGTGAAAGAGTGAGTGAGAGAATGAGCGAGTGAGAGAGTGAGTTGAGCGAGAGAGTGAGTGAGTTGAGCGAGTGAGTGAGTGAGCGAGTGAGTGAATAATTTCCACAAGGGTTCTGTTGCTCTTCTGCTGTAACTTTGGTGGGAGATCAGCAGAGACCTTGAAGAAATGGTACAAGCGGCGTTTAAGCCATTTCTACAGAGTTTCTGTGGATTTTACGCCAAAGTTAGTGAACAAACGGGAGAATCCCTGCATAAATTAATGGATTTTCTATTTTCTCTTCTCAAATACTTAGCACAGTTAACAACTGGTCACTGGTCAGCAAGGTCACCCTTTAAACTCCTCACTACTGCCAGGGGCAACCTGCCACCTTGAGAATGACTAGCTTGAAATTGTTTGTCATTTTAAATGCCACCTTCCATTGTGCAAGCTATTGGGGCTCCCTGGAAGTTTCAGCAGGAATATCTATGGAGAAATTTTACAAACCACTCTAGCAGAAGGCTCGGTGATTAAATTTGCAGATAGTAAATTGCGCAGAGATGATAATGCCAATAATGCTGTATATTTCCCACCCCCCACCCCCCCAAAATCCAAGGGTGTGTGGTATTGGGGAGAAGTTGCACTCCGATGCACCAATGGTGCATTCTTCCATTGGTCATGGCATACAGGAGCTCTGGGCTGAGCTGGAGCACCAGAAACGTGCTGTGCGGTATTTTCCGGCTGGGTTGCGTTGGAAACTCAGAAGGCTGATGCTGCTGGAGTGTGCGAGCCTCATTAAATGGATGATCTTTGCTGAGTCCAGTAAAAACTTGGCTCACTTCCAAAGGGACCCCCTGACCGTCAGAACTGAGGTGCTTACAGGTACGTGTCCCTGCTTTTCTGTGACAGTGACAGTGAAATCCTTATGCATTTTGGGTTTGCTGTTTTTGATACCATTGAGGCATTTTGTTTTGCTTTTTCTTCTGGAAATTTAATTTAGAATCTTACTTTTTTGTTGTTTTTTAATATTTCTATTGTGTTACATAGATTTATTTTATTTCCGCACTTCCTCAGTAGTTACATTTTTGAAAACCTTGAGGAAAGTCATTGAGCATTTCAGCTTGCTTGGCTAATTCAAATGCTGTGGAATTTTGTTCCTAATTCAACAGCATTTAGTAAAAGATCAATAGGAGTTAACTTTTGAGAATGCTGGCAACGAATTGCAATTTTGTAACAGCTAATTAAAAAAATATTCTCTGGTACATTATTCTTTGTTTCATAAGGCTCGTTGTTTACTATTATACAAAAATAGTGGAGTAGACATACTGGGCCCAGGCCCTTCTGCAGGTACTGATCAGTCTGTGCCCCTGCAAAGCACAATAAATGCCTGATGTAGCCTCATAGTGAGGTAAATTATGATACTTTAATTTGTGCTGCAACCACAAAGAACTAGCATTATCCCTAAGCCTGCTGGAAGGATTGAGGGGTTTGGTGGTGGCTTTATTCATCACAGGGGTGACTCTCATCACATATTTAAAATAGGCTACTTGGTGCAGTTAACGCTAAGGCCCCAATATTAACAGAGAGGCAGGGGTGGGTGCAGGGCAGGCCGCAATGGGCTGAAGAACTCACCAAGGCCAGGGACGTGGAGGCCCTGCCGATCATAACAGCATGGCCTCAGTTAAATAACATGCTGAAGTCTCTCACCCAACAGCCTAGCCAGAGGGTGGTAAAGCAGACAAGTGGCAGGAGGCCGCAGCTGGGGATCATGGGGGGCAGTCCCTGGTAGTTAGTGGGGTCTCAAAGCTCGGGGCTGTGATCGGGGAGTGGGGTGGGGGCGAGGGGTTGGGGCTGCGTTTGGAGCAAGGCTTCCTTGTGAGGCCCAGAGGACTATTCCCGCCCCTCCTGGCCCACAAGAAAACCTGAAAAGTACATTTTAAACTTACGCCTCCTCTGGCCCAGGACCTGGTGCCCGCGGGATTGGACTGACGGTGAAGCTCAGACCTTGGGTTGAAATTACAGATAGGATCCTGATGACATCATCAAGCCCAATTTGCATATTTGAAAACAGACACCACTTCCTTCCTGCAGGTGGTCTGCTCACCTGCTCACAAGAGCACTGCACCAGGATGTAGTAGTATTGAGTTTCAGTCTGACTATGCTGGCTGCAGCACAATTTTTTTTTAAATGAGTATGTTTGTCTTTAATTAAAGAATTACTTTAGGTATCATGTAGCATTTTTGAGAAGTTACAAGGCTTGTTTAGTGAACCATGACCATAAAAATCTGCTCAGACCTAGTCTTGCTGGATCTAAACAATTTATTGCAGTTCCCCGCGAGCTGCACTTGGGTTGCCATCTCTGGTTGGACATATTCTTGGAGGGTTGATCATGCGACTTTGATCATGTGAGATTTGCTCACTGTTTACAAATGTTATTGCATTTAGTATCAGCTGTGGCTTAGTAGGTAGCACTCTTGTCTCTGAGTCAGAAGGTTGTGTGGTTCAAGTTCCACTCCAGAGACTTGAGCACAAAATCTAAGCTAACAATCCAGTGCGGTCCTGATGGAGCACTGCACCTTCGGAGTGCGCCATGTGTAGGGTTCTCAAAATTCCCACATTCCCGCACCAGCTCTAGGGTCCATAGATGGGGAAAAAGAGTTTTTCCTGGTGATAGCAGCCAGCGGGGACAGCCTGAGTGCTATGCTGCTCCAAGAGTGGCATGGCAGGCTGAGGCGAGTGGTCTACTCTTCCAGGATACGCACGGGTTTGGAGAAGAGCTACTCCAGTTGTGAGAGGCACCTCTTGGCCACACATTGGGCTGTGAAAAGATCGCTGATCTTCACAGGCACCTCTCCCATCACCTTCCTCACCAATACACACCCACCCAGATGCTCCTGGATGGGAGAATCAAGGATGGGACAGTGAGCAGTGCCCGCATTGCTCGCTGGGCCCTGCTTCTCTCGCAGATTGACCTAAAGGTGAACGGTCTCTGCGAGCCAAAGCTCGCAGCCAACCTAGTATATCCTGGAACAGCCCACCGGTGTTCCATAAAAGGGGTTTGGGAAGTGGACATAGGTTTACGGGCCGGGATACACCCCACGGGCCGCGAAATCTATGTGGATGGCTCCAGCACGGTATCTGCTGGTGAGCGACTCACAGGGTGTGGAGTTTATGACCCAGCGGCAAACATTGCCCTGGCAATTAAGCTCCCCAGCACCCTGAGCGCCCAGCAGGCTGAACTGTCCACGGTAGTGTACGTCGTTACACACCCCAAAATCTTCCCCACCCCCTACACGATTTGCTCGGACAGTATGTTCACGTGCAATTCGTGTACGGAGTACCTGGCCATCTGGTCCCACCGCGGATACACCTCCGCCGACGGGAGATCCCTCACAGTAAAACCCCTGCTGGAGAAAATCCTGGCAGCAGTGGGGGAGGAAGGGGAGGTTTTCATCCACAAGGTGAAAGCCCATTCCTCCACAGAACCCCGCAGTCAAGGCAACCAGCAGGCTGACATGCTCGCCAAGGAGGGTGCCCGCACAGGCACTTTCTGGGACCCATATGGGTCCAGACCCAGAGCAGCCGTCAGGGGTAGGGATGGGACACAAGGGAGTGCAGGGGTAGCTTTAGCCCCGGACCTTAAGACGGTCCAAGCCCAAGACCCCGTCCTCAAGGCCGTCCTCAGCGCAGTAACTGAGGGGAAAATGGTAAAGGGTCCTTACGGCACAGCCGCCCTCTCCGTGAAAGAAGGCATGCTGTTTAGGGGAGAACAATGGGTGGTACCACAGCAGCACTGGAGGGAATTCCTTCAACTGGCCGATGAGGGTCCAGGAGCGGGGCATCCCGGGCCTGAGACCACCTGGCAGCGGGTGGAACAGGCGGGTTGGTGGCCAGGACTCAGGGAAGATGTCCGCGAGTTCTGCACCGGCTGTCTGGTGTGTGCTGCTAACAACCCTGACCCCCACAAATGGAAGGTACCTATGGGACACATCAGGAGGGTAGAGGGACCATGGCAGTCGATACAGGTCAACTACATCGGGCCCCTGCCCACTGCCCAGGGAGGCTATAAGTACTGCCTAGTCCTGGTAGATGTGTTCACGAAATGGGTAGAAGCCTTCCCCTGCAGAACAGCCACAGCTCTGGGTACAGCCAGGATCCTGGACCGGGAAGTGTTCGCACGGTGGGGGCTACCACAATATGTGGAGTCCGACCAAGGGAGTCACTTTACCCGACAGGTAATGCAGAATACCCTTATGCTGCTCGGCATTGAGGGGAAGTGACACGTTGCACTCAACCCACAGTCCTCAGGGATTGTGGAAAGGATGAACAGGACCTTAAAGGAAAGGGTGAGGAAAGAGACGGTGGACTCGCCTAGAAAATGGGCCAAGGTCCTACCGTTGGTCCTGATGGGGATCCGGGCCAGCCAGTCAAAAAGCACGGGGTACTCCCCGCACGAGCTGATGACTGGCAGGGTTATGCGGACCCCCACTCATGTACTAGCCCCGGTGCTCACCGAAGGTCAGCTCAGGGAGGTAAACCGGGACAGATTCGCCCGAAACCTCTTCAAGCACCTTAAGCAGGTCCACGGGCAGGCGGCTGGGAACATGGGAAAGCAGCATTGGAGTAACCGATTGTTGTTAGAACCCCGAAAACACCACGAGTGGGAAGTAGAGGATCAGGTCATGGTGAGGAATTTTGCTCGGGTAGGAAGTCTAGAACCGCTATACATGGGGCCCTACAGCATTGTAGACAAGGCCAGCCCCATGGTATACGCCATTAAGATGCCTCGGCGCACCAAATGGTTCCATATTAATCAGTGTAAACTGTTTAAACCCGAGAGGAGAGAACAGCCAGTTGGGGCAAGGCCTGAGGATAGAAATTCTCAGCCTGCAGCAGGAGCAAGTTCACAGGCTGCACAGGCAGGCGCTGTGGCTTGTTTAAGGGGAGAGGCCATCCCGCTCACTGCTTGGGACACTCCCCCACTCTTCTGGGATATAGATGAGGAGGGACCCGAGGGCAAAGACCCCGCCACTGACTCAGGTTTAGAGGAGGAGGGACCCGAGGGTGAATACCCCGCCCCTGACCCAGGTTTAGAGGAGGAGGGGCCCGAGGGGTGAAGACCTCGCCCCTGACCCAGATTTGGACCTGAGGGTGAGAACCCCCAGCCTGCAGCACCAGGCTGCGAAGAGTTACCTGCCCCTAGCCCCGGTTCAGGAGAGGTAAAGCCTGAGGTCCTCTCACTGCAGTCAGGGAGTGGTGGAGACAGAGATGCACTTCCTCACAGCTTGTAGAAAATATCAGGGCATAAGGAAGAATTTCTACCCAAAATTCACAAAAATATGCCCGGAATTCAGAAATTTGAATGACGACCAAAAACTCCCATACCTACTAGGGGAAGAGAGAAATTGTGTAACCTTAGCAGCACACTGTGTTACAGCTTGCCATAAACAGAGGGACAACCACTAAATATAAGAAAAGAGTATATACAAATTATATGAATGTATATTTATACACTCAGGGATATATCTGTTTATACACTGTATGGATAGATCTGTATTTATGTGTTCAACCATGAATGTTTTTCGATGCTTTGGCAACATAAGATGTACCTTGTCATGCCAATAAAGCGATTTGAATTGAATTGAATTGAATTGAGATCCCCAGCCAGTGGTAGTGGTAAGCCCACAGACCGCACTGGAGGGGGCAGCGGTTTAGGTTAAAGGCCCACCAGCCAAGAAAGCCCCACCCGCCAAAGTCCTCAGAAGGTCCCCACGGATGCCCCAGCCAAGGAAACCGTGGTCACCGGCTCCCCATTTTAAAGGGACAGCCTCCCAAGTTAGGGATAAGTCGAAGGACAGAGGTCCCCAGCCAGCAGCCACAGGCTGCGAGGGACCGAAAGTACAGGACAGTGCGGCCACGCCGAAGGGAGCGGTGTGCCGCAGCCCAAACAGGGATTAGGCTGGCCGCCCGGAGACGGGCGACAGATGTACATAGTTATGTAATTTAAGTTTGATATCATTAAGTTTAGGTGTTTAGTGTAAATTTAAACAAGGTGATGGGTAGTTTTAAATAAGTAGTAATTTGGTAAGAGTGTTTATATTGAGTCGAGGTCGCAAGACTCGACTATGCTTCACTCAAGCCAAAGAATCTCCTCGGGACCTGGCTATATGTTCTTGTGTCTCTTTGCAGAGAGGATTTCAGGATGAAGGGGGGCGTACTCCTACTCGCCCTGATAGGAATGAACATTGGAAAGCGAGGTGACGTGGAAGACTCCCACATCTATGGGTGCTCGGGAGAGAGAGCACCTATAGTTACCGATGGAAGTGGCGAACGGGATGCGGAGGAGCTCGCCGTTTACTTCCACGAGGGAAGGTGGCCAGGATGGCTATGGTCCAATTCGACTCAGTACTCCAGCCAGACCGGGTTCACTTACAGGGAGGCCTCCCTCCTGTGCCCCAGGGTACAGGTCGTTGCCACAAGGGTCAACGTCATCGTAGGGAAACGTGTATGTTTAACATGCAAGGGACGGATTCCTTTGGATAGGTGATGGTGGCTCAGGAAACTGAGCAAGAATATGGGAAACCCTGCAGTCAGGTGGGAACGATTGGGGAACAATACCCATCCGACGATTACAGGGGCTCACGAGGGATTGAGTGTGTGCTGGGACAAGTGGCAGGAATCGGATCAGGGGATTTATGTCTGTATGTGGGGGTCAGAGAAGGTCTGCCCCACAGGCATATCCATCATCTTCCACCGGCAATGGCAAGATGCCGGGGAGGGGGTGGAGTGGGATTCCAGCCTGAAGGTGTGCGCGGTCCCAAACTCCCGGATCCCAGTGAATGCCACTGAACTTGTGGCCCACCCCCGAAAGCCCCTGCCCACGACTCAGGCAGCAAGGACACACAGGGAGGGGTGCCCCGCCACCACCAAGGGACCAGGGAATGGGCTGGTACTAGTGCCTACGGATCAGGTGCTGTACCAGGGGGTACATTACGCGGTAGCCTCCGTGATTTTAAACCTCACCGAGGTACACTTACCGGAGTGGTGCCCCAAACAGACAGAACAGCTATACCAGGCCCTGTTAAAAGAGATGTTTAGGAAATTTTATGAGTTCGATTTTGCTAATGTAGACAAAACCGAACTGTACACCACACACCGTGAGTACTTTGGTAATACGGGGAGACAAAGAAGGGGAGCCTGGAATGAAGTTTTTACTGCGTTTAACACAGGGTCCTCTGTCATCAACAGTCTGGATGATATAGAACTGCAGACACAGATAAACGGTTTAAAAACACAATTGAGGAAAATCTTGATGGATGAAAATAATGTAGTAGGCTCAGAGTTACATGAGGACCAGGCCATGACGATCCATTTAAAAGACACGCCAAGACTGTAACTGCCCTTATAAGAGAGGACAGGAATGCTTCTGACCAGGCTGGACAGAATGAGGTGTGCGTACTGTATGGGGCATGGTTGCTGGGTGAGGGTCGCAGTAACCTGGAGGATTTAAAACAGGGTGTAGTCCCCTCCTGGATCATCAACAAACACCTCGCAGCCCTCCACCCGTCTGTGTCAACTCCGGCTAGCTTCTGAGGCCTACCCTGTCCCAGTAGATTGTGGACGTTCAAATCATACTATCATGGGTATAGTAGTAAGGATGCCGGTCATGGGTGAGACAGCCTGACCCACACAGGGTAGAGAACATTGGAGTCATTCAAGGGGGTGCACACATCCGTTTCACTGCGGTCCCACCTTATGTCATAAAGTGGGAGCACGCTATGACAGGGTGTTCTGGAGCAAGGGAGCACACATAATACTGTGTCCCCAGCACTTGACTGCCTATTCAAAACTACAGTGTGGGTTTAAAGCTGCTGGCGCAAAACCTATAACTATAAACTGTGCCATGGAGGTAATGGCACAAGACCATGTTCCCCCACAGGTAGCATATATAGGAGGTGGGACATATTGTGTCACCACAGGAGCGCCCCACTACCAGCATGGACAGCATAGCTGGTGTCCGGTAAGTGACAGCAGTTTCTGCTTTAAACCCGAGGCAGAAGTTCAAGTGGCCCAGGAACGAATTGTCCCAATTCCTGAACCCTCCACTGTTCACCTCACTGTAAAAGAGAATTTCACCAACCTGCAAAAATATGTAGCACACTTCGGCTATGAAATCCCCCCTCTACCAGAACATCTGACCAAGTTACTCAAAGCAATAATTGTCTGACAAAAACATTTCTACTTGTTAGAGCAGAAGACAGTAGAGATAGGGGCCAAGATAGTGGACATTGTAGTTCCACCCTGGTGGGACATTTTTGAAAATATAAAGGTCCCTTCATGGGTTAGAATGGCTTCCCACCTCCTCGTAGTTTGCCAGCTGGGAATAGTATTGTACCTACTGTGCACTCAGTGCAAGGGAAAAGGCCAAATACTAGAATTCCGAAACCAAAGGACTTGGAAGGAGCATTATGTCAAGGTGGAAGGAGATACACCTGTTTGAATTTTTTTTGTATTTCTCAATAAAGATTGTTTTTTTTTTGTGTTTTGTTGTTTTTCAATAAAGATTTTCGACGTGTTGTTTTAATAAAGATATATGTGCACCAAGTGGTGCAGGGGTGTTGGACCCCCTCCATGCTTGGATGTGTGTAAACGACTGTAATTATTCTATGCTTATGTACACTGCATTTTTACAGAATGGGAAATGCATCTGTCGTGGGATCATAGATAGGTAATTACAGGGGAAGATTGACTATGGAGGGTCAGAAATATTGCTCACCTTGTCAGGATGATATTTAAAGCGAGTTTAGTATCAACAGGGGGGAGTGTAGGGTTCTCAAAATTCCCACATTCCCCAAAAGTTATGGATAAAGGGACCCTGTATGGACAAGTTATTAAAAAGGGTACCCAAAATGGCTTCTGAAACCTTGTGACCAAGGCTTGCAGGATTTAAAAAAGCAAGGCCCTGCAGAAGGCAGGCCCATTCAAATCCTGAAACAAAACCTAACATGCATGGATCTGCGAAAGACTTTGTCCTTTTCTAAAGTCAGACAGCTAGGTAGACACAGAATATGCATTCTTCACCTTGGAACAGATCAAGTCAGGCTGGCCCTAATCTTGAGGCCATTAACTTCTCACATAAATAATCGGTAACAGCTCACAGGTAGCTGCCAAGCCAGGAAGGACGATTACATTTCATAAATAACAAACAGCTAGGATATCGAAGCCATTAAACAAGGAGACAACCGCCCTAGAAGTCGTTAAAGTAAATGACTGTAATCATTTTAGACGAGCCCGCCAAAAGTTAGACAAAGGACTGACCTGATTTGGTGCACAGATAAGTGGTGAAGAACCGGGTATAAATGTAGGCCCACCGGTAGCTCTCGCTCTTGCTCTTGCCTCTTGCCTCTCGCTCTCTTGCTCGCTCCCGACACCGAGGACGCCCATTACAACACTGGGAGCCAAGCACGGGGAGGAGAACGAAACCGAATCGAGCACGCACAGGACACACAGGCCGCAAACGGGCAGACGAGACGAGACGAGGCGAACGGTAAAACCGATAGGCAGAGAAGGGCAGCAAGAAGAAATGTTGGGGGACAAACGGCCTAGTTATAAGCTGGCGTTTCAAGCTTGGGTAGTAAAATCAATATCATTGGTAAAAACCGCCAACCGAGCCCCAACCACAACAAAAACCGTCGGCAACCAAACAACCTCCAGGAGAACAACCATTCCTGCAAGGTGAAGTACCCCACAAAAGACTCGAATCTGACAAAGGAAAAGAGGGGTACTTCGCACAGACAACTCCATCGCCACACCATGTGACCACGTGATGACGGCAGGCCCAAAGGACAACAGGAGCGAACCCCAAAAGCCACGACTGGCTTAATCGACAGGTTTTCGAATCGTAAAAGAAACCCCATTGGTGAGCATGCATTCCTGGCCCCTCGTAGCTTAATCTAGTTAGGTATTGGGGGTGGGATAAGGATAAGGGGATTTTTAATGTATTTGTTTCCCTCGATGTGCCGTGTGTTCCCCATTCCCAAATAAGTGTAATTTTATATGCCTGTAATTATTCTAGTAATTCTCAGTATTGTGATTTATTGTGCCTTCAATAAAAATTGCAGTTTTCTTGCACCAAACCACTTATTTACTCGATTTTCTGTATCGCCGCCTGTACCTAAGTCCGGTGTCTAGAACCCAGGGGCGTGGGAGCGATTCGAACCGCTCAGAGACAGTCAGGGGCAGAGCTGACTGGGCACAAGCCACCCCCTACAGATGTTTTGGATGAAAAATTAACATAGAAACATAGAAGATAGGAGCATGAGTAGTCCATTTGGCTCCTCGAGCTTGCTCCGCCATTCAATGAGATTATGGCTGATCATCCAAACTCAATACCCTGTCCCTTCCTTCTCCCCATATCCCTTTAGCCTTAAGAAATATATTTAGCTCCTTATTGAATATATTTAATGAATTGGCCTCAACTGCCTTCTGTGGTAGAGAATTCCACAGGTTCACCACACTCTGGGTGAAGAAATTCCTCCTCATCTCTGTCCTAAATAGCTTACCCCTTATCTTTGGACTGTGACCCCCCGCTATCGGGAACATCCTTCCTGCATCTAGTCTGTCTAGTCCTGTTAGAATTTTGTAAGTTTCAATGGGATCCCCTCTCATTCTTCTAAACTCCAGCGAGTATAAGCTCAATCGACCCAATCTCTCCTCATACGTCATTCCTGCCATGCCAGGTATCAGTCTGGTGAATCTTCGCTGCACTCCCTCCATGGCAAGAGCATCCTTCCTCAGATAAGGTGACCAAAACTGCACACAATACTCAAGGTGTGGTCTCACCAAGGCCCTGTACAACTGCAGCAAGACATCCTTGTTCCTGTCCTCGAATCATCTCGCTACGAAGGCCAACATACCATTTGTCTTCTTAACCGCCTGCTGCACCTGCATGCTTACCTTCAGTGACTGGTGCACAAGGACACCCAGGTCTCATTGCACTTCCCCTTCTCCCAATCTATTGTTGTTCAGATAATAATCTGTCTTCCTGTTTTTGCCACCAAAGTGGATAACCTCGCATTGATCCACATTATACTGCATCTGCCATACATCTGCCCAATCACCCAACCTGTCCATATCATATTGGAGTTTCTCGGCATCCTCCTCACAGCACACATGCCCACCCAGCTTTGTGTCGTCTGCAAACTTGGAGATATTACATCTAGTTCCCTCGTCTTGATCATTAACATATATTGTGAATAGCTGGGCTTCTAGCACCGATCCCTGCGGTACCTGTAGGGGGTGGCCTGTGGTGGTGGCGCGTGCGCCCAATCAGTTAGGTCTCTGACTGTTTTTGGTGAGCAGTTTGAATCGCTCCCACACCCCTGCGTTCTAGACACCGGACTTAGGTACAAGGTGGCGGTACAGAGAAGACTCGAGTAGACAGGTGGTTGAATATAAACAAAAACCAAGATTTTGTTGAAAATGAAAAAACTGATACAATCTTATGGAAAATTACTAGTGTACACTTCTACAGGTGAAAATACAAAAGAATAACTATACTTATACAGGGAATGGGGAACACACAGCACATCGAAGGAAAACAACTATCTTAACAATCCCCTTATCCTTATCCCACCTTCTATACCTAACTAGATTAAGCTATGTGGGGTCAGAACTTCATGCTCACCAATCAAAAGGGTTTGTTGGACTCAAAACAGCGGTGGGGTTCAGGGTTCGCTCTTGGTGTTCTCTGGAGCCTGCCATCATCACGTGGTCTCCGGGCGCTGCAAGGGCATTGTCCAGGTTCGAGTACCCCAAAGTTAATGCCTCTGTTTGAGTACTTTACCTTGCAGGGATGATTCTTCATCGCCAGCTGACAGTTTGAGTTGGTGTGCAGATATTCGCAGGTCGGCTGAAGCTGAAGGCCCGATAATTCAAAGCCTCCCCTCAGTTCGTCTCCTCAGTTGGTCTTCTTCAGTCGGTCTTCCTCCGGTGGTCTTCCCTCCTCCCCTCGTCGCGTCCCACCTCGCCTGGCCTGAATTGTCCGTGTCCGCCCGATGCAGTGCCGGGGCTATTTTTCAGATGGAGTGGCAAAAAGCACGGGCAAAGGCCAGGGGGTAAGCACGGGACGGGGAAAGAGCGGCAGCCACGAGGGCGAGGGGCCGAAGAGCAGAGAGAGAAGAGAAGAGCCCCCCAATTGCTACCCGGGGGCCTTCAATTATATTCCTTTCGAAAACCCTTATCTGCGCGCCAAATCAGGTTAGTTCTTTGTCTTAATCTTGGTGGGCTATTTTAAATAATGGTAGCAATCCATACTAACTGGTTTTAGATGGCCGGTAATCGTATCTACCGGCCCAATAATTAACTTGTATTGTCATGAATGTTCCTTGATGGGCCTGTCCAGCCTTGATGGCTCTCTTAATCTGTTTCCGATTATATATGTAGACTGCTTAATGGCCTTACCTATAGGCCTAAACTGAATTTAGAGTTGTCTCCAATTCGGTCTAATACATAATTCAGAGTCCTGTCTGGTTTCAAAATACAAAGGCCTAGAAATTCAGTGTAGCCACTTTTGGGGCGGTAAAGTCGGGCGGCCGCTGAAGTTTGCGCCCGGCGCAAAGTCGAGGCCACTTCGCCGATATTCAGTAGCATCGCCCTAAGAGGTTGCTGCTGCGCTAAAACTGGCGATGCACGACTATCTTTAGGCGCTAAGCCGGCGGTGCTGAGTGATACCGCCGAGGCCGGGCGCAGCGCAGGTGCGGTGATTTTTTGATTGACGGCAGACACGCTGGCCCCGGCCAGCTCTTAAAGAGGGAAGGGTCGATTTGTTTGCCTGCAACGCCCTGGACACTGCAGCCCTCCACCTAGGCCTGAGCACTGCTGCTGCAACTCTTTACCGCCCAGGACGATGCAGAAGGCCCGGGAGAGAGCGCAGCGCGTCAGCGAAGGTGACCTGAGGCTGCTGGTTAGCTCAGTGGAGCGAAGACGCCATGTTTTGTTTCCTGACAGTGGCAAGAAGCCGCTGGCCGGCGTCTACCGCAAAGCCTGGAGGGATGTCTCCAACAGGGTGACATCCAACAGCGTGGTTGCCAGGAATCCTGTACAATGCAGGAAGAAGTTCAACGACCTCACTCGGATTGTCAGGGTGAGTACCCTTTCCAGTGTCCTCCTCATCCTTGCATGTGCACCTCACATTATGGACAAAGGGACCTGAAAGCCCTAATGGCCAGCCCTCATCCAGCAGCTATGAGACTGGCATGAACATCATTTGCACATTCTGCACTTTACACACTGTCCAAGCTATTCGACCATGGGAGGCAGTGCAGACAAGATCAGGGCTACACACCGTACTTAGAGGCCGTCCTTTCTCTTGCAGGCCAAGCTGGCTAACAACAAGCGTAGCCAGATTGCGACCAGGGGAGGCCGACCTCAGCTCCAAGAGCTCACCGACCTCGACCAGCGCATGGAGCGCATTATGGGAGTCCGGGTGATTGGCCCCGTTGCCACTGGAGATGCCGACCCTGTTCTGGGCACCAATGGTAAGGACATCACCTTTTGGACCTCTCTCGTTCCACTTGCGCATCAGATCAACATCCTTTGCCACTGTCTGGCCAATGCGGTGAATGGCACCACTCATGCCTCCCTCTCTGATGCCCTGTCCTCACTCTAAAGCTACTCTTGTGCCTTCCTGCTTTCAGATGGTGACTCGCCAGGTGAGGAGGAGGTCCCTCAAGCTGCCAGTGTCAGCCCCTCGGAAGAGGAGGAGGAGGAAGAGGAAGCCGGCCCATCAGTGGCACCCTCAGCCGCGCCAGCCCATGGCGATGTAGGGGACATGGCTTCCCTGGAGGGGAGCCTGGGGGAAGGGTCGGAGGAGAGTCAAGTTCCGGGGCCCAGCGGTCTGCAGCAACGCGGGAGGGGTGGGGAAGCTCGGCGGCCTTCTCCCCAGAGGATGTGTGCGGCCTCCAGTCCTGCGACGGTCAGCGCAGAGGAGGTGCGCCTCCTAGAGGAGATGGCCGTCGACTCTGAGCGTAGGCACACTGAGCTCATGGTGGTAGTGGCACGGATGCCTGACTCCATAGAGTCACTGGCTAAGAGTGTCCAGGAATTCGGGGCAGCACAGGCCAGGATTCTGCAGGAATTCGGGGCAGCACAGGCAGCTAGTATGCAAATGCTCAGTCGTGCTGTCCAGCCACTGCCTGGTCTCATGCGGTCACAGACCAGGGCAACACGGGCACTAACTGCTGCCACACTCGCTGCGTCAGGCAGGCATCGCCAGGGCACCCACCGCGCTGCAGCAGCACAGCGGTCTGTCCTTCAGCAGATTGCTGCGCATGCTGCAGTGCTGGCCCGGGCGAGTGCCACTGTATCAGGCGACCAGCGAGCGCCTGCGATCAGCCAGCTTGCCCCCATTCCTGCAGCCGCCACTGCCACTCCACCAGTGCAGCTGCCACGAGTTGCTGGACAGACTGATGCCGCCCAGCCACAGCTGCAGCAGTCACCAGCCGGCCCCTCGAGGGCCAGAGCTCGTGCAGGCCGACCCCCAAGGGCATCTGCCGTCACGCCATGTGCCCCTCAGGAGCCTTCCACCAGCCTTGCTGCAGCCACTAGGCTCACATTGAGGAGGAGCAGCAGGGCGGCCAGGGGCCACACAAAGATGAGCAAGGCATCGCCCTCGCGGGGCAAAAAGTAGAATGTGTGGGCAGTTGTGTTTGTTTGTTATGAAGGCCGAGGATGTTGTGTTTGGTTTTTATGAAGGCCGAAAATGTTATGTTTGTTTTTTATGAAGGCCGAGGATCACGGTCATTTTTGTTTCACTGTTTTGATCATCCTCTCCAGGTTGTGGGAGCCAGTTATGTGTCTGACTTTTTTTGGGGGGGTTTTTCTGTTTTTGATTGTCATGCAGGAAGGGCACAGAGTTTGTGAAATAAACAATTTTCTTTATTCAGATTGTCCATGTTTGAACTTTGAAGTCTTTGTTGCCTTGACCGGCTGAGGGCTTGCGGAGCGGCTCCATTCATCTTCTTTCATTGGCACAAGCCATTCCCTGAGAGGGGGCCTAGAACCTACGTTCAATAAGCCGCCGACGGGCGGCCCTTGGACCTTGTGCCTCACTCCTGTGCTGGTCCTCCTCCTCCTGCTCCTCCTGCTCCTCCTCCTGAGGTGGTGCTCCAATCTGTGGTGGCAGTGCCTGAGTCCTGCGGATAGCCAGGTTGTGCAGCATGCAGCAAACGACCACGAAATGGGAGACTCGCTCCGGAGAATACTGCAGGGCTCCGCCGGAACGATCCAGGCAGCGAAACCGTTGCTTCAGGACGCCGATTGTTTGTTCGATGATGTTCCTGGTCACTTGATGGCTCTCGTTGTATGCCTCTTCAGCAGGGGTCCTGGGCGCGCGGAGCGGGGTCATGAGCCAGGTACACAACGGATAGCTATTGTCCCCGATAAGCCATCCTCGTGGCTGAGGCTGTGCCTGGAACATGTCAGCCACAGTAGTCTGTCGCAGGATGAAGGCATCGTGGCTGCTGCCTGGAAAGCGGGCATTGACAGCTAGGATGAGCTGCCTGTGGTCACACACCAGCTGCACGTTCAGCGATTGGTAGCTCTTCCGGTTGCGGTAATCCTCGGCATTCTCCACAGGTGCCCGCAAAGCCATATGCGTGCAGTCAATGGCGCCCTGCACCATGGGGAAGCCCGCTATTCTTCCAAATCCCATTGCACACTGTTGCTGCTTGTCCAGGGTCATGGGGAAGGAGATGAACTGACGTCTCCTTCTGAAAAGGGCATTGGTCACCTGGTGGATGCAGCAATGCACGGCAAACTGGGAGATGTTGGCAATGTCCCCTGCAGCAGATTGGAAGGAGCCGGTGGCATAGAAGTTGAGAGCCACCGTCACCTTCACTGACACCGACAGAGACGTCCTGCACCTCAGCTGTGGCTGCAGATCTCTCTGAAGCAGCTGGCAGATCTCTGTGACCACCTCCCTTCGGAATCGCAGCCTCCTAACACACTGCTCGTCAGACATGTTGAGATAGGAGAACTGCTGGCGGTATACCCTGGTTGGGTAAGGCCTCCCTTGCCGACGCCTGTTGCCCCCTCTCCGTCTAGCCAGGGCTGCCACTCTCTCACGGCGTCTGTGAGCCCTTTGGATGTAATTGTGAAAGCCAGCATTGACACCCATTGCAGCCCCCATAATATGCTGGCAAACAATGAGATATCAATGAAGGCAAAGACAATTGCAAAGCTGTGGCCTGAAGCCAGAAGTGCCTGTCCTAGTGTTGGGCCAAAGCAGTAAGCTCTCTACCTTGGTCTCTCTCCAAAGATCCGTTTCACAAGAATGAGTGCTGCAAAATGGCAGCCTTTTATAGTGCAGGGGAAGTGCCCTTTAATTTGCGCTCCCCGCGGCCCGCATCGGCTGAGCACCGTTCCACTCAACAGTCGCTAGGGCCGCCCGGCGCACAATGGGCCGGCGCGACTGAAGATCCGGTTGGGGGCGCACAAAGGGCGTTGCACGAGGAAATGACGTCATGATCTGCGCGCGCAGCTGAGCGCGCGCAAAGACTTTGCGCCGGCGCTAAATGTCTACTGAAGTTGGGGCGAGGCGCAGATCGCGCTGCGCCCGGGCGCTAAGCGCCTAGCGCTCGACATCTACTCCTCCTAAGGCGCTAGCGGCTGGCGCAACCAACTGAATTTCTAGCCCAAAGTCTCTCTTCACAGAAAACTGCAGCTTGGGTTTCAATCCATAAGCTGTCTGCGTTGCAGAGTACATTTTAAAATCCCACAGGCTTTCTGCCACGAGGCACGGACGCCATCTTGGGTACCCTTTTTGATTTAAAATGTCCACGCAGGGTCCCGTTTATTAATAACAGCCTTCGGGGAAATGCAGAAATTCTGCAAATCTTACACTCCCCCCTGTGATTCTAAAACTTGCTTGAAGTATCATACTTTTAAGGTGAGCAAATTTTTTCTGACCCTCCATAGTCAACCTTCCCCTGTAATTACATAAGAACATAAGAACATAAGAAATAGGAGCAGGAGTAGGCCAATCGGCCCCTCGAGCCTGCTCCGCCATTCAATAAGATCATGGCTGATCTGATCCTGACCGCCAATCTACTATCACTGAACCATCTCCTGAATCTAACAGAATTAGACACATGAAATAGGAGCAGGATCAGGCTACATGGCCCCTGGGCCCGCTCTGCTACCCACAGGGCCATGACCGATCCGAACCTAGACTCATGTCCAAATTCCTGCCCGTTCCCCATAACCCTTTATTCCCTTTACTTCTAGGAAACTGTCTATTTCTGTTTTAAATTTATGTAATGATGTAGCTTCTACAGCTTTTTGGGGCAGCATATTCCATGGACCTACCGCCCTCTGAGTGAAGTAGTTCCTCCTCATCTCAGTTTTGGAAGAGCAGCCCCTTATTCTAAAACTATGCCCCCTAGTTCTAGTTTCACCCATCATCGGGAACATCCTCCCCGCATCCACCCGATCCAACCCCTTCACAATCTTATATGTTTCAATAAGATCGCCTCTCATTCTTCTGAACTCCAATGAGTAGAGTCCCAATCTACTCAACCTCTCCTCATATGTCCATCCCCTCATCCCCGGGATTAACCGAGTGAACATTCTTTGTACTGACTCGAGAGCAAGTATGTCTTTTCTTAAGTATGGACACCAAAACTGTATGCAGTATTCCAGGTGCGGTCTCACCAATACCTTGTACAACTGAAGCAATACCTCCCTATTTTTATATTCTATCCCCCTAGCAATGAAAGCCAACATTCCATTGGCCTTCTTAATCACTTGCTGCACCTGCATACTAACCTTTTGAGTTTCGTGCAACAGGACCCCCAGATCCCTTTGTACTTCAGTACTTTCCAGTTTCTTGCCATTAAGATAATAACTTGCTCTACGATTTTTCCTGCCAAAGTGCATAACCTCACACTTTCCAGTATTGTGTTCCATCTGCCAAATCTCTGCCCATTTACTTAGCCTGTCTATGTCCCCTTGCAGGTTTTTTATGTCCTCCTCACTCACTACTTTCCCTCCCACCTTAGTATCATCTGCAAACTTTGATATGTTACGCTCGGTCCCCCCCTCCAAATCGTTAATATAGATTGTAAAGAGTTGGGGACCCAGCACTGACCCCTGTGGAACACCACTAGTTACTGATTGCCAGTCTGAGAATGAACCATTTATCCCAACTCTCTGCTTTCTGTTATGTGGTGTATGTAACCGTTCCACCTTAAAGAGAACTATTTTAAGAGATGCACTACTTTACCTTGGCTGCTGTATACTGTAATACCGGTGGTGACCACACCGGTATATAAGTGCTGTGTAATGATTTATTGGGCAGTTCAGCCTAACCTTCGACTAGTAAAGGCCTGTTGAATTTATTCTTGTGGTCTGTGTGCAGTGATTCTTATTAACAATAACTAGAACACACAGACTTAACAGTGGCGACGATGACGATCTTACCCTGTGGCAGAGATATGTCCAAGGCAGTTTAACGGGCATCGAGAAGAGGCACCCGCCCTCATCATCCTGCTGAGAAAAGACTCGGGTCTGAAGAGCAAGGAAGAATCCTGACATGAAGCCTTCTATCAGCAACAGGCAGTGATCATCCCTTCTACCAGGTGGTGGGTAAGCCGATCAGCGACGAGCAGCAAGTCGGCCACGTTGGCTGTGAAGTAGGGGAGGGAAAAACGGAGGATATAAGGGCGGAGAACTCGACCACGGCCGGGGAAAAGAGCCGGGCAGAAGTCGGGGCCAGAGGCGCTGAGACTGGGGCAGCGTAAGGCACGGGAGCCGCGGTGAATGCAAACGCAGCCGGTGTAAAAGACCGGGCTGCAAGCGGGCTGGGAGACGCAACAGCGTCGAGAGAGAGCTCGACCGCGACCGGGGAAAAAGGCCGGGCAGCTACCGAGGCCGCGAGGCGCGGGAGAAAATAATTTTTTTTTTTTAAAACCGCGGAGAACTAAGCCGCAGCCGGGGGAAAGGACCGGACTGCAAGAGGGGCTGGGAGGCACGATTTGAGAACCGCTGGGGAGGGCGAACGCAGCAATACGGCAATCGCCATTACAGCCAGCGGGGGAGAAAGGCAAACGCGGGAAGCCGCCATTTTCGTAGGCGGGGGAAGAAGACAAGCGCGGGAAACCGCCATTTTGAAAAAAAAAAAGAAAAGAAAAATTTCTTTTTGTTTCTCAAGAAGATTGCGAGGATGCCTAAGCGTGGTAACATCAACGATTTCGATGCCGATGTTGAAGATTGGGCCACGTATGTAGAACGCATAGAGATTTATTGTAAGGCAAATAAAATATCAGATGAAGATAAAGCACTAACCTTACTAAACTCAATGGGTGCGAAGACATACGGGCTATTGAAGCATCTTCTATCACCAGCTAAACCGGCGGATCAGGCTTTCGCTAATATTGTTGCTGTCCTGAGAAATCATTTGAACCCCACACCGCTGATGTTAGTGGAACGATTTAAATTTTATGCGAGAACGCAACTGAAAGAGGAAAGCAACGCGGAGTATTTAATTGAACTGCGTAAGCTAGCGAAATACTGTCAGTTTGGGGAAAGACTGACTGAGGCACTGAGAGACAAATTCGTGCGTGGATTGTCGAAAGAAGGAACACAAAAGCGGCTGCTTGAAGAGAATGATCTTACACTTGATAAGGCTGTCACTATTGCAGCATCGCACGAAGCCGCAGTGAGAGGTACTGCGGAAATGCAGCTGAAGGCAGCGGTACTCAGCGTAGATCAAATGGCTTTGGGTACAGCGAAATGTTATCGTTGTGGAAAGACAACACACGATCAGAACCAATGCTGGTTTAAAAATCAGGAATGTAGAAAATGTGGCAAGCTTGGTCACATAGCTAAAGTATGCCGGTCAGGAAAGAAGACCAGCAACAAAAAGTCACCGCAGGAAAAGCACAGAAAGGTACATAAGGTGGCTGAGAAGAGTTCGGATGAACAGAATTCGGATTCAGACTCCAACAGCAAGGAACTGGGTAGTCTGAGAATTCACAATGTGAGTAAGGAAGCTGACCTACAAACTATCTGGGTCACACTTCAGATAGCAGGAGTCCAAGTGAAGGTGGAATTGGACACCGGATTGGCGTTGACGGTCATGAATAAGCAAGATTACAAAAGGTTATTCACACATATTCCCCTACGGGATACGGAGATAGTATTGCAGACATACACGGGGCAAAGAGTATACCCCATCGGAAAGATAAAAGTCAAGGTGGTACACAAGGGCAAAGAACACCAAGGAATGGACTTATATGTACTACCTGAGGGAGGTCCACCACTTCTGGGACGGGAGTGGATCAGGAAAATAAATATGGACTGGCACTCCCTAAAAGCAATAATGGTAGATTCCGGAAAAAAAGATGTCAAACCTGAACGATTGTCCAGAATATTGGATGAGGCTAAAGAGGTGTTCCAACAGGGACTGGGAACACTGAGAGGAATTACGGCAAAAATCAAGATTGCAGAACATGCAAACCCAAAATTTTTCAAAGCCAGACCGGTACCTTATGCGATACGACCTGCTGTGGAAGCTGAGCTGGAAAGGCTAGAACGTTCAGGAGTACTGTCTAAGGTGGACTGGAGTGAGTGGGCCACGCCCATTGTTCCCGTCATGAAGCGTTCATCGAGTAACAAGCCAGGGGAACCGGGGAAGGTCCGCATCTGTGGAGACTTCAAGATCACGGTTAATCCGGTGCTTCACACGGTACAATATCCGCTTCCGCGGATTGAGGATATCTTTGCTTCATTGTCTGGCGGGAAACACTTCACCAAGATAGACCTGGCGCAAGCGTACTTACAGATGGAAGTTGAGGAAGAGTCGCGCCAGTATCTCACAATCAACACGCACAGAGGCTTGTATCGATATAATAGACTGGTTTTTGGAGTGGCTTCGGCTCCAGCAATTTGGCAGAGGGCCATGGAGCAGGTATTACAGGGAATTCCAAGCACTCAATGTTACTTGGACGATATCCTGATTACAGGAGATGACGATGAGGAACACCTTGCAATTTTGAAACTGGTGCTCACCAGATTGAAGGAATATGGACTTCGAGTTAATCGCCAGAAATGTGAGTTCTTTCAGAAACGGATCTCGTACTGTGGTCATGTCATTGACCAGGAGGGGCTGCACAAGTCACCTGACAAGATCGAAGCTGTTGTGAAGGCTCCCGCTCCGGAAAATGTATCCCAGTTGAGGTCGTTCCTAGGGTTGATTAACTATTACCATAAGTTTCTGCCAAATCTATCCACGGTGCTGCACCCGCTGAACGCTCTTTTGCAGAAAGAAGTACCATGGAAGTGGAGCGAGGACTGTAAGAAGGCCTTTCGCAAAAGCAAGGCATTGATCACCTCAGAGGAAGTGTTGGCTCACATCAACCCAACGCTACCTATTCGTTTAGCTTGTGATGCTTCTCCTTATGGTATTGGAGCAGTACTCTCACACAAGTTGCCAAATGGCTTGGAAAGGCCAGTCGCATTTGCATCCAGATCATTGACCTCCGCTGAGCGCAACTATGCTCAGATAGATAGGGAGGCTCTCAGCCTTGTGTGGGGAGTAAAGAAGTTTAATCATTACCTGCAGGGCCAGAAGTTTACACTGCTGACAGACCACCAGCCGTTGGTATCCATTTTTAACCCTAAGAAGGGTGTTTCGGTGATGACAGCACAGAGGCTCCAGAGATGGTCCCTTTTCCTAGGGGCACATCAATATCAGATAGAATTCAAAGGTACAAAGCAGCATGGTAATGCTGATGGGCTGTCGCGCCTGCCACTACCTACTGAGGAGGAGGCACCGACGGTTGACCCGGTGGAGTTATTTCACTCGACCATCATCGAATGTTTACCTGTCACCAATGCAAATATTGAAAGGGAGACTAGGAATGACCCGACACTGTCCCGGGCCTACGAATTGACAGTAAAGGGATCGCCAGCCCATGGTGATCCACTGTTACCAGCATTCTCAGCAAGACGAGAACAGCTGTCCATCTGTCAGGGAACATTAATGTATGGAATAAGGGTGATTATCCCTCCTAAGTTAAGAGAGAGAGTTCTAAAAGAACTACATGAAGGTCATCTGGGGGGAGTCAAGATGAAAAGCCTTGCTAGGGCTTATGTGTGGTGGCCGGGTATCGACCAACAGATAGAGGATCTGACGAAAAGCTGCTCAGGGTGCCAAAAAGTCCAAAATGCACCTCCAATTGCACCGCTGCATCCATGGGAATGGCCTTCAACCTCATGGCGACGTGTACATATTGACTTTGCTGGTCCATTCATGGACTCCATGATTTTAATTGCGGTGGACGCACATTCTAAATGGCCAGAAGTGATTAAAATGACTACCACTACCTCAGAGAAGACGATCGCGGTGCTAAGAACGATATTTGCAAGAAATGGATTGCCAGAGCAAATATGTTCAGACAACGGACCACAGTTCATGTCAGAGGAATTCCAGAAATTCCTGAAGAAGAATGGGGTGAAACATTATACCTCTGCCCCATATCATCCAGCTACGAATGGGCTGGCCGAGAGGTTTGTACAGACGTTCAAAAAGGCAATAAAGGCCATGAGCGAAGGTCAGATTCCACTGCAACACAAGGTGGACAATTTCCTACTGGCATATCGAAACGCCACCCATGCAACAACAAACCAAAGTCCTGCCATGATGTTCTATAACAGGAGGTTGCGGTCCAGGTTGGACTTGTTAAAACCAAATGTGCGGAGGGAAGTCGAAAACAAACAGTTCCAGCATATCAATAACAAGCCCACTCGGAGTTTTGAAATAGGACAACCGGTGTTAGCCAGGGACTATAAAAACGAGAAATGGCAATCTGGAACAATTCGGGCCAGACAAGGACCCCTGATGTACACGGTAGATGTTGGTGAAAACGTAATACGACGTCATGCTGACCAACTGGTGGGATCGAGAACAAGGGTCGAGCCCATGGTTACGACAGAGACAACCATGGAGGAAGTTAGCGAACCTGAAGCATCTACCTCAGAAGTGAATATACCTGATGATGATGTCCTATCCATAGGGGATCAACTAGATGAGTCACCCCAGCAACGAGAACCAGAGACCCCTGAAAGGCGTTATCCATCTCAGATCAGGAGGCCTCCTCAGAGACTGAATCTGTGAACTGTTTTTATATGAAGTTGTGTTTATATGTTATTATGTTATGTTAAATGGGGAATATATACTGTTAAGCTAAAAGGGGAGGATTGTGGTGTATGTAACCATTCCACCTTTAAGAGAACTATTTTAAGAGATGCACTACTTTACCTTGGCTGCTGTATACTGTAATACTGGTGGTGACCACACCGGTATATAAGTGCTGTGTAATGATTTATTGGGCAGTTCAGCCTGACCTTCGACTAGTAAAGACCTGTTGAATTTATTCTTGTGGTCTGTGTGCAGTGATTCTTATTAACAATAACTAGAACACACAGACTTAACATGTTAGATAGCCAATCCTCTATCCATGCTAGAATATTACCCCCAATCCTGTGATTTTTTTATCTTAAGCAATAATCTTTTGTGTGGCACCTTGTCAAATGCCTTTTGGAAGTCTAAATACACTACGTCCACTGGTTCCCCTTTATCCACCCTATATGTTACTTCCTCAAAGAACTCCATCAAATTTGTCAAACATGACTCCCCCTTCATAAAACCATGCTGACTTTGTCCTATTAAATTATGATTATCCAAATGTCCTGTTACTGTCTCCTTAATAATGGACTCCAATATTTTACCTACCACAGGTGTTAGGCTAACCGGTCTATAGTTTCCAGCCTTCTGTCTACTGCCCTTTTTAAATAAGGGCGTTACATTAGCAGTTTTCCAGTCTGCCGGGACTTTTGCTGAGTCCAGGGAGTTTTGGAAAATTATTACCAATGCATCCACAATCCCTACCGCCACTTCCCTCAAGACCCTAGGATGTAAGCCATCAGGTCCAGGTGATTTATCCGCCTTGAGTCCCATTATTTTACCGAGTACCACTTCCTTAGTGATTTTGATCGTGTTTAGCTCCTCCCCCCCTATAGCCCCCTGTTTGTCCAGTGTTGGGATATTCTTAGTGTCTTCTACTGTAAAGACTGATACAAAATATTCATTCAGTGTTTTTGCCATCTCCATATTTCCCACCATTAATTTCCTGCTCTCCTCCTCTAAGGGACCAACATTTACTTTAGCCACCCTTTTTCTTTTTATATAACTATAAAAACTCTTACTATCTGTTTTTATATTTTTTGCTAATTTACTTTAAAATCTATCTTCCCTTTCTTAATCAATCTTTTTGTTACTTTTTGCTGTCTTTTAAAGTTTTCCCAATCCTCTATCCTCCCACTAGGTTTGGCTACCTTATATGCCCTTGTTTTTAGTCGAATACTATCCTTAATTTCTTTACTTAGCCATGGATGGCTGTCTTTTCTTTTTCACCCTTTTCTTCTGAGTGGAATATATTTTTTTTGGAAGTTGTAAAATAGCTCCTTAAATGTACACCACTGATCATGTATCGTCTTACCCTTTAATCTATTTTCCCAATCCACTCTACTCAATTCCGCTCTCATACCTTCATAGTCTCCTTTATTCAAGCTTAGCACGCTTGTTTGAAATCCAACCTTCTCACCCTCTAATTGAATATGGAATTCAACCATGTTATGGTCACTCATTCCAAGGGGATCCTTTACTAGGACATTTTTAATTAATCCTGTCTCGTTACACAGGACCAGATCTAAGGTTGCTTGCCCCCTGGTCGGTTCAGTTACATACTGCTCAAGAAACCCATCCCTAATACACTCTATGAACTCAACCTCAAGGCAGCACTGCCCAATTTGATTTGTCCAATTAATATGATAGTTAAAATCCCCCATAATTATAGATGTTCCCTTATTACAAGCCTCAACTATTTCCTGATTGATACTCCGTCCAACAGAGTTGCAACTGTTCAGAGGCCTATAGACTACGCCCACTAATGTTTTTTTCCCCTTATTATTCCTTACCTCCACCCAAACTCTTTCATTATCCTGATCTTTTGACCCAATATCATTTCTCTGTATTACAGTGATTCCTTCTTTTATTAACATAGCCACCCCACCTCCCCTTCCTTCCTGCCTGTCCTTCCTGATCGTTAAATAACCTGGTATGTTTAATTCCCAGGCATTGTCACCCTGCAGCCATGTTTCTGTAATGGCCACAAAATCATACCCATATGTAGTTATTTGTGCCATTAACTCGTCTATTTTGTTACGAATGCTACGTGCATTCAGATAGAGAACTTTCAATATGTTTTGTGACACTTAGTTCCTGCTTTTGCCCTTTTTATTACTATACCTTTTACTCCATACCTTCTGCCCCTTCCTGACACACTCTGGTTTTTAATTTCCCCACTGCTACCTAAGTCTATGACCTTCTCTGTTGTCATTTTTATTATTTGCTCTCTAGGAACCTCCCCCCCACTAGTTAGCTTAAAGCCCTCTCTACAGCCCTAGTTATATGATCTGCCAGGACTCTAGTCCCAGCACTGGCCAAGTGAAGCCCATCCCAATGGAACAGCTCCCTCCTGCCCCAGTACTGGTGCCAGTGTCCCAGGAAGCAAAACCCATTTCTCCCACACCAGTCTTTGAGCCACGCATTTAACTCTCTAATTTTATTTGTCCTAGCCAAATTCGCTTGTGGCTCAGGTATTATTACCCTTGAGATTCTATTTTTTAATTTGACCCCTAGCTGCTCATACTCCTTTAACAGAACCGGCTTCCTAGTCCTATCTACGTCGTTTGTACCAACATGGACCACGACAACTGGATCCACCCCCTCCCACTGCAAGTTTCTTTCCAGCCCAGAGGAGATGTCCTTAACCCTGGCACCGGGTAGGCAACACAGCCTTCGGGACTCTCGCTCTCGGCTGCAGAAAACTCTATCTATCCCCCTAATAATACTATCCCCTACCACTACAATATTTCTATTTACTCCCCCCTCTTGAATGGCCCCCCATTCCACGGTGCTGTGGCCAGGTTGCTCATCCTCCCTGCAGTCCCTGCTCCCGTCCCCACAGGGAGTAAGTACCTCGAACCTGTTGGTCAAGAGCAAGGGCTGCAGCTCCTCCAGCTCTACCTCCTGGATCCCCGTACCTGCCTCACTCGTAGTCACACCATCCTGTCCCTGACCATGGGCTACATCATAGGGGTGACCACCTCCTGATACACAGAGTCCAGGTACTTTTCCCCCTCCCTGATGTGTCGCAGTGTCTGAAGCTCAGACTCCAGCTCATCAACACGGAGCTGGAGTTCCTGTAGCAGCAGACACTTGTCACAGACGTAATCACCGTGAGCGTCAATGGGGTTCAATGGCTCCCACATCTCGCAACAGTAACACATCACCTGCTCCATTCTATTTAATTAATTAAATTTTTTATTGTTAGTTATGAACACCCTCTGCCCGATTTTAGATGCTAGTATCCCCTTTAATTAATTGGATTTAAATTAAATCAATCCCTCTAGTTACACCAGTTAAATGGTTTACCAACAGTCACTCTGCACCAGAAAGGCCTTGGTACACCACAGCAACCTTAAAAACTATAAACCACAGACTTAAAGTTTTAAAACGAGAGAAATACTCCAACCAATCACCTACCTGTTTTGTGGTGACGTCACACCTTGAATACTTTTTACCTCTCTCCTTGCCTGAGATTGGAGATTGGTGAGGCCTACCTGAGCCTCTGGGGCCTCTTGTAGTCGCTCTGCCGTGCTGCTCCGCCTCCTATTACCTATCTAATATACCCACGACACATGCACTTCCCATTCCGTGAAAATGTAGTGTACATCAGCATACAGAGAGTAAAATTACAGACTTTACACACACATCCAAGCATGGAGGGTGTCCAACATCCCTGCACCACTTGCTGCACACATCTTTATAAAACCGCGTCACAAAAAAACAACAAAAGAAACACCTTTATTAAAAATAACAAAGACAAAGAAACAACAATCCTTTACTTATAATACAGGAAACTTTCTGGTATCCGGCACTGACGGGACTGAGCTGGTGCCGTCCCATCAAAACTGCCGGAGAAACCAGCGCTAATGTTAAAACATACGGAGCTTCTGAGCTCCGTCTGAAGCAACAAACCCTGTTGCTTAGCAACAGCTTCAAAACAGTTGGCGCAGCTTGCAAGCATCTCTGTATGAAGCAACAGCTTCAGCTAGACACTTGGGAGCCATGACTGGAGAAAAAAAGCAACGAAAAGTAAAAAAACTTATCTGAACCGACTCCTGAATTTTGCCGATGGATAGAGCTTTCCGGACCTTTAACCTCCAGTTAAAGGAAAGTTTCCTGTACAGGGAAAAGACTTAAACTGGCGTATCTCCCTCCACCTTTACATAGTGTTCCTTCCAAATTCTCTGGTTTCGGAATTCTGACCACCGACCTTTTCCCTTACACTGGATACAAACTAAATACAACACTATTCCTAACTGACAAACTACGAGAATGTGGGAAGCCAGTCTGATCCACGAAGGGACCTCTAAATTACTGAAAATGTTCCACCAGGGTGGAGTCACAATATCCAACATCTTAGTCCCTATCTCTACTGTTTTCTGCTCTAGAGTGTAAAAATGTTTCTGCGAAACTATAACGGCTTTGAGTATTTTGGTAAGGTGTTCAGGGAGAGGGGGAATTTCGTAGCCAAAGTGTGCTACGCACTTCTGCAAATCCGTAAAATTCTCCTTCACAGTGAGTTGAATAGTGAAGGGTTCAGCAATGGGGACGATTCGCTCCTAGGCCACTTGAACTTCTGCCTCGGGTTTAAACAGAAACTGCTGTCACTAACCGGACACCAGCTATGCTGTCCATGCTGGTAGTGGGACGCACCTGTGGTGAAACAATAGGTCCCACCCCCTATATATGCTACCTGCGGGGGAACATGGCCTTGTGCCATTGCCTCCATGGTACAATTTATAGGCTTCGCGTCAGCAGCTCTGAACCCACACTGCGGTTTTGAAAAGGCATTCAAGTGCTGGGGACAGTGCTCCCCAGTTCCGGCACCCTGAGAGGTCAGTACCTGTCATAGCGTGCTCCCAGTTAATGACGTAAGGTGGGACCGCTGTGAAACGAATGTGAGCACCCCCTTGAATGACTCCAAATGTTCTCAACGCTGTATACCGGCGCGAGTCGGGCTGTCCTACCCATGACCGGCATCCTAACTACTACTCCCATGATTGTGTGGTTGGACCGCCCACAATCCACGGGGACTGGGTAGGCTTCAGAAGCTAGCCGGAGTTGGCACGGGCTCAATGCATTCTCAAAAGGGTGGAGGGCTGGGAGGTGCTTGTTGCTAATCCAGGAGGGGACCAAACCTTGTTTTAAATCCTCCAGATTACTGCGGCCCTCGCCCAGTAACCACGCCCCATATAACACGCACACCTCATTCTGCGCAGCCTGGTCAGAAGCATTTCTGTCCTCCCTTATGAGAGCATTTACCGTCTTTGCATGCTTTTCCAACTCGGCTATGATCTCTTTTAAATGGACCGTCATGGCCTGGTCTGTTATGTATTGTGTGTTCTATTGTGTGTTCTCCTCCCACCTGTGGTGGCGCTGTCACAGGAGATAAAAGGTTGGGTATTCTCTCGGTTAAGTTTAGCTCTCTTTGTTCGGAACTTGCCAGAACTTCCTTTCCTTCCAATAAAGCACTTCATGTTTGAATCTCTGAGTTCTGAGTCCTAAATTGTGTCTAGGTAGAAAGGTACCGATACAACAAGTGGCGACGAGGAGCGGATGAATCTGCATACGTTACGGGTGCAGTGAGTAAACAGAAAATTTAATTTGAAACGTGAGATGGCTACTATATTAGGAAGCTTCGGTGATTTTGATGAAAATGTGGAGCAATGGAGCGCATATACGGAATGTTTTGACTATTTTGTATTGGCGAATGCGGTGGCAAATGAAAAGGTCGTGCCTACCTTTTTGAGTGTAATCGGGCCGAAGACTTTCAATTTACTTCACAGCCTCATGCAGCCAGATAAGCCAGGAACTAAAACATATAAGCAACTAGTGGAAATTCTTGGAGCACATTTTTCACCAAAACCTCTGGTTATTGCTGAGAGATTTAGATTTCACAAACGGAATCAAAAGGAGGGGGAATCAGTGACGATGTTTATTGCTGCTTTAAAAAGGTTGTCGGAACACTGCCAGTTCAAGGAGGTGCTGAATGACACCATTAGAGACAGACTTGTGTTTGGTCTGCAAAATGCAGCCACACTGAAGTGCCTTCTTACTGAGGACAACCTTACTCTTGAAAAGGCCATTGAAGTTAGTGTCTCCATGGAGATGACGGAAAAGGTGGCTCACCAGTTAAGTTCAACAGGGAGAGTTCACAAGGTGTTGTCTGAGCCTAAAGGTGCGTGGAACGGCACATGTTACCGTTGTGGGAAAACGGGCCATCGCGCTAATGACTGCTGGTGTACGGAGCTGGAATGCCAAAATTGTGGCAAAAAGGGTCACATTGAACGCACCTGTAGAGGTAAAAAAAGAACAGACAGAGCTGGGAAGCATGGAAGCAAAATGTCTGTATTTGGACAAGAGAGGAAAAAGAGTGTTCATTCAGTGCAGTATGATGGAACAAGCAAAATAGAGGGGAGCGAGACCTCTGAGGAGGAAGAGGTGCACATACTGACGGTTGCAGGTGATTTAAATGGCTACTGGGTGTCACCACTGGTGGAGGGACAATCAGTGCGGATGGAGGTGGACACAGGCGCGGCTGTGTCCCTTGTTTCAGACACTGTCTACAACAAAATGCTAAAGCATCTTACCCTTCAGCCAACAAACATTGTGCTAAAGACGTATACCGGCGAACCTGTGGCCATGAGAGGCGCCATTGAGGTGACAGTTAAATTGAACGGACAGACTGCAAAACTGCCACTATGTGTGGTGAAGGGAAATTACCCATCGCTACTGGGACGTGCGTGGCTAGAGAAAATCACGCTGGACTGGCCTGCAGTCCGCATGATGTCAAAAGGGGAGTCAGGTCTGACTGCAGTGTTAAACAAACATGCAGAACTCTTCAATGGGGAACTTGGGAGCATGAAAAAGATCAGCGTGAGACTGGACATTAAACCTGACAGCAAGCCGAAGTTTCACAAAGCCCGACCTGTACCCTATGCAATTAGGCCAAAAGTTGAGCCTAACTTGGAGGCCTTAGTCGAGAATGGAGTCCTGGAGCCTGTGAGCGTGAGCAAATGGGCCACACCCATTGTTCCTGTCCTGAAAAAGGATGGATCTGTTCGAATCTGCGGGGATTTTAAAGTGATTATTAACCCGGTGCTGTCTGTGGAACAGTACCCTCTTCCCCTCATTGATGATCTTTTTACGGGCCTGGCCGGAGGGCAAAAGTTCAGCAAAATAGATGTGATGAAATATATTCCATTCATCACTGCCTGTTTTCTGTGTCTTGTAACTGCCTGCTTCCTGTGTCTTTTCCCTTCCCCCAGTCCTCATGTATTATGTATTGGAATGTGCTGGAACTGGTTGTGTGCAGGGCTCCGCCCATACCTGGCTCCTTTGTAATCTAACTTCAGTCGGGTTCAGCCTCCTGAAGGTAGACATCTCTCTATTTTACGTGTTATGTTCTGAGTTAATAAAAGCCTTACTTTTGTTCTGCTAACTTCGAGTCTCGGAATAATTGAGGCACATCAATTTTATTAACTCAATTTTCAACACTATGGATCAACTCCTGAAACCCGAACGTTTGGATTTGGATCAATATGCTCCGGACGCATCAGCACGCTTCGGACACTGGTTTGACTGTATGGAATTCTTCCTGGACAATTCCGCAGCCGTCAAAGACGCTACGGACACTGCGAAGATGAGACTCGGAATGCTACGGAATTGGGTAAGCCACCGGGTTTACCCCCTCATCCAAGACGCCGATACGTACCTGGCCGCCTGCAACACCTTAAAGGCACATTACCAGCAGCCTACGAATGAGGTGTATGCTAGGCATCTACTCGCTACTCGCGCACAGCGACCTGGGGAATCGGTGGAGGAGTTCCTAAGCATCCTGAAAAAGCTTGGCAAGGACTGTAAGTGCCGAGATGTAAAAGCCGCAGTGTACACCGACGAGCTTGTTCGCGATGCCTTTATCACAGGCCTCAGCTCCACTCACATCCGGCAAAGACTGCTGGAAAAAACGGAGTTGGACCTGAAACAGGCTGCGGACACCGCGCGGTCCCTGGAGATGGCCCAGAGAAACTCGGACGCCTACTCTTCAGCCCGCGCCGCCCACACCGCCACGTGTGCGCCGAGGGCGCCGCCATCTTGGAAGGCATCTTCCCCGCCCGGCAGCCCGACACCGGCGGGGCCCAGCTCTCCCCCCAGAAGCCCTACGACAGCCGCGACGCGTCAAGGACCCAACTGCTACTTCTGCGGGCAGCCAAAGCACACCAGAAACCTGTGCCCGGCGAAAGGCACCACCTGCTTTAAGTGCGGTAAGAAGGGGCACTTCGGGAAGGTGTGCAGAGGGAACCCCGCCGGAAAACCAACCGCCGGAAAACCCGCCACCGCCGCGTGTGCGCCGTTGGAGCGGCCATCTTGGACGCCATCTTGCCCGACCTCGTGGGGTCCGCCATCTTATGAGCAGACAGCGTGGACGCCATCTTGTCTCGATCAGGGCCCTACAGTGGCATCGGTCACAGTGGACCAGACCAGGCCGCATCCGTTATCCAAATCAATGGTGGACATTGAGGTAAACGGGTGCCGGGTTAAATGCTTAATTGACAGTGGAAGCACGGAGAGTTTTATCCACCCTGAACTGGCACAACAACTCTCCCTAAAGGTGGTCCCTGCTCAGGGTACCATCTCTATGGCCGATAAAACCCAGACATCGACCATTATGGGTTACTGCACGGTACAATTGTGCGTTAACGGAACTGTGTATGATAATTTTAAAGTATTAATCATGAAGAATCTATGTGCGAGCGTGATCTTGGGTTTGGATTTCCAGTGCAACCACCAAAGCATCACGCTCAAGTACGGTGGGTCCCAGCCGCCCCTCACAGTGTGCGGTCTGGCTACCCTGAAGGTAAAGCCGCCTTCGCTATTCGCGAACCTTACCCCTAACTGCCGGCCAATAGCGACCAAAAGCAGGAGGTACAGCTGGGAGGACAGGCGGTTTATCGCGACCGAGGTAGACAGGCTCCTGAAAGAGCGCATTATTGAACACAGCAACAGCCCGTGGCGCGCCCAAGTGGTAGTGGTAAGGGGTAGCGAGAAGAAACGGATGGTGATCGACTATAGTCAAACGATCAACAGGTACACCCTACTAGACGCCTACCCGCTACCCCGCATATCAGAAATGGTGAACCAAATCGCCCAATACCGGGTGTTCTCCACCATCGACCTCAAGTCAGCGTACCACCAGCTCCCTATCAGACCAGAGGACCGCCCATACACCGCCTTCGAGGCGAACGGACGCCTCTACCAATTCCTCAGAGTCCCCTTTGGGGTGACGAACGGGGTCTCGGTCTTTCAGAGGGAGATGGATCGCATGGTTGATGACCACCACCTGCAGGCAACCTTCCCCTACCTCGACAACGTCACCATCTGCGGTCACAACCAGCAGGATCACGACTCGAACCTCGAGAGGTTCCTGAAAACCGCACAAAAACTCAACCTCACCTATAACGAGGACAAGTGCGTTTTCAACACCACGCGCCTCTGCATACTGGGCAGCGTGGTGGAGAATGGGGAAATCGGACCAGACCCCGACCGATTGCGCCCCCTACGGGAGCTGCCCCTGCCCAACACTCCCAAAGCCCTGAAAAGGTGCCTGGGGTTATTTTCTTACTATTCCCAATGGGTCCCCAACTACTCCGACAAAGCCCGCCCCCTCTTGAAAGCATCCTCTTTTCCGCTCTCTGCTGAGGCCCACGCCGCCTTCAAAAGCATTAAGCAGGATATTGAGCGGGCCACGCTACAGGCAGTGGACGAGAACACTCCATTTCAAGTGGAAAGTGATGCGTCCGACTTCGCCTTGGCGGCCACCCTCAACCAGGCGGGGCGGCCCGTAGCTTTCTTCTCGAGGACCCTCCAAGGCCCCGAGATCAGACACTCCTCCGTGGAAAAGGAGGCCCAAGCCATCGTGGAGGCAGTGCGCCACTGGCGCCACTACCTAGCCGGCAAACGCTTCACCCTACTTACCGACCAGCGATCGGTAGCGTTTATGTTCAACAATAAACAGAGGGGGAAGATTAAAAATGATAAGATTCTTAGGTGGCGGATCGAGCTCTCCACTTTCGAGTACGACATCATTTACCGGCCAGGGGCCCTTAACGAATCCCCTGACGCCCTCTCACGAGGGATGTGTGCCAGCGCCACCGAGGATCGGCTACAGACCCTCCACAACGACCTCTGCCACCCAGGGGTCACGCGGCTGTTCCACTTCATAAAGTCCCGTAACTTACCCTACTCGATTGAGGAAGTTCGGTCTCTGACCAGGAACTGCCGCACTTGCGCTGAGTGCAAGCCTCGGTTCTACCGCCCAGATAGAGCCCACTTAATCAAAGCTACACGGCCCTTCGAGCGGCTCAGCTTAGATTTCAAGGGCCCCCTCCCGTCCGTCGACCGCAATGTTTACTTCCTGAACATTGTGGACGAATACTCCCGTTTCCCATTCACCTTCCCCTGCCCAGACATGACCAGCGCCACGGTCATTAAATGCCTCAACAGCCTGTTCTGCCTGTTCGGTATGCCGAGCTATATCCACACGGATAGGGGGGCGTCCTTCATGAGTGAAGAGCTACGCCAGTACATGCTGTCCAAGGGGATCGCCACGAGCCGTACCACCAGCTACAACCCCCGGGGTAACGGCCAGGTGGAGCGAGAGAACGGGACAGTGTGGAAAGCAGTCACTCTAGCTCTAAGGACCAAGGGCCTCCCTATCTCCCGCTGGCAGGAAGTCCTCTCGGATGTGCTCCATTCGATACGGTCGCTATTGTGTACGGCCACTAATGCCACGCCTCATGAACGAATGTTTGTCTTTCCTCGGAAATCCACCTCAGGCGTATCCATGCCGTCATGGCTCTCCACCCCAGGTCCGGTACTCGTGCGAAGGCATGTGAGGGGCCACAAGACGGACCCTCTCGTGGAGCCAGTGCACCTACTCCACGCCAACCCCCAATACGCATATGTCCGGCACGCCGACGGAAGGGAGGACACCGTGTCCATAAAAGACGTCGCCCCAGCCGGCATCGACAACAACCACGGCAATAGCAGCGACGACGATCACAGCAACCCTTACCCACCCACTATTCTTTCATCACCCCCGGAAGAACATCGACCAACGGCACCCCCACCAACTACCCCTTCAACAACCCCGGTGGCACCCCCGGCAGAGACCCAGGAGGCTACCGGGGACACCCAGCCGACACCCGCGGCACCACAACAGCCACGTCGGTCGCAGAGGACTATCAAACCCCCGAACAGACTAAATCTATAGAAGGGGCGAATGTGATGAAATATATTCCATTCATCACTGCCTGTTTTCTGTGTCTTGTAACTGCCTGCTTCCTGTGTCTTTTCCCTTCCCCCAGTCCTCATGTATTATGTATTGGAATGTGCTGGAACTGGTTGTGTGCAGGGCTCCGCCCATACCTGGCTCCTTTGTAATCTAACTTCAGTCGGGTTCAGCCTCCTGAAGGTAGACATCTCTCTATTTTACGTGTTATGTTCTGAGTTAATAAAAGCCTTACTTTTGTTCTGCTAACTTCGAGTCTCGGAATAATTGAGGCACATCAATAGACTTATGCCAGGCTTATCTACAAATGCATGTCGATGACAAATCAAAGGAGCTGCTGACAATTGTGACACACAAGGGGCTATACAGGTACTGCCGCCTTCCGTTTGGAATTACGTCGGCCCCTGCTCTATTCCAAAGGGCAATGGATCAGATTTTGAGTGGACTGCCAGGAGTCCAGTGCTACCTGGACGACATCCTTGTCACTGGGACAAATGAGGAGGATCATCTTCTGAACTTGGATGCGACACTACAACGACTGAAAGAGTACGGACTCAGAGTTCGTAAAGACAAATGTGAATTCTTTCAGTCTTCAGTTGAGTACCTGGGGCATGTGATTGACGTTACTGGCCTGCATAAGGCGCCGCCAAAGGTCAAGGCGATCGTGGAGGCCCCAGCAACCCAGAATGTGAGCCAGTTACGTTCATTTCTGGGGCTACTTAACTACTATCGGAAGTTTATTCCAGACTTAGCAACATTGCTGAAGCTGTTACATCAGTTGCTATGTCAAGGCAAAGCATGGAAATGGACTGAACTGTGCAACGAAGCTTTCGCCCAAGCAAAGAAAGCGTTGCTGAATTCAGAGGTCCTGACACACTTCGACCCAAAGCTACCCGTGCAGCTAGCATGTGATGCATCACCATATGGTGTGGGAGAGGTCACATCCCACATCATGCCTTCGGGTGAAGAGAAACCTATCGCCTTCGCATCACGCACCTTGAACAAGGCCGAGAGTAACTATACGCAGATCGAGCACGAGGCCTTGGGAATCGTTTTTGGAATTCGAAAATTTCATCAATACCTGTTTGGGAGAAGGTTCACACTCCTGACAGACCACCATCCATTGACTTCAATCTTCGGGCCCCACACCGGAATTCCGTCTCTCGCTGCAAGCAGGATGCAAAGGTGGGCTTTACTGTTGTCAGGACACACATACGACATCAAATATCGCAAATCAGACTTGCACGGCAACGCAGACGGTCTCTCGAGGCTACCCTTGCCTGTTACTCCCCCAGAGCCTCGTCAGATAGACATCTTCTACTTTAGACAAGTGGAGGGAGCACCTGTCACTGCAGTTCAGGTGTGAAGGTACACCCGCAACGATCCAGTCCTGTCTGAGGTAATGGACGATGTCATTCGAGGGAGAGCGATAGGAGATTCTCCTAGTTTGAAACCTTACGTTTCAAAAAGAAATGAGCTCTCCGTCCAGGCAGGTTGTCTTCTTTGGGAACGCCGTGTCATCATTCCGCCACCTCTGAGGGAACCTATACTGCAACAACTTCATACAGGCCACAGTGGGATGGTTCGGATGAAGGAAATGGCAAGAAGCTACTTCTGGTGGCCAGGTCTCGATGGGAATATTGAGGAGAATGCCAAAACATGTTCCCCATGTCAAAGGGTCCGGAATGTTCCACAGCTGGCAACCCTACACCCCTGGGATTGGCCTGCAGAAGTGTGGCAGCGAGTACATGTGGACTTCGCCGGTCCTTTCAAAGGGAAGATGTTTATGGTGGTTGTGGACACTTGTAGCAAGTGGCCGGAGGTCGCAGTGATGAGGTCTACCACGGCAGAGAAAACAATTGAGAAACTTGGTGAGATGTTCAGCCGTTATGGCTCACCGGAACAACTCGTAAGTGACAATGGTCCACAATTTGTATCACAGGAGTTTGCAACCTTCCTGCATGTGAATGGTGTCCAATACATCAGGTCTGCGCCCTATCATCCCTCTACTAATGGCCAGGCAGAAAGGTTCGTGCAAACTTTGAAGCACGCCTTGAAGGCATCGCAAGGTCAGGGCTCAATCCACCAACGTCTGAACAGCTTCCTGTTGTCCTACAGGAACGAGCCGCATGCCATAACCAAAACTTCCCCCGCTTCGCTCATGATGAAGAGGCAGTTGCGGACAAGTTTTGACTTACTCAAACCTCCAAGAGCAGAGCAGGTTGTCCATCGTCAACAACAAGCTCAAGTTGAAAAGAGAGAGAAAAGAGCCAAGGAGAGATGGTTTCATCTGGAGGAGCACGTCCTACCGCGAAACTACAACACTGGACCAAAATGGGTTCCTGCTACAGTGATCGTGCAGACGGGCCCTGTGTCTTACACGGTTGAGACTGCTGAGGACGTCGTCTGGAGAAGACACACAGATCAACTGTTGCTAGGAGCAGAGACAGCCACAGAGGCTCCAACGGCTGGTTGGCCTGAACTGTTTCCGAATGATACCGCAAACCAGCATCCTTTGCCACAGTGCTCTTCTCCAACACAGGAAGTCAAAGAGACTGTTCCACCTGTGCAAACTCCTGACTTTCAACTGACACAGGCACCTTCTCCATCCAGGCCTGTGTCAATGCCTACTGCTGTGGAAGCCAGTGATGACCGCCGGTATCCTGTCAGAGAGCGGCGGCCTCCAAGACGCTTGGATCTGTAGGCTTAGTGACTTACCCACAAGACTGGGGCAGAATAAACCCCAGGGTAAAGTCAGGGTTCGAGGCAGTCTACCTCTACCCTAGGTTAGTTGAGTGTATTGAAAATAACTTACCTATTGAGGAATAATGTGTACCTTCCATTTAAGAGGGGAGGAAATGTTATGTATTGTGTGTTCTCCTCCCACCTGTGGTGGCGCTGTCACAGGAGATAAATGGTTGGGTATTCTCTCGGTTAAGTTTAGCTCTCTTTGTTCGGAACTTGCCAGAACTTCCTTTCCTTCCAATAAAGCACTTCATGCTTGAATCTCTGAGTTCTGAGTCCTAAATTGTGTCTAGGTAGAAAGGTACCGACACAACATGGTCCTCATGCAACTCCGAGCCCACTATCTTGTTCTCATCCAGTAATACCCTTTTTAACTGTGTTTTTAAACCATTTATCTGCATCTGCATCTCTACGTCATCCGAGCTGTTGATGACAGAGGACCCAGTATTAAACGCAGTAAAAACATCATTCCATACTCCCCTTCTTTGCCTCCCTGCATTACCCAAAATTCTCAGTGTGTGTTGTAGAGTTCGGTCTTCTCCACGTGGGCAAAATTGAACTCGTAAAACTTCTTGAACATGTCCGTCAATAGGGCCTGGTATAACTGCTCTGTTTCTTTGGGGCACCACTCCGGTAAATGTACCTCGGTGAGATTTAAAATCACGGAGGCTACCACGTATTGTACCCCCTGGTACAGCATCTGATCGGTGGGGACTAATACCAACCCATTCCCTGGTCCTTTGGTGGCAGTGGGGCAACCTTCCCTGGGTAACCTCGCCGCCTGCGCCGTGGGCAGGGGCTTATGGGGGCGGGTTACCAGCTCAGTGGCATTGACTGGGATCGGAGAGTATGGGACTGCGCATGCCTTCAGGCTGGTATCCCAACTCATCCCCTCCCCAGCGTCTTGCCACTGTTGGTGGAAAAAGATGCATATGCCTGCGGGGCAGACCTTCTCTGACCCCCACATACAGATGTAAATCCCTTGATCCGGTTCCCACCACTTGTCCCAACACACGCTTAGTCCTCCATGAGTCCCGGTAATCGTCCAATGGGTGTTGTTTCTCAACCATTCCCACTCGACTTCGGGGTTCCTCATGTCCTTGCTCAACTTCCTGAGCCACCACCACCTATCCAGTGGAATGTATCCTTTACGCGTCAAACATATTTGCTTTCCAACGGTGACGCTGACCCTCATGGTAACGACCCGTGCCCTGGGGCACAGGAGGGAGGCTTCCCCGTACATGAATCCGGTTTGGCTGGAGTACTGAGACGAATTGGACCCCGGCCATCCTGGCCACCTTCCCTCGTGGAAGTAAATGGAGGTCACCTCCGCATCCCGTTCACCGCTCCCATCGATCGCCAGGGGCGACTTGTCTCCCGAACACCCATAGATGTGGGAGTCCTGGACGTCGCCCCTCCTCTCCACACTCATCCCGATCAGGGCGAATAGGATCACGATCTATTCCATCCCGAAAATCTTTCTGCAAAAGATGTAAAAGAACATGCAGCCAGGTCCCCAAGAGATTCTCTGGCTTGGTGAAGCATGGTCGGGTCCCGCGGCCTTGACCCAAAGATACACTCTTAACAGATTACTTAACTTAAAACTACCCATCACCTTATTTAACTTAAATTATAAACACCCAAGCTTAAGCCAAATAATTACACTTTACTTAAACTTAACTTAAACTAAACTATATACATGCGCCGCCCATCTCCGGGCGGCCAGGCTGATCCCTGGACGGAGTGCGGCTCACCGCCACCCCCGGCGTGACCGCACCATCCTTGGCTGTTGGTCCCTCGCAGCCCGTGGCTGCTGGCTGAGGGCCTGTGTCCTTGGACCTCTCCCTGACTCGAGGGGCGGCCCTTGGTAACTGGAGGGCTGGTGACCATGGCTTTCTCGGCTGGGGCGTCCGTGGGGACCTTCTAGGGACTTTGACGGGTGGGGCTTTCTTGGCCGCTGGGCCTTTAACCCGAACCGCTGTTCCCCCATGCTTGACCCCTCCCGAACCTGGGCTGGGGGCAGGTAACTTTTCGCAGCCTGCTGCTGCGAGCTGAGAGTCTCTGCCCCCAGGTCCCATGGCTGGGTCTGGGGCGGGATTTTTGACCTCAGGTCCCTCCCTCTTTACACCTGGGTTAGGGGCAGGGTTTTCGCCCTCAGGTCCCTCCCCCTTGTCTGGATCCCAGAAGAGTGGGGGAGTGTCCCAACCGATGGGCAGGATGGCCCCTTCCTTGGCGCAAGCCACAGCGCCTGCCTGTGCAGTCTGTGAACTCGCTCCTGCTGCAGGCTGAGGATCTTTATCCTCAGACCTTTTTCCAACTGGCTGCTTTCCCCTTTCAGGTGTAAACAGCTTACACTGGTTGATGTAACCAGCAGCCTGTTTTAAAACCTGTGCTGAAGGCTTGCCCGCTGCCCCGAACGGACCTTCTAGGGGCTTCCCTTTCTCTTTCCTCACCGGGACGGCCTTACAGACGGGGTCCTGGGCCCGGACCTGCTTTATGTCCGGGGCCAAAACTACCCCCTGTGTGCCTCCTTTGTCCTGGACTGCGGCTACCAGACCTGCCTGATAGGGGTCCCGGGACTCTCCTTCCCCAGCCTTATCTATGGCCCTTTCTCCAGCACGCATGGTCAGACCGAGGAATTTCACCTCCTGCTGGCCGATCTGCGCTTTCTTGGGATTTACCTTGAAACCCTTCTGTCCTAAAAGCTCCAGCAGTTCAGGCAATAGCGGTGAACAGGAGCAGGTCATCCACATATTGAACCAACTGTCTGGGCTGGCTAAAATCCGTCAAACTGTCGGCCATGCACTGATGGAAAATGCTGGGGCTGTTGTGGAAGCCCTGCGGCAAGCAGTTCCACATGTACTGTTGCCCTTTAAACGTAAAGGCAAACTTGTACTGGTCCTCCCTCCTTAAAGGGATGGACCAAAACCCGTTGGAAATATCCAGCACCGTGAAAGTGGTCGCGGATGCTGGAATACTCCCGATGAGTTCGGCAACTGCTGCTGCTCTGGGTGCGCAGGCTGGGATATTGCTATTGAGCACCCGATAGTCCACCGTGGCCCTCCAGGAATTGTGCGACTTTCTGACTGGCTATAACAGAGGATTCACGTGGGTAGCTATTGGTCTCAGAACTCCCTGCTGCACAAACGAGGACATGGCTGCTTCCATGTCCGGCTCCACTTCCCTGGGGAAGTTATACTGTTTCTGTGGTCGGGCCATGGGGTCCCCATCTACGCTGACCACAAACCCTGTGACCCTCCTGCAGTAATGTTTGTGAGTGGCAAATGTGGCCAGATGGGCCTGCACAAATGCCTGGAACTCTGGTGGGGTGTTGCTGACCATGAGCCCGAGGTTATAATCCTCTTTGGGCTTCATGGTGCAGAGGGTCCCCTTCTCTTCCTTACCCGGGATAACAATGATCTCTCCGTTCTTTACTTTGCCTGCCCCCCAAAGGCAGTGATTCCTCAAATCCACTAGGATCCCGTGGTCTACAATAAAGTCGGCTCCCAGGACCCCTCTTCCACCCTCCACATCCCATTTCATCAGGACACACGTCCACTTGGAGCGGAGTGGTCCTACCCGAATGGCGAGCGGGATGGAAACCGAGCCGGCCTCTTCCCTACCCGTGAACCCCGATAGACTGTATGTGACCCCGCTAGAGAGAGGCGAGGTGATGGGGTTAGCTGAGTAGATCACGGTGCGTGATGCCCCCGTGTCCAACAGATAGGTCCCTGTCACCTTTTCCACCTCCATCTCCAAAAGGGGTCTTCTCCACTCATCATATCGGAGCAGACACAGATACACAGGCTGCGCTGGCTCTAGTCACGGCTGTGGGTTGGATGGGGCTGACGGGGTGAGAGCACCGGTGGTGGCTGCTACTCTCCCCTGGCCAGTCAGTAAGGACCTCATGGCGTCCAAAAGTGACTCGACATCTGCGGAAGGGGTCCCTACCCCCGCCTTTTGGCCTGGGGCTTTGGGATGCTTTCCCTTGTTATCCTTCCAAGGGTTTTTGCACTCCTTTCGTCAGTGACCATCCTTCCCACACCCGTAACAATTGGTCTTTGTGTTGGGGGGGTTACTCCCTTCCTGGTGCCACTCTTTCCTACTCTGCACTCCTGGTTTTATCTCATGCACCTTCCCATTGAGTGGGTGTGCATCAGCTCCCCTACCGTTCTTGTAAGCCAGAGTGAGCTGCCTAATTACCGTAAGTTCGGTGGTCTGGGGATCATTGGGGTCGAACCAGGCCTCTGCCTTGGCCCGGACCTGTGGCAAGCTGTTCGCCACCAGGCAACGGAGCCAATGCGTCAGGGAATCCCTCTTCAGGAACGCCCGGCCCGGCGTCCCTGGTCAAGCCTTCCGGTACACCGGCCACAGCCGGTCCGCAAAAGCCTGCAGGGTTTCCCCAGAAAACTGGGTCGTCTTCTCCACGTGGGAGAAGGGACTTCCCTCATCCATCCCATGGCCTCTAGAACCGCATCTCTAGGCTCCTCGGAAAGGGAGGTGGGGTGGCTATGTTAATAAAGGATGAAATCACTGCAATAGTGAGAAATGATATTGGGTCAAAGGGTCAGGATAGTGAAACAGTTTGGGTGGAGATAAGGAATAATAAGGGGAAAAAGTCACTTGTGGGCGTAGTCTATAGGCCTCCTAACAGTTGCAACTCTGTTGGTCGGAGTATAAATCAGGGAATAGTTGGGGCTTGTAATAAGGGAACAGCTAAAATCATGGGGGATTTTAACTTTCATATTGACTGGACAAATCAAATTGGGCAGGGCAGCCTTGAGTAAGAGTTCATAGAGTGCATTAGGGACGGGTTCTTTGAGCAGTATGTTACTGAACCAACCAGGGGGCATGCAATCTTAGATCTGGTCCTGTGTAATGAGACAGGATTAATAAAAAATGTCCTAGTAAAGGATCCCCTTGGAATGAGTGACCATAACATGGTTGAATTCCAAATTCAGTTTGAGGGTGAGAGAATTGGATCTCAAACCAGCGTACTAAGCTTAAATAAAGGAGACTATGAAGGTATGAGAGCAGAGTTGACTAAAGTGGACTTGGAAAATAGATTAAAGTGTAAGACGGTACATGAGCAGAGCTGTACATTCAAGGAGATATTTCACAACTTTCAAGATAAATATATTCCAGTGAGGAAAAAGGGGCATAAAAGAAAAGACAGCCATCCGTGGCTAAGTAAAGTAATAAAGGATGGTATCTGACTGAAAACAAGGGCATATAAAGTAGCCAAATCTAGTGGGAGGATAGAAGATTGGGAAGCATTTAAAAGCCAGCAAAGAATAACTAAAAGATTAATTAAGAAAGGGAAGATAGATTATGAAAGTAAACTAGCAAAAAATATAAAAACAGATAGCAAGAGTTTCTACAGTTATATAAAAAGAAAAAGGGTGGCTAAAGTGAATGTTGGTCCCTTAGAGGACGAGACCGGGAAATTAGCAGTGGGGAACATGGAGATGGCAAAAACGCTGAACAAATATTTTGTATCAGTCTTTACAGTAGAGGACACTAAAAATATCCCAACACTGGACAAACAGGGGGCTATAGGGGGGGAGGAGTTAAACACGATTAAAATCACTAAGGAGGTGGTACTCGGTAAGATAATGAGACTAAAGGCGGATAAATCCCCTGGACCTGATGGCTTACATCCTAGGGTCTTGAGAGAAGTAGCGGTAGGGATTGTGGATGCATTAGTGGTAATTTTCCAAAACTCCCTGGATACAGGAAAGGTCCCACAGATTGGAAAACTGCTAATGTAACGCCCTTATTTAAAAAGGGAAGTAGACAAATGGCTGGAAACTATAGACCAGTTAGCCTAACATCTGTGGTTGGTAAAATGTTGGAGTCCATTATTAAGGAAGCAGTAACAGGACATTTGGATAAGCATAATTTAATCGGACAGAGTCAGCATGGTTTTATGAAGGGGAAGTCATGTTTGACAAATTTGCTCGAATTCTTTGAGGACGTAACAAACAGGGTGGATAAAGGGGAACCAGTGGATGTGGTGTATTTGGACTTCCAAAAGGCATTTGACAAGGTGCCACATAAAAGATTACTGCACAAGATAAAAAATCACGGGATTGGGGGTAATATACTGGCATGGGTGGAAGATTGGCTATCTAACAGAAAACAGAGAGTTGGGATAAATGGTTCATTCTCGGGTTGGCAATCAGTGAATAGTGGTGTTCCGCAGGGGTCAGTACTGGGACCCCAACTCTTTACAATCTATATTAACGATTTGGAGGAAGGGACCGAGTGCAACATATCCAAGTTTGCCGACAATACAAAGATGGGCGGGAATGCAGTGAGTGAGGAGGACATAAAAAACCTGCAAAAGGACATAGACAGGCTAAGTGAATGGGCAGAAATATGGCAGATGGAATATAATGTTGGAAAGTGTGAGGTTATGCACTTTGGCAGAAAAAGTCAAAGAGCAAGTTATTATCTAAATGGAAAGAAACTGCAAAGTGCTACAGTACAAAGGGATCTGGGGGTCCTGGTGCATGAAACACAGATGGTTAGTATGCAGATACAGCAGGTGATCAGGAAGGCCAATGGAATCATGGCTTTTATTGCAAGGGGGATGGAGTATAAAAGCAGGGAAGTCTTGCTTCAGTTATACAGGGTACTGGTGAGGCCACACCTGGAATATTGCGTACAGTTTTGGTTTCCATATTTAAGAAAAGATATACTTGCTCTTGAGGCAGTTCAGAGAAGGTTCACTCGGTTGATTCCGGAGATGAGGGGGTTGACTTATGAGGAAAGATTGAGTAGGTTGGGCCTCTACTCATTGGAATTCAGAAGAATGAGAGGCGATCTTATCGAAACATATAAGATTGTGAGGGGCCTTGAACGGGTGGATGCGGTGAGGATGTTTCCACTGATGGGTGAGACTAGAACTAGGGGGCATAATCTTAAAATAAGGGGCTGCCCTTTCAAAACTGAGATGAGGAGAAACTTCTTCACTCAGAGGGTAGTAAATCTATGGAATTTGCTACCTCAGAGAGCTGTGGAAACTGCGACATTAAATAAATTTAAAACGGAGATAGACAGTTTCCTAGCAGATAAGGGAATTAGGGGTTACGGGGAGCGGGCAGGGAAGTGGACGTGAGTCTAGTTTCGGATCAGCCATGATCCTATTGAATGGCGGAGCAGCCCGAGGGGCCGTATGGCCTACTCCTGCTCCTACTTCTTATGTTATGTTCTCATACCCGCTCTGCCCCCTTTTACACTCATCAGAGAGGGATTGGACGAGATTACTCTCCAGGGAGAATAGCAGCATTTTGGCCTTCTCAGCGTCGTCGCAGTCGTTGACGCTGGCGGTCTGCTCTATTTCCCTGAAGTGGATCGAGGGGTCTCCCTTTGCGGAAAGCTTCGGGATATGGTTGACCATAACCCTGAGCTGTTGGGTGTTAAAGGGTAATACGAACTGGTTTTGGAGGGGTCCCTCAATGTCGCCATTAGCGGGTGGGCCGAACCTCCGATGCCGCGCTGGGCACATCGGTCCCGGCTCCGGCCTCTCGGGCGGGGGTTGCTCTACCTCCGCCTCCACCTCTGGCTCCACTTCGGGTTCCACCCCCGGTTCCACTCCCCCTTGCTGCCAAACCTCGCTGAAACTTGGCGCTACGGGTGGTGGTCGTGAGGTCTCCTCTCTTTCAACCAGGTCGTCCCTGGGCACCACCGGTGACGTTGGAACTGTCCTCCCCTCATTCCCCATAAAATCTGCCTGGTCTGCCTTTGGGCTTAGGAGGCATACCATGCCTTTTGCCTTCCAGAGGGCCCAGCTCAGATTTTCAATCATTTCTCTACAGGGGCCATGGTCTGTCTCCTCAAACCCCTGTTCACTTGCTAGCTTGTAAGCGGCTTTTACCTCCTGTACTTTCTCTTCCTGTTCCCTGATCTGCCTTGCCAAGCGGGCGTTCTTCTCTTGCAACCTGAACTCATTTCCCTTGGCCTCGGTGACTTGGCACCGTAGGTATGCCAACTGGGCCTTGTGTTCTCCCACTAAATGGACTCTCTCTTGTTTCAAAGCCTGCAAAGCTACTAATAACTTTTCCCCTGCGAGAGCCTTATCCTGGATCTCCAGGGCTGACTCCCTTAACTCGACTGCCTGTGCTGCAACGAGCCCGTCCAAGAGCTGGACCTGCTTTTTAAAGCACATCAGCCAAACTGCCTTCTCTAAGGACTTATTGTGTTCCTTTCCCTCTGTCCACTTAGCTGCTGCATCTATCGGGTGCCCAGCCCTTAACAGAGTGGTGATCCACTTCTTAGTGATATTCACCTTGCTAAACACATAATCAGAAATCCTTTCCTCCATCACGGTTCGCTCATCCGAACCACTGTCTACTGCATCGCAACCTTGTTGCCGGTGTCCTGCCGCGGTCGCCATTTCTGTAGGGGGTGGCCTGTGGTGTTGGCGCGTGTGCCCAGTCAGTTATGCCTCTGACTGTTTTTGGTGAGCGGTTCGAATCGCTCCCACACCCCTGGGTTCTAGACACCAGACTTAGGTACAAGGCGGCGGTACAGAGAAGACTCGAGTAGACAGGTGGTTGGATGTAAACAAAAACCAAGATTTAATTGAAAATGAAAAAACTGATACAATCTTATGGAAAATTACTAATGTACACTTGTACAGGCAAAAATGCAAAATACATATACTTATGCAGGGAATGGGGAACACATGGCACATTGAGGGAAAACAACTATCTTAACAATCCCCTTATCCTTATCCCACCCCTATACCTAACTAGATTAAGCTATGAGGGGTCAGAACTTCATGCTCAACAATCAAAAGGGTTTGCTGGACTCAAAACAGCGGTGGGGTTCGGGGTTCGCTCTTCGTGCTCTCTGGAGCCTGCTGCCGTCGCGTGGTCTCCAGGCGCTGCAAGGGCATTGTTCAGGTTCGAGTACCCCAAAGTTAAAGTCTCTGTTTGGGTACTTTACCTTGCAGGGATGATTCTTCGTCGCCAGCCGACAGTTTGAGTTGGTGTGCAGATATTCGCAGGTCGGCTGAAGCTGACGGCCCGATAATTCGAAGCCTCCCCTCAGTTCGTCTCCTCAGTTGGTCTTCTTCAGTCGATCTTCTTCAGGTGGTCTTCCCTCCTCCCCTTGTCGCGTCCCACCTCGCCTGGCCTGAATTGTCCGTGTCTGCCCGATGCAGTGCCGGGGCTATTTTTCAGATGGAGTGGCAAAAGGCACGGGCAAAGGCCAGGGGATAAGTATGGGATGGGGAAAGAGCGGCAGCCATGAGGGCGAGGGCCGAAGAGCAGAGAGAGAAGAGAAGAGCCCCCGATTGCTAACCGGGGGCCTTCAATTATACTCCTTTTGAAAACCCTTACCTGTGCGCCAAATCAGGTTAGTTCTTTGTCTTAATCTTGGCGGGCTATTTTAAATAATGGTAGCAATCCATACTAACTGGTTTTAGATGGCCGGTAATCGCATCTACCGGCCCAAAAATTGACTTGTATTGTCATGAATGTTCCTTGATGGGCCTGTCCAGCCTCGATGGCTCTCTTAATCTGTTTCTGATTAGATATGTAGACTGCTTGATGGCCTTAACTATAGGCCTAAACTGAATTTAGAGTTGTCTCCAATTCGGTCTAATACATAATTCAGAGTCCTGTCTGGTTTCAAAATACAAAGTCTCTCTTCACAGAAAACTGCAGCTTGGGTTTCGATCCACAAGCTGTCTGTGTTGCAGAGTCCATTTTAAAATCCCACAGGCTTTCTGCCATGAGGCATGGACGCCATCTTGGGTACTCTTTTTGTTTTAAAATGTCCACGCAGGGTCCCGTTTATTAATAAAAGCCTTCGGGGAAATGCAGAAATTTTGCAAATCTTACATACCCCACTAGTCACTGCCTGCCACTCGGTAAAAGACCCGTTTATTCCAACTCTTTGCTTCCTGTCTGCCAACCAGTTCTCTATCCAAGTCAGTACCTTGCCCCCAATCCCTTGTGCTTTAACTTTACATGCTAATCTCTTATGCGGGACCTTATTGAAAGCCTTCTGAAAGTCCAAATACACCACATCCACTGGTTCTCTCTTATCTATTCTACCAGTTACATCCTGAAAAATTCCATTAGATTAGTCAAGCACGATTTACCTTTTGTAAATCCATGTTGACTTTGTCCGATCCTGTCACTGTTTTCCAAGTGCTCTGCTATTACATCTTTTATAATGGACTCTCACATTTTCCCCACTACCGATGTCTGGCTTACCAGTCTATAATTCCCTGTTTTCTCTCCACCACCTTTTTTGAATAGTGGGGTTACATTAGCTACCCTCCAATCCATGGGAACTGTTCCAGAGTCTGTAGAATTTTGGAAGATGACCAGCAATGCATCTACTATTTCTAGGGCCACTTCCTTAAGTACCCTAGGATGTAGATTATCAGGTCCTGGGGATTTATCGGCCTTCAATCCCATCAATTTTCCTAACACCATTTCCCTACAAATACTGATTTCATTCAGTTCCTCCCTCTCATTAGACCCTATGTTCCCTGACATCTCTGGGAGATTATTTGTGCCCTCCTTTTTGAAGACAGAACCAAAGTATGTATTTAATTGATCAGCCATTTCCTTGTTCCCCATTATACATTCCCCTGATTCTGACTGCAAGGGACCTACACTTGACTTTACCAATCTTTTTCTCTTCACATACCTATAAATGCTTTTACAGTCAGTTTTTATGTTCCCTGCAAGCTTACTCTCATACTCTATTTTCCCCCTCTTAATTAATCTCTTTGTCCTCCTTTGCTGAATCCTAAACTGCTCCCAATCCTCAGGTTTGCTGCTTTTTCTGGCCAATTTATATGTCCTCTCCTTGGATCTTATGCTATCCCTAATTTCCCTTGTTAGCCACGGTTGAGTCACCTTTTTTGTTTTATTTTTACGCCAAGCAGGGATGAACAAATTCTGTAGTTCATCCATGTGATCTTTAAATGTTTGCCATTGCCTATCCACCATCAACCCTTTAAGTAACGTTCCCCAATCCATCCTACCCAACTCGCATCTCATACCATCGTAGTTTTCTTTATTTAAATTCAGGACTCTAGTCTCTGAGTCAAATACTTCACTCTCCATCTTAATGAAGAATTCTATCATATTATGATCGCTCCGCCTCAAGGGGCCTCGCACAATAAGATTGCTAATTAATCCTTTCTCATTACATAATACCAAGTTCTCTCGGTTTAAACGTCTGTTTTTCTCAGGTGGAAGCAAAGGATCCCAGGGCACTATTTCAAAGAAGACCAGGGGAGTTCTCCCTGGTGTCCTGGCCAATATTTATCCCTAAAATCAACATCACTAAAAAAAATGATTATCTGGTCATTATCACATTGTTGTTTATGTAAGCAAATTGGCTGCTCCATTTCCTACATTACAACCGTGACTACACTTCAAAAGCACTTCATTGGATGTAAAGTGGTTTGGGATATTCTGAGGTCATGAAAGGGACTGTATAAATGCAAGTCTTTTTTTTACCGTAGTTGAGTATCTCAGTACTGTAGCATTGCTAAAAATAATGAACTCATTGTACATAAAATTATTTTTAAACTAGATGCACAATTTGGACAGAAATATTCTGGCATCATGTTCTGTTGACATTTATTATGTGTACTAGAATTGGATTGGCCAAGGACGAAATCCATGGTAAACTGCCCATATAAAGCAACAACTTTGCAGGGAGCTACTTTGTTGTAACTGCATGCCATAAAACAAACTAATTTTAGAATGTAAAAATGTGTGAGTAAGGGCCTTTTTTTATACAGAACTCTGGTACCTTAATCTAGGCTCAGCAAATGAATCTATGTAGGCTGATTACGAGGAGCTGCACCACTTGTAATGCTCGCTCCAGTTAGGGCAACTGCACGGAGGGAACTTTTACTTATCCCGCAATCAGTTTCTTTCCTGTACTAGATTATAGTGAGCATAACAGAAACCACAGCATATCAGGTGGACATTTAAAACTGACTCCAAATTGGACCATGGCATATTAACATACTTCAACAGTATGTTTGCTGGAAACAATGCCCAATTTGGAGCACAGGAATTTTTGGCACATACACCAATAGTTAAATCAGTTTGCATGAAAAAGGTCCTTTTTCATACATTTTTACAATCAAATAATAACTAGTTGTAAACTTGTAGGCTGTGACGGTTGAAATTCTCACAAGTATAGGCCTGGAATTACTTTGTGGCTGGTCCCAGCTCTGCACTTCCGTCAAGTTACGGCGGTGGGGTGGGACAGCTATGGGGAGATTCCAGGCCATTTCTTGAAATGGAAGGCAGGCAATGACTGGGAGTCTGTCAATAGAAGGCAGACAGCTGTAACTGCAGAGCCTCGAGGGCCAGGGAGGCAGGCATGATGATGGGACCGGGGTGCAGGAAGGGTTAGGGACATAGAAATTAGAGTACTTCAAACTTGTTCTGCCATTCAATTAGATATTAACTGATCTGTACCGAAGTTTAAAGGGTTAAATTGTGATGACAGGTTGCATAAACTTGGCTTTTATTCCCCTGATTTTCTCCTCCTTTCCCTGCCACATTACTTGCTTAAAAACGGTTACATCTCTAATTTTTTCCAGTTTGCTACCTAGTGAGCCACAGCTGACACTGGGTGAATGGGACTTGGTGCGAGTTAGGATACAGACAACAGAATTTTGGATGATTTCCAGTTTACGGAGATAGAACATGGGAGGCCAGCCAGGAGTGCATTGGAATAGTCAAGTCTAGAGGTAACAAAGGCATGGATGAGGGTTTCAGCAGCAGATGAGCTAAGGTGGGCGGAGTCAGGCGATGTTACGGAGGTGGAAATAGGTGGTCTTAATGATAATGCGCCTATGTGGTCGGAAGCCCATCTCAGGGTCAAATATGACACCGAGGTTGCGAGCAGTCTGGTTCAGCCTCAGACTTTTGCCAGGTAGCGGGAGGGAGTCGATGGCTAGGGAACAGAGTTTGTTGTGGGGAATGGAGACAATGGTCTTCCCAATATTTAGTTGGAGGTTAATCACCTGCCAGCCCTCCAAACCATGCTGTACCCACTGCACCCTCCCCCCCACCCCCGCCGCCGCCCCCCCCCGCTCACCCCCGTGATCTCTAATCTGAGCAACAGGGAACCTACCTGCTCTGGGTTGCAGCCTCTTCTGCAGAATTGCCTACCCAACAGGGAGCCAAGCCTGTCAATCAGGCTAGCTTCTGGGTGGGAAACCTGTAAAAAAAGAAACACACACGCTGGGAGTTAAAACTCCACAGCATTTGGGGAAACCTGGGCTTCCAGGTTTCCCGACCAGAACAATTCCCCCCCTCCGCCTCCCACTTGGAAATCCTGTCCCAGTAAATATCGGGGCCGCTAACTCTGTTTCCCTCTCTGCTGCCTGACCTGCTGCGTATTTCCAGCATTTTCTGTTTTTATTTCCCTGAGTTTAGAAGGTCGAGGGGTGATCGAATCAAGATGTTTAAAATGATAAAGAATTCGATATGGTAGACACAGAGGCCGGGATTTTGCTCACCTCGGCGGGTCCGTGACGGGTGATGTCAGTGGGGGGTCCCGACCCCACTGCTGGCTCCATCCTGCTCTGTAAAATGAATTTCCCTTGATAGGGCTTGTTAAGCCCACTCAGCTCGTTTCCCAGCCAATTAGAGGAGGCAGGTCTGGTGACCTCATTTGATGACGTGCCATCAGCTGGTTTCCTTAAAGGGACCACGGCCAACTTTAATTTGACATTTGTGCTGTCAGTGTTCTACAGCATTGAGGTGCTGCAACACTGACAATAATGGCACAAAGGCACAGGGCTGCACCCAGGCTCTCCCATGACTCCCTCCATATGTTTATGGAGGGAGTCACAGCACGTAGGGAGGCCCTCTTCCCTTCCAATGGGTGGAAGAGACCTCCCCAGGTGATCAACACAGCCTGGTTGCACATTGCACAGGAGGGCACAAGCAGGGATGTGGTCAGGAGGACCTGGATGCAGTGCCACAAATATTTCAATCATCTCAGTAGACCACGAAATGTTAGTACAAAACCACACTCAACCGCATCCTGCTGTGCCTCTGATCACATCCCTATCACTCTGCCTTCCCTACCTACTCCGGCACATCCTTACTCACACCAACTTATTCTGCACCTCTACTCATCCCGCTCTATCTATATAATCACATCCCCATCTCTCTAGCCACCCCTCATACACGGGCACTTGAGTGTTTTATGCAATGGTCATGTAAAGTTTATGTTAATGTGTTGACTAACATTGAAACCTTTATTTTCAACACTTTGCATTCTTGGGCAGATTTGTGTGCACCTTTGGAAGTGGCTTAGTGTGTTGCAGTGAATGGTGAGACATAACAGTACCCCTCGCAATGGTCATGAATGTGAAAGGAATGGCTTGGGCATTGCAGGGATGCTTTATGGTGTTGGTGTGGGGTGGTGCCAACTTGGCACATCATGTGGCAGCCAGGGTGTACAGCATCAAGTGAAGTAAATCTGGCCATGGTGAGGCCGTCCCTGGCGTTCCAGGCAGCAATGTGTTCAGTTGCTGATGCCCTCTGTCCTGTGCAGCATCAGGTGATTACGGAAACGTTTGGTGGTGTTGTTTTTGGTGCTGTTGGTGTTGGGGCTGATCATGGTGGGATTCTGAGGACCAAGGTGAGAGAATATAAAGGGCACCCATGCTGATGGAATAGATGACAGGTGAAGTAGAGATGACAGAAGCTAGCTGTCAATGGTGAGAGAGGTAATGAGGTCAGACTGGATTGTTACTGGTGTAAAGACTTGCAGCATGGTGAATCTGTTGTGGAAATGCAGTGAGGGAGAGCTTGTGGCTGAGGGAAGATATCTCTGTAAGATGGGAGCTTTTACTTTACATTTGAAGCTGTCAACTCAATAGCTGATTCAATGGCCATTCATCTATTGCCTCAGCTTGACAGATGTGATCACCAAGCAGCGAGGACCCTGTGGGCAAGTACGTAAAATTAAAAGGTGAGCTCAAATGTATTCTTAATGATCTCTAAACAAGGTCATAATTACCTGAATTGGTTCCCCCACTGCTGCATGTTGGGTCTACTCAGGGCTGACAGACCCGACATCAAGGAAAGGCGCATGGCGGCGGATTCACAGCGGGGTCCCGACCCGCTGGGGGAAAAAAACAATTGCCCACCTGACCAATTGTGCCCGTTAACCACCCCCTCCCTGGAAAATCTTGGCCAGAGAAACTATTTCCGCTGGTGGAGGAATTCAGAACAAGGAAGCATAATTTTAAAATTAGAGCTTGCCAATTTAGGAGTGGAATCAGGAAGCACTTTTTCACAAAAAGAGCAGTGGAAATCTGGAACTGTCTCCATCAAAAAGCTGTGATGCTGTGCCAAATAAAATTTCAAGTCTGAGAACAATAGATTCTTGTTAGTGTAGGGTGTCAAGAAATAAGGATCAAAGGTGAGTAAATGGAGTCAAAGTATGGATCAGCCATGTTCTGATTGAATGGCGGAACAGGTTTGAGGGGCTGAACGGGCTACTCCTGTTTCTAGTTTCTATGTTCTTTCATTGGTGGCGGTGGAACCATGGAATTTATCAACAACAATGTAGCTTATTAACAATTGAGCTAAGACTAATTTCCTGCCTTATCCTGTCTCCATTTTTGAAGAGATGAGTCATATTTGGCACTTCCAGTGCTCTGGCATGATTCCTTTCTGTAGAATTTTGCAAAATTGTAATCAGAGATTTCATTGTTTTTCTCTAGCTTACCTCAGGATTATCAGTTGTAAACCATCATCTCACTGTCATTTGCCTACCTTAAATTTGAATAACTTCTTTAGTACCATCTTTCTTGAATAATAACCTCCACTAAAAGTTCTGCACACCCTTTTGGTAGTTCAACAATCCCAACATTCACCTCCTGTGTGAAAACAAAGGCTAAGTACTTATTAATAATCCTACCATTTCCTCACAGTCTACTACAAACTTATTTCCTACATATCTTTGCACTCTATCTGCTCCCGTGACTACCATTTTACTATCTGTGTAGCTACCTCTGCTTCACCTTCCCCTTTACGTTGCCCCCAGCCCAAAATCTAGTCACACAAACCTTTTGCCTGCTTCCTGTAGCCTTTTGTCATTCTCCTGCTCTGTCTTCTCTGAGCTCATCTCGTCTATGAGACTAACTATTGTTCCAATCATCTTCCTACTCAACTGCTGACTAAGCAACTGCCCGATAGCAAAATACTGCAGATGTTGGAAATCCGAAATAACAACAGAAAATGCTGGAAAAACTCAGCAGGTCAGGCAACATCCGTGGAGAGAAATTTGAGTTGACGTTTCGGATCAAACCCTTCTTCAAAACTGGAAAGAAAAGAAATTAGATCGAAGGCAGAGCTGCGATCGGACAAGAGAAGTGAAAGAAACAAAAGAGCTAGACGAGATGGTAATAGGCTGAGATTAGGTGTAAAGTGTACTGGCAGGGCAAGAGGTAGCTGCCAGGTGTGAGAGAGAAACAAAAGGAAAGGGGGGGGGGAAAGGAGTGGAAAAATTACAAGAAAAAATGTGTAATAGGGGCTGAGGTTATGATCTGAAATTGTTGAACTCGATATTGAGTCCGGAAGACTGCAGAGTGCCTAATCGGAAGATGAGGTGCTGTTCCTCGAGTTTACGTTGAGCTTCTGTGGAACAATACAAGAGGCCAAGGACGGTGAGGTCCGAGTGGGAATGGAGCGGTGAATTAAAATGACAGGCGACCGGAAGCTCGGGGTCACCCTTACGGACTGAATGGAGGTGTTCCGCAAAGCGGTTGCCCAATCTGCGTTTGGTCTCCCCAATGTAGAGGAGACCACATCGTGAGCAGCGAATACAGTATACTAGATTGCGAGAAGTACAAGTAAATCGCTGCTTCACCTGGAAGGGGTGTTTGGGACCCTGGACAGTGGGAAGGGGGGAGGTATAGGGGCAGGTGTTACATCTCCTCCGCTTGCATGGGAAGGTGCCAGGCGAAGGGGAAAGGCTGTTTGGGGTGATAGAGGAGTGGACTAGGGTGTCTCGGAGGGAGCGGTCCCTACGGAATGCTGAAAGGGGAGGGGAGGGGAAGATACGTTTGGTGGTGGGATCACTTTGGAGGTAGCGGAAATGCCGGAGGATGCTCCGTTGAATGTGGAGGCTGGTGGGGTGAAAGGTGAGGACAAGGGGAACCCTATCGTGGTTCCGGGAGGGAGGGGCAGGGGTGAGGACAGAAGTGCGGGAGATGGAACTGACACGGTCGAGGGCAGTGTCAACCACGGTAGAGGGGAATCCTCGGTTGCGGAAAAAGGAAGACATGTCTGAAGCATTGGTGTGGAAGGTGGCATCATCGGAGCAGATATGGCAGAGGCGGAGAAACTGGGAGAATGGAATAGACTCCTTACAGGAAGCGGGGTGGGAGGAAGTGTAGTCCAGGTAGCTGTGGGAGTCAGTGGGCTTGTAGTGAATATTGGTCGATAACCTATCCCCAGAGATGGAGACGGAGAAATCGAGGAAGGGAAGGGAAGAGTCAGAGATGGACCATGTGAAGGTGAGGGAAGGGTGGAAATTGGAGGCAAAGTGAATGAAATTGTCTAGTTCAAGGCGAGAGCAGGAAACAGCACTGATACAGTCATCAATGTATCAGAAAAAGAGGTGAGGGAGGGGACCCGAGTAGGACTGGAACAAAGATTGTTCCACATAGCCCACAAAAAGGCAAGCATAGCTAGGACCCATGCGGGTACCCATGGCAACACCTTTGATTTGGAGGAAATGAGTGGCGTTAAAGGAGAAGTTGTTCAATGTGAGAACAAGTTCAGCCAGGCGGAGGAGGGTGGTGGTGGATGGGGACTGGTCAGGCCTCTGTTCAAGGAAGAAGCGGAGCGCCCTCAGGCCATCCGGGTGGGGGATGGAGGTGTAGAGTGATTGTACGTCCATGGTGAAAAGGAAGCGGTTGGGGCCAGGAAACTGGAAACTGTTAAAGTGGCGGAGGGCGTCCGAAGAGTCGCGGATGTAGGTGGGAAGAGATTGGACAAGGGGAGAAAAGATAGAGTCAAGATAGGAAGAGTTAAGTTCCGTGGGGCAAGAACAGGCTGAAACAATGGGTCTACCAGGGCAGTCCTGTTTGTGGATCTTGGGAAGGAGGTAGAAGTGGGCTGTGTGGGGTTGGAGAACTATGAGGTGGGTGGCAGCGGGGGGAAGATCTCCAGAGGAGATGAGGTCAGTGACCGTCTTGGAAACGGTGGTTTGATGTTCGGTAGTGGGGTCATGGTCCAGGTGGAGGTAGGAGTAGGTGTCGGAGAGTTGGCGTTCAGCAACTGCCCGTCCTGGCACTTTTGTTACCTAACATTGTCCATAATTCTCTCTCCTCAGGCACTATCTCTCTTTGCTTCAAAACCATTGTTAGACCCTCTTTCTCAAAAAACGAAACCTTGACCCTACTGTCCTCATCAATTACCACCTCAACTCCAATGTTCCATTCTGCTCGAAGGTCCTTGAACAGTTATTGCTTCACAGTTCTGTGCCCATCTCTCCCATAATTTGATGTTTAAATCCCTAATTAAAGGCATGCGTGACATCCTCTTTGGCTGTGACTTTGATGCCTTATTCCTCCTCATCTTTCTTGATCTGTCCACAGCATTCAACACAGTTGACAATGCCATCCTCCTCCAATGCCTTTATGCCATCACCCAGCTTCATGAGATTGCCTTTGCACCTCCAGGGTTCCCCAATGATCTAACCTTGGCCCCTTTCTCTTCCTCATTTACATGGGGACATTATCCACAGGCTCCTTCCTCATATTTGCCAATGACATACAGTTCCATCTCTCCACCACATCCCTTGATCCCTCGACTGCCTCTGTCCGCCAGACAGTTTGTCTTCTTTTCAGTACAACATAAGCAACTCCATTGGCTGTTTCACAGTGTATCTCATCAGTGGCCTATGGAGTGGGTGCCATTGAAACAAACAGTGGAAATTCCTTAGGCCCGTTTTCAGGCCTGAAAAGGGCACCGCACACAGAACGGTCCAGGGTTGGCCCACAATTGGTCTTCAGGCCCCATTAACATTATCTGGCCGAGCTACCAGTGCCTGTCGTGCCTCCACAAGCAGCATTTTATAAAGATGAATGTTGGGCCGTTTTCCTCACTGGCGACAGTGCCAAACATGGGCCGGCAGTGGCCCTTGGGAGTACTGTGGAGCTGGGGGGTACACTCCTGCTTCTCCTGGCTTCACATTAAACTTAAAAAAAAATCTTTCCATTTTGGTGGTGGCTGAAAATGCACCTAGAAAACCTGAGCAGAGCAGGCCTCAAAACCTTAGGGCAGCCCAAATTCCCTGAGGGGTCCTAAACTAAATATTGGGTCAGACGTCTTTCAGGCCTCCTCTGGGTGCAGAACGTTGACCTCCAAAATTAGCTTTCATTGCATCCGTTTTACACCTGTAAATCAAGCACAAGGCCCAATTTCTACACCAAATTGTCCTGTCATTAGTGCCCAAAAGGTTAAAAAAGTGCATTTAGCTCTACTGCCTTGTGTCTTCTAAACCATGGAAATGTCTGGATAGAGATCAATTTTAAAATTAATGGCCCGGAATTTGCGGTCAGTGGCGAAGCAAAGGCGTTCATCGCTGGCCCCAAAGTAAGCTTCCCACAAAGATCTTGCGATCTCTGTTGCAAAAAGTTTGACTTTTCTGATGTGCAGTTAAATCAACGTAGTTTAATGGGAATCCCATAGCATGAGTTGCTGTGATGTCAACAAGCTGTCTAAGCAGCCAATCAAAATACAGAATTCTCACAGACAGCGAACCAGTAAGTGGGTAAGCTTCTTTGATTCTAACTTTTTAAAAATATTAGAGAGAGCAAACCAAAGATTGGGGCTTTCACATGGTGAAAAGGCAAACCTGAAACAAAGATGAAAAAACTTTTTTAAAAATTACATTTTTTTTAAGTTTCTTTAAAAAATTTATTTTTATTAAAATGGATAAATTTGACACTCCAGAAAATTAAAATTCATTTTCCAGGGCCATAATCTATGTTTATCAGTCAATACACTGTTAAAACCCCAGTTACACCTAATCCAAAAGGGTCTAACTTTTAATGGGGTATTTAACAGCGATATTATCGCAGAAGAGCTAAAGATTTCGTCAGTTTCCCTCATTTCACTGATTTTCCTGATTGCCCTGATTTTCCTGATTACCAGCTATAGGGTGGGGGGGGGGGTTGTGGGAGGGGGGAGGTGAGTTGGGGGGCCACAGTGCAGCCAGTGTCGGAGCAGTGAATAACTGACCGCAACTTCAGGATTTTGAAGTTAGGATGAGGATGCACTACATCCTGAAGAGCCATACTGTTGAAGTGGTAATACTATGGTAACATCGCAACAAACAAGGTTCTCTGTGTATGTAAATTCTGGACTCACAATGACTGATTTAGTAATTCCTTCTGAAATACTTCCTCCTTTAACATTCACTGTTTGAATGAAATATTGAACAACAAAAATCAATAGATTAAAAAAATGGATATTAAACATTAATCATAATTCTTTGTATCTGTTTGGTTTGTAAAGGAAGTACCAATGCTCAATCTCTCCTTTTTTACAGAGGCATTGGGATAGATCTTGACTTTGTGTGATAATGGAAATAAATATCAGGCTGTCGATTCACTATGACCCGTTTTACATTATCACACAAAGTCAACAACAACAATAACTTGTATTTATATAGCGCCTTTAACATAGTAAAACGTCCCAAGGTGCTTCACAGGAGCGTTATAAAATAAAATTTTACACAGAGCCACATAAGGAGATATTAGGTCAAAAGAGGTAGGTTTTAAGGAGCACCTTAAAGGAGGAAAGAGAGGTAGAGAGGCAGAGAGGTTTAGGAAGGGAATTCCAGAGCTTAGAGCCTTGGTAGCAGAAGGAATGGCCACCAATTGTGCAGCAATTATAATCAGGGATGCTCAAGAGGCCAGAATTAGAGGAGCGCAGACATCTCAGAGGGTTGTGGCACTGTGGCGAGGCCATGGAGGGATTTGAAAACAAAGATGAGAATTTAAAATTCGAGGCGTTGCTTAACCGGGAGCCAATGTAGGTCAGCAAGTATGGGGTGATGGGTGAACAATACTTGTCTTTATGCAAATATGTTTCACCAATCTTGTTTAGTTTAGATATGTAGACAAACCGGATTGACTGCACACTATTTGTATCATGTCAACATCACACTTATGTGAAGGAACAATGCATTTTGGCATATTTAGTCATCATTTCACGTGTTTGTCGACAAACTAATAAAGGTTTGCTAAATATTTTATGTCATGGAGGCCGATAAGGGAAAACTGACAGCCAACCAGTACCACAAATGAAATCACAAGATTACAAGATAATTACAGATAAGGAAGACCATTCAGCCCATCTTAATTCATCCATCCAGTGAGATCATTACATCCCCCATTGTAGCAGCCAATTGTTTCTGAAATGATTCGGGAATTTCTACCTTCACTACTCTGTCTTGAAGTTTTTTCACATATTGATCACTCATTGTGAAGGAGAATTTCCTGATATCAGATCTAAAATTACCTTTTACTAGTGTGAATCCTTGTTCTACTCCAGTCATTTAATGTAAAGTAAAATTCCAGGTTAACTTTATCTATTCCCTTAACTTATAACTAATCTTATATACCTCTATAGGATCACCTCTCCGACGCCTCCTTTCTAGGCTGAAAAGACCATGGGCTGGATTTTCATTCAGGAGTCAGGTAGGAGGCGGGACTACAACTTTCGGGGTTGTAGACCCACCTCCATCGAGATGTGGCCGATCCACGCAATTTTAACTTGATTGACCTTGTTGAGCCCGCTGGGCCAATTAAGGGCCACCCGGCAACAGGTGATGTCACAGACTGAAATTTCATCTGTCAAGAGGTTTTGACATATGAAATATCAGTGTTTCACGGCTGTTTGAAGCTGTCAAACACTGACAGTCTTACTTCTAACCTGAGTCCTTCTCCACAGACTCAGTTAGAAATCTCTCCTGCACACTTTTGACAGTTTGCAGCCATTCTGCTTTCTATGCCGACGAGATGAGGGACTCCCGAGACCTAAAGGAAGGAAGGCTGAAAAGGTAAGAAAAGGCAATTTAAAATTCTTTAATCACTTTAGACACACCAACCACACTTACCTTTGCACTCATGCACACATCATTCACCTGAACACTGACATCTCGACCCTTCCAAGTCCTTCAACCCGACGGCCCGCCTCCTCTAACTTGGCGTGGTTTGGAGCCATCGGGAATCCCGCACTTAAACATCAAAAATAGGGATTAGGCTAAAAACTGCCTGTTAACTACCTGTTAACAGGCAGATAATTGGCACTAATCCCCTTCCTGACTCGGGTAGGCGGGACCCAGTGCAGGGCGGGTACCCGCCTCCATTGAAACTGGCATGGAGGCGGGTTTGGGTGCGGGATGGGGTCGGGACCCATGAGTTCGTGATTTTAACCCCACCCCCTCCCCCCCCACGCCTCCAATCCCGACTCCACGGCCCAATGAAAATCCTGCCCCAAGTCTCACCTGTCGATGCTCGCAACTCAGACCCCTGCACAGAAGATCAGCAGCTTGGCTCTTCTCTGCACTGTCTCCAGCACATGAATGTCTCCCTTCTTTCCTGGTGGCCAGAACTAAGCACAATATTCAAGGTGCAGTTGGATCTGGGGCTGGATGCTGGGCTGCTTTGTCAATTGCCCATGCTTTTCTGATATGTACTGATGGCAGGTGAGATTCCTCACCACAGATGTGTTTTCAGAAAATTTCAGGCAGTGAACCTAAGATAGAAAGAGTAGCATTCCCCAGAAATAATATCCTTTGTGGCGATGAGCACAAGTTCACACAAACAAACATTAAGTTAGCTTTTATTTCTATGTTTATTCAAGTATATTGCTAGTTGCTATGAGATCCTGTTGCATACCACAGATCAGGATAGACAGACAATTCTTAGTACTGGATTTGAATAGAATAAAATAGAATAGAATAGGATTAGTAAAGCCAGTTCTAAGCTTGTAAGTTGTTAAATAGGTAACTACAAAAGAGTTGCGTTGCTGTTTCCAGCTCAGGAAGGCCTTGTGCTTCCGGCTTATTAGCTCCTGGATCTCCTGGTCGTTCTCGTCGAACCACTTTTGGTGTTTCCTGGGCAAGCGACCGAGCGTCTCTTCACAGGCACTGATTATGGAGGCCTTGAGTGCAGACCAGACGCTGTGGACACTCTGGCGGCAATTTTGCCAGCCCTGGGGATGCAGGTTTGGAGGTGGGACTGCCGGGAAAATGGCAGAATCTGGGGGTTGGTAGCCATCTCGCCCCCAATCCATCTCCGTGCCATCTTCCCAGGAGGCGGGTACCCGACCCACACCGAGTCCCGTCTCCTGGAGACGGGAATGGGATTACAGCCACTTAACTGCCTTTTAACAGGTAGGTAACAGGCAGTTAAGAGGATTATCCCCATTTTTCCATCAGAGGTGTGGGCTTCCCGATGTCGGGAAACCCCACCAAGTTCAGCGAGGTGAGCAGTGTGTCTGTGGGGGTGAGCGGGGTCCAAAAGTGCACTGTGGAGGTGAGTGATGGGTGCAAGTGTGGAGAGGTAAGTATGTGAGGTGAGTGAAAAGTGTTTGAAAAGTTTACTTACCTTTGTTTCTTCCTGCAGGCTTCAATCGTTAGGGATCCGGAGGCTCCGGCATCTCCACGGCAGAGATGACAGAATGGCTGCTGCATTCTCTGATGTAACAGCCATCTGCTTTCTGCTCAGGAAATAGGTTTGATGATCCTTGAGTACAAGACCTCACCAAACAACAGATAATGTCGCTGTTTGACAGATTCTCAAAGCTGTCAAACAATGACAATTCATTTGTCAAAAAATTTGGACAGATGAAACTTCATACGTTGACATTCTCTGTCACCGGCTTTCCCTTAATTGGCCTGCTAGCAAGGTCAATCAATGGAAAATAGCATGGATTGGCCACAAGCCGATGGAGGCAGAATTAAAACATGACAAGCAGCAGTCCCGCCTCCAACGCACCCACATTGGCAAAATCATCCTCTCTGTGTCTCTGAATCACTGGGCGTCACCAGGTTGGTTGTGAGGCGAAGGCTGAATGGGGCTTTCTTAGCAGGGTCTTTGGGTGCTCCAGCGTTGATTTTCCTGCGGCATTACTTCTGTTGCTGTCGCTGTTTTGGGGCTAAGTTGATAGAGATGACAGAACGGATTAGGCGGTGGTCTGTCCAGCAGTCGTCAGCTCCTGTCATGGCACGGGTGATGCGGACATCCTTGTGGTCCCTCGCTTGGACGACGACGTAGTCCAGATGTCAGTGCTTGTAGCGAGGGTGTTGCCATAAAGCCTTGTACTTGTCTCTCTGATGGAACAAGGTGTTGGTTATGACAAGGCCATGTTCAAGGCCATGATCCTGCAAATCCATTGGCAGGATAGGCGCACCAACGTCAGTGTTCTCGCTCAGGCCAACAACCCCAGCATCAAATCTTTGACCACACTCGATCAGCTCCGATGGAAGGGCCAAATCATCCGCATACCCGATATGAGACTCCCAAAGCAAGTGCTCTACTCAGAGTTCCGACACGGCAAGAGAGCCCCAGGTGGGCAGAGGAAATGCTTCACGGACACCCTCAAAGCCTCATTGAAAAAGTGCAACATCCCCACCGACACCTCGGCATCCCTGGACCAAGACTGCACAAAGTGGAGGAGAAGCATCTGGGAAGGTGCCTAACACCTTGAGTTTCTTCGCCGGGAGCAAGCAGAAGTCAAGCGCAAGCAGCGCAAGGAGCGCACATCAACCCAAGCACCCCACCCACCTGCCCCTTCAACCACCGTCTGCCCACCTGTGATAGAGACTGTAGGTCCCACATTGGACTCATCAGCCACCTGAGAACTCAAGGCACATGGGATTGGGGGCAAGGTGTTGACTTGGATAGAAAACTGGTTGGCAGACAGAAAGCAAAGATTTGGAATAAACGGGTCTTTTTCCGAGTGGCAGGCAGTGACAAGTGGAGTACCGCAGGGATCAGTCCTTGGACCCCAGCTATTCACAATATATATTAACTAGCTGGGGAGCCCCGCGTTGCGAGGGCAATTTTGGGGCGCAAGGGCAATTTTGGGGCTTTTGGTCTCCCTGCCCCTGTGTGTCCCCCCTCTCCCTGTCATGTCCTCTCCCTGTCCGATCCCTCCCTCCCCTCTCTCCCTCCCCTCCCCTCTCTCCCTCCCTCCCCTCCCCTCTCTCCCTCCCTCCCCTCTCTCCCTCCCATCCCCTCCCCTCCCCTGTCTCCCTCTCCCCCCCCACCCCTCTGTCCCTCTCTCCGGCCCCTCCCCCTGCCTAGCGCCTGAGGTTCGGTGCCGTTGCTGAGGTCCCCCGCGTATCGCGCGGCTGATGGACGGCCGCTGCGGGCGGGCGGGCGGCGCATGCGCGGTGAGTGTGGGCGGCGCATGCGCGGTGAGTGCGGGCGGCGCATGCGCGGTGATTGCGGCCGGCGCATGCGCGGTGAGTGCGAGCGGCGCATGCGCGGTCAGTGCGAGCGGCCCGCGGGAGCCGGCAAGGCCGTTAGCGAGCGGGAAACTTCGGGCGGCGCGCCCGCGCTCCGTCCGCGACACCTGAGAGGGGGAAGTAGAGAGAGACAGAGAGGGAAGAGGAGAAGGAGAGAGAGGGAAGAGGAGAGAGGGAAGAGGAGAAGGAGAGAGAAGGAAGAGGAGAAGGAGAGAGAGAGAGGGAAGAAAGAGAGAGAGAGAGAGAAATTTTTTCAGCTTCAGGCCCCGAGTCCCCCCTGCGCGAGGGTGAGGAGGAAGGGGGGGGGTTGCTAAACACAATATAAAACTCAAATAAATTGTTAATTAATTGCCTAACACATAATTGAAATATTTACCTTAGTTCCCTAACACACAGAAAGTGTGGGGGAAAAAATCGTGGAAAATCAAGATGGCGGCCACTCACCTCGGTTCAGAAGGATAATGCCCGCCCACACACGCACCGATTGGTCGACCGGTCAGGTCACCGAAGCGTAGGATTGGTCAATCGTCGAGTCACTCGACACTCAACTGTAGGAAGACCTCGACGTCACACGGTCGCTAATGAGATGCTAATGAGCGGAACGCTGAACGTTTTTGGGATACCGCGGGCGGGATTTTTGTCCGGCCGAAACGTAAATACGCCTATGACCGGTCCGGAATCGCAAGCTTTCTTTTGAGGTGACACGCGCGTCGGTACGCTCTGTAACTTCCAAACGTATAGAGACCAGGCGGACAGACAGACAGACAGACATCGGGACAGACAGAAGAGCCGCTTTATATATATAGATGATCTAGACAAGGGAACTAGATGTAATATCTCCAAATTTGCAGATGACATAAAGCTGGGTGGGCGCGTGTGCTGTGAGGAGGATGCCGAGAAACTCCAGGATGATTTGGACAGGTTGGATGATTGGGCAGAAGCATGGCAGATGCAATATAATGTGGATAAATGTGAGGTTATCCACTTTGGTGGCAAAAACAGGAAGGCAGATTATTATCTGAATGGCAATAGATTGGGAGAAGGGGAAGTGCAACGAGACCTGGGTGTCCTTGTGCACCAGTCGCTGAAGGTAAGCATGCAGGTGCAGCAGGCGGTTAAGAAGGCCAATGATATGTTGGCCTTCGTAGCGAGAGGGTTTGAGTACAGGAACAAAGATGTCTTGCTGCAGTTGTACAAGGCCTTGGTGAGACCACATCTTGAGTATTGTGTGCAGTTTTGGTCGCCTTATCTGAGGAAGGATGTTCTTGCCATGGAAGGAGTTCAGCGAAGATTCACCAGGCTGATACCTGGGATGGCAGGAATGACATATGAGGAGAGAATGGGTCGATTGGGCTTGTACTTGCTGGAGTTTAGAAGAATGAGAGGGGATCTCATTGAAACTTATAAAATTCTGGCAGGACTGGACAGACTAGATGCAGGGAGGATGTTCCCGGTGGTCGGGGAGTCCAGAACCAGGGGTCACAGTCTAAGGATAAGGGGTATGCCATTTAGGACAGAAATGAGGAAGATTTTCTTCACCCAGAGCGTGGTGAACCTGTGGAATTCTCTACCACAGAAGGCAGTAGAGGCCAATTCATTAAATATATTCAAGAAGGAGTTGGATATATTTCTTAAGGCTAAAGGGATCAAGGGGTATGGGGAGAAAGTGGGGACAGGGTACTGAATTTGGATGATCAGCCATGATCGCATTGAATGGCGGAGCAGGCTCGAGGGGCCGAATGGCCTACTCCTGCTCCTATCTTCTATGTTTCTATGTTTATGTTTCATTTTTAGTGTGGAAACAAGTCAGCCTCGGTTCTGAGGGCCTGCCTAAGAGAACTACAAAAGATATCAAAATACATATGCTGGAAATTTCCTCGAAGCTTCTCCCGCTCTGCCACCATAAGTTTGCCAGAAGTGCTGTAAGGGGTTTAAGATCGCAGAGGTTTCTCTCTCTAGAGGCCTCTCTCTCTTGCACAGTAAAACCATGAGTGGTTCGACCCACTCGCCCCTTAGATTCTGTACTCTGGACTTTGGGGCAGGAACTACAATGTAGAGAAAACTCTTATAGACCAAGTTTGATGAAACGAAATGGAATTTTATTGCATAATGTAAGACAAATCAAATGCAAGCAAATAAGAGGGTACATGGGAGGGAAAAACACAAACAAATCATGACGACACAATACTAACTAAGGCAAATACAGGCATATTATACTTTACACAGATCATCATGAAATGGGGAAACACACGGAACATCGAGGGACAACAACTCATGTTAATTATACCCTTAAATGTCCACCCCCTTAAACCTATCTAGATCTGATTATGAAGGGCCAGAAACATGCTCACCAATCCAACTAGGAAGTGTAAGGTTTTGAGACAGGTCTGCGTTTGATCCTTTCAGGCGTCCTGTCTCCACGTGGTTGGTGGAGCCCCAGTGAGCTACGCCACACCTCTCTCCTGAGGTGGGGGTCGGGGACGGCTGGACACCGGCTGGTCTGGATGTCGACGGGGTCGGGGATCATCTGCTCAAGCCCGGCCAGAGAAGCCTTGGGCTGGCCCCCATCATTTCTTCAGTTTCTTATTGTCTCTTCTCCCGAGCCGGAGTGGGTCGATGGCCTCCCGTTTTGTCAACAGCCCGGGGTTGGTCGATGATCTCCCGATGTTTTACCCCGGGGCGGGACGCCGGCTCGAACCGTCTTCTTCTCCTTCTTCCAGTGATGATGCCACCGATACGATGGTAGCACCACGATGACCGTCTTTCTTTCTAACCCTGGGTTCCCAGATATACTTCTCATCAGAAGCCATTATCTCGCGCCAAATCAGGTTAGTCTTTTGTTTTAATTTTGGCGGGCTGGGAGCACAACGGGGTAGTTATTATATTTTAAACTGTTCTTGGATGGCCGGTAACGGGCCATCTCTGGTCTGGAATGACCTTCATTGTTTTTAATGGCCTGGTGATGTCCTTCACGGGTCCTTGATGCTCTTCTCATGAATATGAAACTATTCCCTTTTGTCTGGGTAAACATTTAGATGGCCTTTATCTACAGGCCGATCTTGACTGGATCTGCCTCCAATCTATATGTATATGTGGGTGTCTGGTTTCGTTCTCTCAGAAACGGCTTCCAGAACTTACTGTGGGTTGAATCCACAAAGCTGTCTGAGGACTGCAGGAACCATTTTAAACGTGTCCCAATAAGTTGGTCACGGGGTCTGGTGGCCATTTTGAATGCCCCCTTTTCCTAGGCTACTTTTAAAACAGTCTTTAAAATCATGGCCTCTTCTGTCATTCGACCCTTTATAATATAAAGTTCAATTTTGCGAATCCTACAGTGCGGCCGGAACCTGGTTTGCCCCATTCGGTGAATTTACGGCAGTAGAGTGGGAGCAGCTCCTGCACGGCTTATCAATTTTGTGCTATTGTGATAATGGATACAACTCACATAAGGATAAAAGAGAGAGAAAAATTCTCTGCTAGTTCCCTTCTGTCCCTGTGAATCACATACATTAAAAGAATACATTACAATCCATAAATCCTTAATGAAATTGTGTGTGTTGGCAATGCTAAAAATTGAGTCAGGCTGAACAGTTCCAATCAGGTGTTGAAAGCCCTGTGAAAGTGTGTTCAGGCTGACCCCCAAAGCATCTATTACAGCAGTGCTGCCTGCCACTCCAGAGATTACCACTGTTCCTAGAAGACCTTCTTTGATAACTCAATTGTGCAGACATATCCTGAGTCATCATTATTTACAGGGTGTCCTGCAGCTCTTGAGAATTCTTGCAATCTGTTGCAGATGAGAGGGTAGTAGTCTTCTCTCAGTCATCCATCATCTCACCCGTATGTGTGGAAACCATCTCCAATGCCTGCAGTCAAGATCAATGCTCCCTAATTTCAAAATTTGCAAATGACACAAAACTTGGAACTATAGCACAGTGAGGAGGATAGTAATAGACTTCATGAAGACATAGACATGCTGGTGAAATGGGTGGACACGTGGCAGATGAAATTTAATGCATAAAAGTGCAAAGTGATACATTTTGGTAGGACGAGCAAGGAGAGGCAATATAAACTAAAGGGTACAAACCTAAAGGGGTGCATGAAGAGAGAGACCTGGGGGTATATGTGCACAAATTGTTGAAGGTGGCAGGGCAGGTTGAGAAAGCGGTTAAAAAAGCATACGGGATCCTAGGCTTCATAAGTAGAGGCATGGAGTACAAAAGCATGGAAGTTATGATGAACCTTTATAAAACACTGGTTCGGCCTCAACTGGAGTATTCTTTCCAATTTTGGGCACCGCACTTTAGGAAGGATGTGAAGGCCTTAGAGAGGGTGCAGAAAAGATTTACAAGAATGATTCCAGGGATGAGGGACTTCAGTTACATGGATAGACTGGAGAAGCTGGGGTTGATCTCCTTAGAGCAGCGAAGGTTGAGATTTGATAGAGGTGTTCAAAATCATGAGGGGTCTAGACAGAGTAGAAAGAGAGAAACCGTTCCCATTGGTGGAAGGGTCGAAAACTAGAGGACACAGATTTAAAGTGACTGGCAAAAGAACCAAAGGTGACATGAGGAAACATTTTTTACACAGCAAGTGGTTAGGATCTGGAATGTATTGCCTAAAAGGGTGGTGGAGGCAGACTCAATCATGGCTTTCCAAAGGGAATTGGACAAGTACCTGAAGGAAAAAATTTTGCAGGGCTATGGGGAAAGGGCGGGGAAGTGGGACTAGCTGAAGTGCTTTTGCAGAGAGGCTCGAGGGGCCGAATGGCCTCCTTCTGTGCTTTAACTATTCGAAAAATTATAATTATTGCTCTTTTGAAGACTGGACGTAGAATTCTGGCTCCCGAGGCTCCTCAGCCAAAAGCAATCATTTCTTCCCTCTCCATGGTGAATGGCCATCTCCCCCTGTTGTGATACCAGCTTCTTAAGCACGCTCATTCTCATTGACTAATCCGTCTGACTCACAACTTTTTTCTCTAGTAGGTGTGTCTGTGTTGGTGCTGGACAGATGTGATGACAGAGTTGGTGAGGGAGTGGCAACAGTTGAGACATTGGTTTTCCCAGTGGATGTGCATGGGCGATCATCGGAGTGGCTGGCCTCCTCCTGCAAGGTGCACCCACTAATGAGAAACACACAGGCCGGAATTTTCACATTGCCATGCATTCAGGTTTGAAGGTGGGTCGGCTGTAAAAATTGCGGAAATAGGCAGCGCGTTGGGAACCCACCATCATCCTGCCTCCTCGTGCCTTTAACCTGGGCGTGTTTCCCAGCGCGCCACGGGCCTGATCGGCAGAGGCGGGTGACTTAATTCAACTCATTAACTGCTTGTTATCAGACCCTTAAGAAGGTTTTTAACTGCAGCTTCTGAATTGAACGACATGAACACGGGAAGCACGCAGCTCGGGAACCTCGCCTGTGAAGGGGAGGCAGAAGCTCAGGGGCCATTGTGTGAGGGCAATAATTGACAGCTGGAAATACCACATAAATACACACGCCCTACACCCCATTAGTTGCCTAAGGGAAAGGCTCTTGCTGACTTCATTTAGGTTTCAGGAGTTTGCAGGTCATTTCTGCAACCTCGGAAGTCACTCTCAGCACATTGCTGCTCAGTATTAGAACATTGAGGGATTGGCCCTCTGATCACTGCTTGACCTGCCATCTATGACATCAGCATGGGTGCCGCTTATACTGTCTCACATTGGACCTCAGAATCAGACCAAGATGAACCCCAGTACCAATAACACCAGCCACACCAGTGGCAACAGCAGCAACCACAACAGCAGCCTTCTCCTCAATGACCTGATGCTCCACAGGAGAGAGGGGGGCACCACAGGGCTGCACCGGGCCGGAGGTGATACCCCCAATACAGGGTATACAGGCAGAGGATGAGCTTTGTGAGGGTAACCGGGAGAGCTTCTTCTCCCCGAGACGAACCCTCTGATATAAAGGGTCGACGTCCGCCTTATTCCCAATCAATCACTCAGAGTCCGGAGGTTCATTCAGTAAAGCAACTTTATTTTACAAGTCGACAGGGGAGTCATCCATCCTGGGATGAATGCTCTCCGATCGCTAAGATCCCCTGCCTTATATACAGTTTTTTTGTTCTAAGTCATGGCTTACATCATAGATTTGATTTCGGGTGCAAATTCTTGCGACCCGTGTGCATATTTTGACTGTTTACATAGCCCTATGATCCCATACATTATCTTTACCACATTCCACAATTAGTAACTAACGGTTTGTACACTTTATTCAATTAGCAACTGACGGTTTGAACATTTGACCACATTACACCATACTTCTCTCTGGGACATGTACAAAACAACTCCTTATGTGGTTGGATATATGCTTGGTTCCTCAATTCCCTTCTTTTTAGCTAAAAAGCCCCTCTCTCCCTTTTAACCCTTTCAGTCCCCCCTTTTGGTCCTGATTAATCCCTTTTAATCATTGACCAACACGATTATTTCTCCTATTATGGTGTCCTGCCGGGGTGGTGATCAAATCCAAACAATTGGATCACCTTGTTTATATAAAGTATCATCCTGATTTCTATGCCCCCTACATCCTTTCCATCAACATATTATCCATCCAATTACATAGGTTAAAAGCATTAAAGTTATTAGTACTATACATCCATTAAGCAGGTCTTTCTCCCAAGCCTTTGCTCATTCGTAGTAATATTCCGTCTGTTTGACGGGAATCTGCCTGGGAGATATCTGCAACAATTACCATCGAACATCTTGCACTACTACTTTATCAATGTCACTAGCTGGAGTGCCCGGCGGTGCCGAGGGTTTTTTGAGGGCATATAAATGGGTTTGTCTGTCTGTCTGTCTGTGTGGGAAGGAGAGAGAGAGAGGGAAAGAGAGAGAGAGAGAGGGAAGGAGAGAGAGAGAGAGGGAAGGAGAGAGAGAGAGGGAAGGAGAGAGAGAGAGGGAAGGAGAGAGAGAGAGAGAGGGAAAGAGAGAGAGAGAGAGAGGGAAGGAGGGAGAGAGAGAGTGAAGGAGGGAGAGAGAGAGAGAAGGAGAGAGAGAGAGGGAAGGAGAGAGAAAGAGGGAAGGAGAGAGAGAGAGAGAGGGAAGGAGAGAGAGAGCGAGAGGGGGAAGGAGAGAGAGAGAGAGAGGGAGGGAAGGAGAGAGAGAGGGAAGGAGAGAGAGAGAGCCCAGATGTCAGGAAAACAAATACCAGTTTACCCTCAGTGATACCGCTATAGGACACACTATGAGCTACACCTACCTTGGTCTAACTATTACAGCATCAGGGAGCTTCAGCATAGCAGTGAATGCACTAAAAGAAAAAGCCCGAAGAGCCCTATATGCAATAAAAAGAAAATTCTACAACATCCAAATCCCAATCAAAATCTGGCTCAAAATATTTGACAGCATAATCCTGCCCATTGCACTGTACGGTAGTGAAGTATGGGGCCCGCTAAATCACCAAAGCTACACTAAATGGGAAAAACACACAATAGAAGCCCTACATGCAGAATTCTGCCGAAGCATCCTTCGCACCCAAAGAAAAACGCCAACAAATGCATGCAGAGCCGAACTAGGCAGATACCCACTGATAATAAACATCCAAAAAGGAGCACTAAACTTCCTAAATCACCTCAAATCTAGCTCCCCAGACACCCTTCATTTCAAAGCCTTTCAGACCCAAGAGCTAAACCCAGAAAAGAGTCCCCTGAGTCAGCTGCTACTGAAACTAAGTACTCAGCCGGACCCTGACCAGCCCAGACCAACACAGCCGTCCAAACACCAATCCGAGTGAACCAAATCATTAAACAATGCAAAGAAACCTACCTGGAACATTGGAACAAAATAACCGAAAGCCAAAGCAGATTAGAATGTTACCGGGCCCTAAAAAGAGATTATAAACTGGCAGACTACCTCACGACCATCAGAGACACAAAACAGAGACAGACCCTCACTAGGTACAGACTAAGCGACCACCAACTGGAAATTGAAAAAGGCAGATACAAGAAATCCTGGCAGCCTAGAGAGAATAGAATATGCGATCAATGTCTGGCCGGCGAGGTTGAAACAGAAATGCATTTCCTCCTAAAATGCGAAAAATTCAACACATCAAGAAACATATTATTCAACAAGCTAAGCCAAACAACCCCAGATTTCAAGGAATTGGATGACCTGTCAAAATTGAGATTAGTCCTGGGAGAAGGAGACAGACCATACCTTGGGGCCAAATATGTAACAACATGTCACAACCTGAGGACTGTTTAAAAGTAAGACTGTTTAAAATTAATATTGAACGTACCAAATGAAGTAGAAAGACTGTTTAAAATTAATATTGTTTAAAAGTAATATTGTATGTACCCAACAAATGTCAAATCGATTGACACCTACAGAATGTTGGAAAACTGTACCTTTTTGCTATGTAAGCTTTGGCAATATGGTTCTCTGTAAACTTTCATGCCAATAAAGCATTTGAATTGGAAATTGGAATTGGAATTGGAGAGAGGGAATTAGAGAGAGAGGGAAGGAGAGAGAGAGAGAGAGGGAAGGAGGGAGAGAGAGAGGGAAGGAGAGAGAGAGAGAGAGGGAAGGAGGGAGAGAGAGAGGGAAGGAGAGAGAGAGGGAAGGAGAGAGAGAGAGAGGGAAGGAGAGAGAGAGAGAGTGGGAAGGAGGGAGAGAGAGAGGAAGGAGAGAGAGAGAGGGAAGGAGAGAGAGCGAGAGAGGGAAGGAGCGAGAGAGGGAAGGAGAGAGAGAGGGAAGGAGAGAGAGAGACAGAGAGAGAGAGGGAAGGAGACAGAGAGAGAGAGGGAAGGAGAGAGAGACAGAGAGGGAAGGAGAGAGGCAGAGAGGGAAGGAGAGAGAGAGGGAAGGAGAGAGAGAGAGAGAGAGAGGGAAGGAGAGAGAGAGACAGAGAGAGAGAGGGAAGGAGATAGAGAAGAGAGGAGGACACCCCGGGGAAGGGGCTGGACTCAGAGCCCGGCGGGTGAAGAAGGGCAGCCGCCATTTTGTGAGGTCGATGGGAAGTTTGAATTGTGGCAGCCGAAGGAAGGAAGAAGGTAAGCTCTCCCTCCCTCTCCCACCCCTTCACACTTTCCCTCCCTCACCCTGTCTCTCTCCCTCCCCCTCTCTCTCCCTGCTGCTCTCTCTCTCCCCCTCTTGCTCCATGCCCCTCTCTCTCTCCCTGCCCCTTCTCTCTCTCCCTGCCCCTCTCTCTCTCCCTCCCTCACCCTCTCTCTCTCCCTCCCCCTCTCTCTCCCTGCCGCTCTCTCTCTCCCCTCTCTCTCTCCCCCCTCTCTCTCCCTGCCCCTCTCTCTCTCCCTCCCTCCCCGCTCTCTCTCTCTCTTCCTCCCTCTCTCTCCCTCTCCCTCTGACTCACCTTGGTACCAGAACGGAGTCAGTCTGACACCAGGAGGCCGGGTGCCGATCGCTCAGAAGCGAGCCCGGGGTTCCTCATGTTTAACCAGGCGGGCCTTTGGACTCGGTTGGCCGGGCGGCAGTCAAAGGCCTTTCGCTCCGGGCTCCCGTGTCCGAGAGCCCGGCGGGTGAAGAAGGGCGGCCGCCATTTTGTGAGGTCGGCGGGAGAGAGAGAGAGAGAGGGGGGAAGGAGAGAGAGAGCCGCCACTCCTCCGGTCGATGTGTTGCGGGCCGACCCCTGATGAGCACCCGATCCGCTGAGCCGGAACCCTCATCACTGCTCCCCTGCTTGCTGTCTCTTGGGCCGCGTGGTTCTCTGTTTTCCCGCGCAGCCGGCCAGAGAGAAGAAAAACAAAAGCGATGAAGAGAGACGCGACTGAGTGAATGATCTAATTTAAAGCAGCCTCTCCCCTGCTGAAAGGTGAGAGCCGGAGGGAGATTTTGCAGGTGAAGAAGGGCGGCCGCCAGCATTTCAGGCCTGGCTGGTCTTTAATGGCCGCCACTCACCTCAGCTCAGCTCCCGCTCGGCAGTTTCAAGGATTAGGCCCCACCCACAAACACCATGAAACACCCCCCAATTGGTCAACCATCACGTCACTCAACGCTAATGAGTGGTAAGATTGGTCAACCGCTAATGAGCAGATATTTGAAAGTTTTTTGTATACTGTCTGAACAATTTTTGTCTGACCAAAAAGTAACT
>NC_140991.1:158482156-158638490 GCF_052327205.1 Somniosus microcephalus
CCTTTTTGTACTTCTCCTGTGGAGATTTCTTACTATTGGTTTTCTCCCCAGACCTGCAGACTCTTGCTATGTGTCCTGCTTTCCCACACTGTCTGCACACTTGGTCCTTGAACCAACAATCTTTCTGGTCATGTGTTGTTCTGCCGCAGCGATAGCACTTCCCTGTTCCATAGGTCATTTTGTTGGTGCCATATTCTTGCGGTCTCCGTTGTATCTCTGCAGCGCCCCTTGCGGCTGCTTTGTGTGATACTGCCATACTGAAAGCTTTGTCCAGCGTAAGGTACTTTTCTGACAGAAGCCATTTCTGGGTTCCTTCACTTTGTAGCCCACACACAAACTTGTCCCTTAACATGTCTGCTAGTCCCGCTCCAAACTGGCAGTATTTCGATAGCTTGCGCAGTTCCGTTAGGTACTCAGCATTGCTTTCGTCTTTGTGTTGGTTCCTTTTATGGAACTTAAATCGTTCTGCTATCAGCAGCGGTGTGGGGTTTAAGTGGTCCTGTAGGATTTCTACTATGCTTTCAAAATTCTTGTTTACCGGCTTCTCTGGGGTTATTAGATTTTGCAGTAACCCATAAGTTTCTGCACCCATGGAATTTAACAGAACCAGTGCTTTATTAGCATCTGGCACTTCATTCGCCCTGCAGTACACCTCAATACGTTCCACATATGTCGCCCAATCTTCAACTTCATTGTCGAACGTAGAGATACTGCCACTCTTCGGCATCCTTGGTTGTGCATTAACTATCACCAATGGCGCCTCCCGTGCTTCCCCTTCTTCTCCACTGGCACAAAATGGCATCTCCTGCGCTTTCCTTCCTTCCCGCGCTCGCCCTTCTTCTCTGCTGCGGCTTCTCAAAATGGCGTCTCCTGCGCTCTTCCTTCTTCTCTGCGGCTCAATAGCATCTCCCGCGCTCTCCCTGCTTCTCCGTGGCTCAATGGCATCTCCCCTTGCTTCGCCCCGTGGACCCTGATCAGCCCGTGATCCCTGGCTGTGCTCTGCGCGTTCTTCTCTTGATATTTGTCGACGCCGCTCAGTCTAGAACCCGGCTGTTTCTTACCCTCTCTCTCTCCGGTTTGCAGTATTTTTCCTCGACGCCGCTCGGTGTTCAACCCCCGGCTGCGCCCTGCTCTCTTCACCCTTTTTCTTACCCCGTCGACGCTGCTCGGCTCTCTCTCTGCCGTCGGTCGGCTCCAGCCGCCGCTGCTCGGGAAGGGTCTGCTCTGGACCTGTCGTCGGTCTCTCACTGCTCGTTGTGGCTGGGGAACCAAGCCCGGCTCTCCACAGCCTCCCCAGTGAAGTTGGATCTCTGCCTGACTGCTGGGCAGTTGCTCGTGGTCAATGCCCGTGTTCCTGGCCTCGACTGTTTTTTTTATTTTTTATGTTGCAGGTAGATTCGAATCGACACTCGTCACCACTGTTAGATCCGTGGTGCAGTGGATAAATAATCACATGGATGCTGTACATTAACAAATAACAGGTCTTTACTGGAGGAGGATAATCTCTAGACTGGGGTACAGAGGCATGCGCACAGCTTATATACCGGTGTGGTCACTGCCGGTACTACAGTATACAGGAGCTGTAAAAAGTAGTTCTGACTTAAAGGCACATACACTACAGCAGCTGTAAAGTCTGTGGGTTATATGGTGAATTAATACACAGACTACAAGAGTAACTTTAACAGGACTTTACTATTCGAAGGTCAGGGCGAATCTGCCCAATAAATCCTTACACAGCACTTATATACCGGTGTGGTCACTCCCGGTATTACAGTATACAGCAGCCAAGATAAAGTAGTGCAATACCTAAAATAGTTCTCTTAAAGGTGGACGGTTACATACAATAGTTCTCTTAAAGGTAGAATGGTTACATACACTACAATCCTCCCTTTTTAGCTTACAACATACTTATTCCCCATTAAACATAACATATATCCAACTTCATGTAAAAACAGTACACAGATGTAGTCTCTGCGGAAACAGTTCACAGATTCAATCTCTGCGGGAAACAGTTCACAGATTCAGTCTCTGCGGAAAACAGTTCACAAATTCAGTCTCGGTGTAGTCGGTTCACGTTGCTGGAGTGACTCATCCAATAGTCCTTCACTGGACTTAACAGCTTGAACTTCCGTCACTTCTGAACCAGCATTGTTGACTTCTAAAAGCTTGAGTACCTTGGGAAGTTTTTCTACTTCCAAACTGATTTGGCTCCGTACGGAGAGACCACGTGCGTGACCTGGTAGAGGTGATAATGGTTCAGATGGTCATCATCTTCTGCTTCGTCTTTTCCTTTTCTGCTTCTTGGAGACTCTCTGGGCTCCACTGTCAGCTGCCAGCTGCATGCACCGTTCCTCCTTCTCGTCCTCCTTTTTCCGTAGTAGCGCCACCATCTCCCGATGTTCCTTAGACTTTAGGTGATTCTTCATGGTTTCTGCACTTTGGGAGTTTTCATCACAAGCTGGGCAGAGCAGGTCATCGTAATATTCGGTGTCGTCCAACAGGTCATGGTAATATTCGGTGTCGTCCTGAGCTAGGCCAACGAGAGGGTCTTCTATTTCCTCCCTACCCAGCTGGACGTTAGCCAGCTTTTGTTCCAAATCCAGACATCTTTCCTGAAGAGACTTCTTCATGCGTTCAGTTTCATCCAGCTTTTTCTGGGCTTCCTGCAAGTCTTTTACTAAGGACCTCATTTGTGATTTCAATACTTCAACTTCATTGGGAGATTGATTGATTGTATTATTCAATCCCTCTACTGGAGCAGCTGTTTCAGCATTCTGTTGTTCAACATTGACGTGAATCAGCGTACTTTTGGCATCCAAGGGTTGCTCTGCTGCCATCTTCTCAGTCGGTGTTGCAACCTCAGCTATTCCAATAACTTTTGGGAGCTCCAACCCCCTCTCCTTTGAAGATTTAGACTCATGTCCAAATTGTTCCCATTTCAGAGTCTTGTCCCTCAGCATATGAAGGAGTTGGCTGACCGTTGACTCTTCTGACCTCATCCGTTTCCCAGTAGCTGCAGGGCTGTTTATAACCTTGCCCTGGGGCTCCTTTGCTGTTTCTACTTCACCATCATCCGCAGCCTCCACCATTCGAATTTCCACAAATGAATCGTCCGGTGATGCTGCACCCAACTTCAGTAGGAGCTCGGAATTCATGGCGACCAACTCAGCCTTTTCTGCCTGCAATCTGCTAACAAGCGCCTTCAGTTGCTGAACATCTTGCTCCACCAGATTGGAGCACGCACCTTCAGAAACCGAATCAGCTTTGATTCGTTTGGCCTCCTTGCGCAGACGGTTTGTGTGCTCCTGCTCCCTTTTCTCCCTCAGCTGTTTCTGTTGTCTTTCCAGATTCTCCCACTCTGTGTCAAAGAACGTTTTCATTGCTTTTATCTCTTGCTCGAGACGGCAACTCAATTGTTCTAATTGCTGTTGTAATTTGAAATGGAGTTGAGTTCGAGCCCGGTGTTCCTCAGACTTGTGCATGTCTGTAAACTGGACAGACTCAGAATTCTCTGCCAAACTATGTTGTTGTTGTTCAGTGGAATTCTGTTCTGAAACTTTGTTCTCCTTTGAAGCATCAGTATTTATGCACTCCTTCGTTTTTCCAACCTTAGTCAGCAAGTCCATTTTAGACTTGTCTTTCGCACCTGGGCTGGTCTTGTCGTCATCCGTTTCAGAGTCTGAGCTGATTGTCTTCACCGAGTTCTCACTCATTATTGCTTTTAGGTAGTGCCATTCCATGTTTATTTCCCTGATCCACTCCCGTCCCAGAAGTGGTGGACCTCCCTCAGGTAGTACATATAAGTCCATTCCTTGGTGTTCTTTGCCCCTGTCTCTCACCTTGACTTGTATCTTTCCCATGGGGTATACTTTATGCCCCGTGTATGTCTGCAATACGATCTTGGTATCTCTCAAGGGTATATGTGAGAATAGCCGGTTGTAATCCCTTCGATTTGTGACTGATAGGGCTGATCCTGTGTCCAATTCCATTTTCACTTGGACTCCGGCTACTTTTAGTGTGACCCAGATAGTTTGTAGGTCAGCTTCCTTACCCACATTGTGAATTCTCAGACTACCCAGTTCCTGGCCGTTCGGGTCTGAATCCGAATTCTGTTCATCTGAACTCTTCTCAGCCACCTTGTGTACCTTGCTGTACTTTTCCTGCGGTGACTTTTTTCTGTTGTTGGTCTTCTTTCCTGACCGGCATACTTTAGCTATGTGACCAAGCTTGCCACATTTTCTACATTCCTGGTTTTTAAACCAGCATTGGTTTTGGTCGTGTGTTGTCTTCCCACAATGATAACATTTTGTTGTACCCGAAGTCATTTGGTCCACGCTGAGTACCGCTGCCTTCAGCTGCATTTCCGCAGTGCCTCTCGTGGCTGCTTCATGTGATGCTGCAATAAGGATAGCCTTGTCAAGTGTAAGATCGTTCTCTTCGAGCAGTCACTTTTGTGTTCCTTCCTTCGACAACCCACACACGAACTTGTCTCTCAATGCCTCTGTCAGATTTTCCCCAAACTGGCAGTATTTCGCAAGTCTACGCAGTTCAACCAAGTATTCCGCGTTGCTTTCCTCTTTCCGTTGCGTTCTCGCATAAAATTTGAATCGTTCCGCCAACATCAGCGGTGTGGGGTTCAAATGATCCTTCAGGACAGCAACAATATCAGCGAAAGTCTGATCCGCCGGTTTAGCTGGTGATAGAAGATGCTTCAATAGCCCGTATGTCTTCGCCCCCATTGCGTTTAATAAGGTGAGAGCTTTATCATCATCTGCTATTTTATTGGCCTCACAATATATCTCGATGCGTTCTACTTACGTGGCCCAATCTTCCACCTCGGAATCGAAGTTGTTGATGCTACCATGCTTAGGCATCTTCACTATCTTTTTGAGAAACCACAACGAATTTGTTCGTTACTTTTTTTTTTCCAAAAATGGCGGTTTCCCGCGCTTGTCTTCTTCCCCGCCCACTTTCAAAATGGCGGTTTCCCGCTTCTGTCTTCTTCCCCGCCTACTGGTGGCTTCCCGCGTTTCTTCCCCTGGCGGGAGGGGTAAGCTTTCCTTCGGGCGACGACCGCTGGCTTTCGGGGTTCGCAGCCTGCGCGCCGGCTTCAGTGCGTTCCTTGTTCCCTTTTCTCGGCAGGGCAACCGGCTCTGGGGACAACCCGTTGACGGCGAACAGTTCCAGCTGCTGGCTGAATCTCCTCGGTCTCCCTCGCTCGGCTCTGTCTCTCCCGCTCGCTCGGGCTCTGTCTCTCCCTCAGCGGCTTCCAATTGCGCCTCCCAGCCCTCTCGCAGTCCGGTCCTTTCCTCCCCCGGCTGCGGCTGAGTTCTCCGCGGTTTTATTTATTTTTATATCTTCCCGCGCCTTACGATCCCGGTCGCAGTGCCTCGTGGCCTCGGTAGCTGCCCGGCCTTTTTCGCCGGTCGCGGTCTAGCTGTCTCACGACGCTGTTGCGTCTCCCAGCCTGCTTGTAGCCCGGTCTCTCACACCGGCTGCGTTCCCGCTTGTAGCCCGGTCTCTCACACCGGCTGCGTTCCCGCTTGTACCGCGGCTTCCGTGCCCTACGCTGCCCCAGTCTCAGCGCCTCTGGGCCCGACTTCTGTCCGGCTCCTTTCCCCCAACCGTGGTCGAGTTCACCGCCCTTATCCTCCGTTTCTTTATATTTTCCCCCTACTCACAGTCAACGTGGCCAACTTGCTTCTCTTGGCTGATTGGCTCACTCACCGCCGTGGCAGAAGGGACAATAACAGCCTGTTGCTGATGGAAGGCTTCGTGTCTGAATCCTTCCTTCTTCCTTGCTCTGCAGACTCGCGTCTTCTCTCAGCAGAACGACGAGGGCGGGTGCCTCTTCTCGACGCTCGTTAACTGCTTCGGGTGTGTCGCTGCCGCAGGGTAAGATCGAACCCGTCGCCACTGTAAAGTCTGTGAGTTATATGGTGAATTAATACACAGACTACAAGAGTAACTTTAACAGGACTTTACTATTCGAAGGTCAGGGCGAATCTGCCCAATAAATCCTTACACAGCACTTATATACCGGTGTGGTCACTCCTGGTATTACAGTATACAGCAGCCAAGATAAAGTAGTGCAACACCTAAAATAGTTCTCTTAAAGGTGGACGGTTACATACAATAGTTCTCTTAAAGGTAGAACGGTTACATACACTACAGCAGCCACCATTTTTTTGAGGGCCATAGCGCTGCCATTGACAGCGCTGGCCTCTGAAATAAATTCGCAGATTGTGACGTCAATCAGCGTACAATGCCTGACTTGATGCCACGACTGCCAACTTGGATGTTTTCGCACACCATAACATCAGGTCCTAAGCACACACTGAAAAGCATGCCTGAAGCAGCCCTGCAAAGATGCTGTCAGCACTTCTTAAAGGGACACACACATCTTTCAGGTAAGTTTGGATTAAAGCTTTTGGACTTTTAAAATATTTTATTTTAGGTAGTGGTTTGGTGCAATAGATATTAAAAGTTTTTAAAGTGTGCAGGGAGTGCAGGGAGTGCTGCTGGATGCCTGCAAGTTTCGGATGGTAAAGGAAAGCCCCTGAGAAGACAGATAATGCTAGAAATACTCAGCAGGTCAGGCAGCATCCGTGGAGAGAGAAACAGAGTTAACGTCTCAAGTCAAGATGCTGCTTGACCTGCTGAGTATTTCCAGCATTTTCTGCTTTTATTTCAAATTTCCTGCATCCGCTCGCAGAGGGAAAAGGAAGACACAGAAGAGGAAGAAGCAGAAGAGGAGGAAGTGGAAGGAAGGATTCAACACAGACAGCTCCTTTCTGCCTGGGATATCTGGGATGGAATCATCCACCTGTGGTACCAGTAACCATACCCCTTTCAATATTTGTCCCACACCTTACCTTCCCTCTGTTACTGACCATCACAGCATCCTCTTGGCCATGATGCTGAAATAAAAGTCATCATAAGCTGGTGGAAGGCTGCTGACTTTCAGTGGGGGACACTGCAGATGGCCTTGCAGGATAACCTCGAGGAGCCGGTGGCTGGGAGTGTCAAATCGGGTGACGGTGTTTCTTCTTCTTCTTCACTTTCCGCTCCCTCTTCTTGGTCAGCCACTGGCTGGGCAGGCTGCATTTCTCGGGTGTGTGAAATGAGGAAGTCACATGGGTAGATTTGTGGTGAGCGGAGAGCGGGAAAGCAAGAGGTGCATGCTTACACCAGGTGCACCTTGTAAATCAGAAGATATTGTGGGGTGAGGAGGAAGTGGGCTGTGAGAAGGAGGATAACGTATGAGGATACCAGCATCTTTTATCCTTTCTGCCCCGCTGCTGGCCAAGGGCTCAGCCATGCCCCTGCCAAGAATGGCCAGCAACATCTCCTCCAAGGGGGTGAGGTGAGGCTAGGAATGTGAGCTGTGCCTCGTGTTTGGTACAGATTGTTGATAGGTGAGTGATGGGCAGGGGTGGGGTGGTGGGGGGTCATGCAGTGAGCAGTGTGTGAGGCTAGTGGTGCAGTTGGTAGGAGACAGCTTCTAAAGATGCTTTCACTGACCTTGACCTTGAAGCTTCTTTGGTCACTGGAGCCAGATCGTGGGGGCGACACTGCTGACCTTGGTGATCTGGTCCCACCTTGCTCTTTCTGGAGGGCCTCCTGGTCCCTGTGTGTAGAGGATCTCTCTTGCAGTGTTGACCCCCCTGCACAAAGCTGGAGTGCTGTGTGCAAGAAACTGGGTGCTCTACCCTGGCTTGTTGAGCCATTTATGTTAGTGCTGAAGCACTTTTACCACTTGTTTTAAGTGCGGAAGGTAGTTCAGCTTTAAGAGCTGTGGGCTGCTATTTCGGGATTATTTTTAATGTTTAATTTTTTTTCAGAAGGCAGTTGAGCTCTAAGGGCTAAAGAGTGCCTATTTTAAAATTAATTTAATTTTTTTCATTTTAGAAGGCAGTTCCCCTTTAAGGGAGCGACACTGCTTTCTAAAACAACAAGCTAGCTTTAAGAGAATGCTGCCTCACTCTAGGGGTGCTATGGCCATGCTACATTGGGCCCCCGCTGGGACTACCGCCTGAAACAGAATGTTGCACTACAGGTTTTGTGCTGCGCTGATGTAAATCAGCAGGCAGCACCAAAATACTGGTACTGCCTGCACTATTATTGTGGACGGCCATTAACTTCGGCCTGTGGTGGCACCGGCAGATTTCTGGCCTTCTTGAATTTCTAGGCCTATGTTCCTTCCTAGGTTCCCATGTCTCTGCGGCTGCAGTATATGGCTGTCCGGGATATTCTAAACCTGTGTGAGCCTACTTTAATTTAAAATGCATCAATTAAATATAACCCATCTCCAAATCCTCTCATTAAAAATTGCTGAAACATCACGTTAAATCAACACGTAATGTCAGCAGAAATTGGAAAAAGGAAGAGGTGAGAGAAGTGGGGGACTTTGTGCACATAAAGGTGGTAGCATTTAGAATGTCTTGTAGCTGGTGGGCAGTTGAGGCGAGGAGGCTGGCTGTGGGAGTATTAGAGAAGTCAAGCCTCGAGGTGATGAGGACATGGATTAGGGTTCTAACAACCATGGGGGAGATGTAAAGGTGGAGCTAGGCAATATTACAGAGATGGAAGAAAGCAATCTTGGTAATGAAGCGGATGTGGGGAGGCAGCTCAGGTTGGGCACAAGAGTCAAAATTAAATAATTGGCATATGTGGAATTATGGAAGTACCTCCACCTCAAAAGAACATAAATACACATAAGAGCATGGAAAATGAACATACCATTTAGTTCATGAAGTTCCCTCCTTACACAGACAAAGCACCATGAACCAGGATTAATGCCCCCTCTCCACTTTATTAATGTAATATAGTATTTTGAATATCTCACTGTGTTGAGAATATTTGTGTTTAGCAATGTGCTGCATTGTTGAAGAGCAGAGTTATTAAGCTGGAGCAATGTGTTTCCTGATGTGTTGGGTTACTTTGAAATAATGTACAGAGCAATAATTCCCTTTCTACTTCCCCTCCCTCAGGAAGGGAGGAGCTGCAAGTAAACAACCTCCAGGTGCAACCAGCTTAGGGTAATGACACTGTTTGGTTGGTTCACACTGGCAGTGGGAGAGGAATTTGTTGATTCTTCTCTTAACAATTAGCAAGGACACTTGGAGTAGTGGAGAACAGGGACAAATTTCTCATTACTGGTGGACGGTCTCTGAAATGCAGCAAATTCTTTAAGAAGTCAAGAAAACAAAATGTTAACAGTATTAATCACACACTGCTGTTTCTCCTGCAAATAGCAGCAAGTTTAAGAGATAGCCTGATGACCGACCTGCTGAAGGAAAAATGCCCCCCTCACTCCCCCCGACCTCTCGCTCTCTGTTACGTGGGTGAATCCATCTATTCTTGTCTGTATCTAGGCTAGAGTATGTTGGGGAAGGAAATACCCATGTGTTGTTTTAAATAAAGCTAGTTTAGTTGTTTTAAGAAAATCCACACATAACTTGTGTTATTTGCATTACATCATCTTAAATTCAAAATCTCAAGCCGGCCCTAGCTGTGTTCCTTCCATCTTGCCATGTGGCAGAGGCAGGGGGCCCCAATGGAAGGCTCCCTATGGGGGAGTTCTTCCCTACGCTATTGGGGACCTGGGGTGGAGAGTGTTGCATGGAGCAGTCATGAGTAATAGGGCTAGATTTTCAGTTGCTTGCGCCAGCAGTTAGCGCCTTAAGAGAAGTGATTTCCGGGCGCTATGCGTGTAGCGCCCGGGCGCAGCGCAGTTTGCGCCCCGCCCCAAATTAAGTTGCCCGTTAGCGCCAGCGCAAAGTTTAGCGCCCGCCCGGATGCGCGCGCAGAAAATGACGTCACATCCTCGTGCAACGCCCTTTGGCCGCCCCGATTGCAAACTTCAGTCGGACCGCCCCATTGTGCGGCGGGCGGCCGGAGCGTTTGGAAAAAGGAACGCAACACAACCAGCGCGGGCCCCGGGGGGCGCTAATTAAAGGGACCGTCCTCTCCAGTATAAAGGCCATCCATTATTTCAGAAAACAGTCTTGTGCAACGCATTTCTGGAGACACAACAAGGAGGATAGCTAACTGGTTTCAAGCAGCAAGAGCCAGGTATTTTTGGACTCAGGCAACAGCGCTGCAAGTGGCCATTTGGAAATTAGAGTGTTTGCCAGGATTTGATGGGGGTTGCATGGGGTGCCAACGCGGAGCTGCAGCTCCATGTCCGTAGGGCTCGCAGACGCATTGTGAGAGGGGCAGCCCTGGCTAGAGGCAGAGGGGGCTACAGGCGTCGGCCACATAGGCCTTACCCAGTCAGGCTATACCGCCAGCAGCGCTCCTACCTAAACATGAGTGCCGCGCGATGTGTTAAAAGGCTCCGATTCCGGAAGGGGGTGATTGCAGAGATCTGCCACCTGCTTCGCCGAGATCTGCGGCCAAAGCTCAGGTGCAGGACGTCTCTGTCGGTGGAAGTGAAGGTGACAGTGGCATTGAACTTCTATGCCACCGGCTCCTTCCAATACGCTGCTGGGGACATAGCAAACATCTCCCAGTACGGCGCGCATCGCTGCATCCGCCAGGTGACCGAAGCACTGTTCAGAAGGAGAAGCCAATTCATCTCCTTCCCCATGGCCCTGGAGAGCCAGCATCAGCGCGCATTGGGATTTTCCAGACTCGGGGAATTCCCCTTGGTGCAGGGCGCCATTGACTGTACGCATGTGGCTTTGCGGGCCCCTCTGGAGCATGGCGAGCAGTATCGCAACAGGAAGGGCTACCATTCTCTGAATGTGCAGCTGGTCTGTGACCACAAGCAGCGCATCATGGCAGTCAATGCCAGCTTCCCAGGCAGCAGCCACGATGCCTTTATCCTGCGGCAGAGTACTGTGCATGACATGTTCCAGGCACAGCCTCCCCCAAGAGGATGGCTACTCGGGGACAAAGGCTATCCTTTGTGCACCTGGCTCATGACCCCGCTCCGCGCGCCCAGGACCGCTGCTGAAGAGGCCTACAACGAGAGCCATCAAACCACCCGCAACATCATCGAGCTAACTATTGGGGTCCTCAAGCAGCGGTTCCGCTGCCTTGATCGCTCCGGAGGAGCTCTCCAGTATTCGCCGGACCGGGTCTCCCAATTTGTGGTGGTTTGCTGCATGCTACACAACCTGGCTATCCACAGGACTCAGGCACTGCCACCTGACGTTGGACCAGCACCTCAGGAGGAGGAGCAGGAGGAGCATGAGGAGGAGGAGGAGGAGGAGGAGGAGGAGCAGGAGTACGTTCCCAGGAGGGAGCGACCAGGGCCAAGGGCCGCACGACGCCACCTTATTACACGGTACTTCTAAGCCCCCTGTCAGGGAATGGCCAGGGGCCATGAGGGAAGATGAATGCAGCCGCTCCGCAAGCCCTCAGCCGGCGAAGCCAACAAACACTAAGAAGAACAACCATGGAGACTGCATGAATAAAGATAATTTTTTATTAAACAAAAATGAAAAGCCCTTCCCACATGAATCCCCAAAAACAATAAACGGGCCCCACAAAAAGCCCAACAAACGACTCACTCCCACAAACTGGGGAGGAGCCACTCCACCTTTATTGAAACCGGGCCTCAACGTCGGCCTAACGCAAAAAAAAAGCCCTCCAAAAGCACAACCATGGGCAAAATAAAGATGGCCACCGCCATATTAAAGGAAAGCTGGCCACACCCTCTACTGAGTGGCCCGCGAGGGCGAGACCTTGGCCAGCATTTTGCCTCCCCTGCCCTGCCTGCTGCTCCTTCACAAGCTCTGCCCAGTGGCTGCTGCGAGGCTGGGGGAAGGCGCCTGAGGCTCAGATGCCCTTCCGCCAGATGCCGCTGGGGGGCGGCCTACACGGCGTTTGGGCCTCGAGGGGCCGTCTCCTGAGTGGCGCACCTGAGCCTGGCCACCATCAGCTGCAGCCGCTTGCCCTTGACGGCCCAGAGTGGGAATGGCGGCGACGGATGGCGCAATGTGGGCCAGCAGGCGTCTGGGATGCGCTGGCTGGTGCTGTGGCGCGGTGGCACTCGGCCGGGCCCGCACTGCAGGATCCGCAGCAATCAGCCGACGGCCGGCTTGCTGGGATGGTCCAGCGCGGCGCCTGCCCTGGCGATGCCTGCCTGAGACAGCGCGTGTGGCAGCAGTGAGTGGCCCTGTGGTCCTGGTGTGCGCGCGCATCACATCCGCCAGGGTCTTGACGGCATCAGTTAGCATGCGGCCAGTCGCGGCAGTTGCTGCCCCGAACTCGCGCACACTGGTCGCCAGCGACTCGATGGCCTCAGGCATGCGCCCCACCACGCTCATGAGCTCCGTGTGGCGCCGGTCCGAGTCGTCGGCCATCTGATCGAGCTTCCGCACCTCCTCCGAAGTGAAGGTGTCCGGACTGGAGTCGCGACTCTCCCGCTGGGGAGGAGGGGGCCGAACTAGGGGACCCTTGCCGCGTTGGTGACGGCGAGTGTGCCGAGCAGCAGCACTCCCCTCTGATCCTTCCCCCCTTTGGGGGGAAGGCCGCGGGCCACGCGCACGGCTGCTGGGTGGCTGGACGCCACTGGTCCCAGAAGCTGCATTGCCCTGCGACAGTTCCTCCAGGCACTCGTCCAGTGAGGAGGTGTCGAGCATTTCCTCCTCTCCTGCAGGACGTGACTGTTCCCCCGAAGGTCCGGCTTGCTCCTCCTCCTCCTCCTGGTTGGAGGTGCTGTCACTGGCAGCCTCAGGGTCCTGGTCGTCACCAGCTGAAAGCAGGAATGCACAAGAGTAGCTTCAGAGTGAGGAGACGGCGTCAGCGAGGGAGTTAGGACTGGTGGGATTCAGCGCATTGTTGGGACAGTGGCAAAGGAGGTAGCTCGGATGGGCCAGTGCGACGCGAGAGGGCCAAAAGGCGAGGTCCTTACCATTGCCGGGCAGTGGAGGGTCGGATACACCGCACGCTGTGGGGACAATCACACGTGCTCCCATGAGCACACACACGCGCTCCTCCAGCTGAGTGAGCTTCTGCAGCTTGGCGCGGCCACCCCTGGCACGGGCCTGGCGATTAAACGCTACTTTAGCCTGCAAGAGAAAGGACGGGCTGTAAGTGCGCAGTGAAGCCCTGATGTAGTGTGCACTGCCTCCCATGGTGGAATAGCTTGGACAGAGTGAAGCCCTGATGTAGTGAGCACTGCCTCCCATGGTGGAATAGCTTGGACAGAGTGAAGCCCTGATGTACTGTCCACTGCCTCCCATGGTGGAATAGCTTGGACAGAGTGAAGCCCTGATGTACTGTCCACTGCCTCCCATGGTGGAATAGCTTGGCCAAAGTGTAGAGTGCCGAATGGCCATTTGATGCTCATGACTGTCCCAATGCTGCTGGCTGAGGGCTGGCCAAAAGGACTTTCAGGTCCCTTTGCCCATCATGTCAGGTGTACATGCAAGAATGAGGAGGAGACTGGAAAGGCTACTCACCCTCACAATCCTGGTCAGATCGTTGTATTTCTTACGGCATTGTGTGTGGGTCCTGGGGGCCTCGCCGGTGAACGTCACCCTCTGGGCGATCTGCTTCCAGGCTTTGGTGTAGTCGTGGTGGGTTGGATTCCTCCCACTGTCTGGAAACAAGATCTTGCGCCTCACCTCCAGAGCTGTGACCATGATGTCCAGATCACCCTCTGAGAAGCGCAGGGCACGCTGACGGGCCTTCTCTGGCGTTGCCATGACTCCCTGGGGCTGAGCAGTAGTGTTGAGGCCTCTTTGCAAGGCTGCAGTGTGCAGGGCGTGGCAGCAGACCAATTCGTCCCTTCCCCCTTTAAGAGCTGGTCGGCACCACGGGGTCTGCTGTCAGTGCAAAAATGACCGCACCCGTGCTGCGCCCCGCCTGGGCGCTATCCCTCTGGACCGCCGGCTTAGCGCCTAAAGAGAGTAGTGGAACGCCTCTTTTAGCGCTCCACCAACCTCTTAGGGCGAAGCCACTGAATTCCCGGCAACGGGGCGCTACTTTGGGGCGGGCGCTAACTTCGGGCGGGCGCTAAGGTTAGCGCCCCAAAACTGCCTATACTGAAAATCTAGCCCATAGACTTTTAAGCAACTGTTTGATTTATGTGGCCGAGAGGAGTCCGTATTTCATGTACATGTGCAGTGAGTGGTTGCAGCCCCACTTCAGCTATTTGAGGGGGCTGCTCCTCCACTTTTGGCGATGTTTTAGCTCCCCGTTCCTGATCTTTGGTCACCAGTATGGAGATGGGTGGGTAAGTTGGAGGACCTTCTCATGGGCCGGCTCCTGGGTAATTTATAGGTCCAGCATGGGTGGAACCCATTGAGTGGGTAGCACCAAGTCCCGCTGTTTATCCTGAAAGAAAGCTCTCTAGAAATGCCTTCTCATCCCTAAAGATTATTCAATTGTTTATCCTTCTCATACCTCCACTATTCAGTCGGATTAGCATCCTTGAAATAGCATCGCCTTCCTGACACAGCTGCACAGGAATGGTCGTCTCCCATGGAATATTTGATTATTTCAGTCTATATCTACCTTTATATCCTCCAATCACATTCCCAACCAGGAAGTTGAAACCCCACTGTGTGTTAATTTTAATGTGCTGGCTGATGAGTTTATGTCAAATTCCTGTGTGTGCTATGCTAATAAAGTTGTTAGCTTGTAAATTATTTCATTAAAATAACGCACACAATAGAAAGTGTGCTAAAAATGGGACACGGAGAATTTCAATCCCCTGAAAGTTATTTAGCTCCTTTTAAAGGGGTTAACAGACCCTTGAACTGCAACTTTAAGCTAGGGCATGAAATTCGGGCCTCGTGCTTCATGTAGATGGCTCTGATAATGAGACGGAGGTCTCCATCTCCAAGTCCTTGCTCAGCATTTGCTCTGTGGTCAGCCCACTGATGGCATACTGTAGTTTTGAGTGGAAGATCTATAACCAGTGCTTCGGCTGGGAGCCTATTCCATGTACTACCGCTGCTGGGAAAAAAAGTTCCTTCTGAACTTTATGGGATAATTTCCCCAGTTTGTGCCGCCAGTGGGAAGCCTCACCCTCTGTGAGGCGTGCTGTTCATGGTTTTCCATAAATTCCTGACATTTGTAGCCAGTCGGTGAGGCTACCTGTCAATGGCATGAACTTGGTATATTGGCTTCTAGGCTCTTCCCATTTCATTGCACAGTGCATTGGAGCATTACATTATTCATCACCTTACTGCCTAAAAGTAGGATGCTTTCAAAAACATATAGTGGATGGTATGGGAAATATTCCCAGTGCTGGGTAAAAAAAGCAATCTTTAAACAACCGGACTATGAACCATTTTTTTGTATCTGGTTCACCAAAGCCCTAGATTCACAAAGTGTAAACTGGAATGTTAAAATGCAGCTTTTTGCAATTCATTCAAATATTTGAATTGCTCTAAAAAGAATTTTCACTTTAACAAATGAACAAAAGCTTTATGATTTCTGTAGCACATGGAACTTTTTAAAGTTGTCAGGTTAAAAGATGGTTGAAGTGTTGTAAGGGGTGGTGTGTAGGTTGCTTGTCAGCTTCATCTCTGACTCCTTTGAGCAGTTCGAATTGTTCCCACTCCCTTTTGTTCTAGACTTTGGAATTATTTGGGGGTTGTAATAAACTTGCAACAGACACCTGGGTTCTCTACCGACTTCTTATGATCCTTGCTCTCAGTCCATTTGGCTGCAGCGTCCATGGGATGCCCAGCACGCAACAGACTGGTTACCCACTTCTTGGTGATATTCACCTTATCAAAAACGTAAGAGGAAATCCTCTCTTCCATCTTTGTCCTTTCATCAAACACAGGGGCCTAGAAATTCACTGGCCTTAGCGCCGCTTTTGAGGCGCTAGAGGGCCTAGCGCCGAAGTTATGGCCAGTTTAGAAATTGACAGGGGCCCTAAATCGGCGTTAGGCCGGTAGCGCTGCGCCGGCACCGATGACGTCATCGGTGTGCGCAGCGTCCCGGTTGCCATGGTAACCCGCCCGAACTCGGAAATTGAGTTGCGGCCGCCTCGCCCGTGGCAGCCGCAAGCAATGTTCTGGCAGAGGTGCCTTACAGAACTTTGCGCCAGCGCATTAAAGGCCCCGCGGCGGCCGGCCGCTTTCCCGCCGGCCGCCTGGCCGCAGCTCCCTCCCCGGACTTCCCCCCCCGCCCCCCCCGGAACAGAAGCAAGCCCGGCACTTGTCCGAGGTGCCGGGCTCATTTTTAAAAAGATTATCGCGGGCCGCGGCCGGGTGCAGGCAGCTCCTCCTTAACGGAAGGAGGAGGCCTGCACTTCCCGAGCCTGCCGCACCGCAGCGCCGGAATAGCACCGCAATGTGGCGCGTGGCGCCAGTTTTGAGGCGCTGAGACCCCTCAGTAGCGCCGGCAGCCGTTTGGGCGCGGCGCTACTGAATTTTTGGCGCGCGCAGGGGTACTTAGCGCCGGCACTAACTTCCGGCGCTAAAGCCCTCGCTGCGCCAAAACCGAATTTCTAGGCCAGGGTCTATTGCCTTACTTCCCTTTTGCCAAAGTCCTGCCGCGGTCACCATGCTGTAAGGGGTGTTCACAGAAATCACAGAAACCCCACAGTGCAGATAGAGGCCATTTCGGCCCATCGAGCCTGCACCGACACATATCCCACCTGATCCCCGTAACCCCTACACCAACACATATCCCACCCTATCTCCGTAACCCCACGTATTTAATCCCCCTAACACTAAGGGTCAATTTATCATAGCCAATCAACCTAACCCGCACATCTTTGGACTGTGGAAGGAAACCGGAGCACCCGGAGGAAACCCACGCAAACACGGGGAGAATGTGCAAACTCCACACAGACTGTCACCCGAGGCCGGATTCGAACCCGGGTCCCTGGCGCTGTGAGGCAACAGTGCTAACCACTATGCCACCGTGTTGTGTGGGTTGTTTGTCAGCTTCACCTCTGACTCCTTTGAGCAGTTCGAATCGCTCCCACTCCCTTTTGTTCCAGACTTTGGACTTATTTGGGGGTTGTAATAAACTTGCAACAGACACCTGGGTTAGTCAAAAGAATTCAGATCTTTATTTTGAGGCAGGAAAATATACAATTCAATAAAACTTATACTCTAAAAGGGTGGGGAACACACGGAATAAGCGAGGGAGAATTACAATACACAAAATCCCTTACCCCCCCAACCCCACTACACTAGCCAGGCTGGAATCCAGAGGACCAGGAAATGCTCACCAAAACGACTTTCTTGACAGTTGTAGAGGTTCGCGATTTCGGGGTTCTTTTTAGTTGTGGCGATTGGGACCTGCCATACCTCAGACGTGGTAGAAGACTGCACCTGTGTTGGGTCTTCAGTTTGGGTTGGTCCGCAGATGCGGTTAGTCACGCTGTTGGATCTATCGGGTAAGTACCCAATTTCCTTTGGTTAGGGCTAGTTTTAGAGTCTTTTGTGTCCAAATCTTACCCGGGGTAAGTCAGACTAGCCTGTAGAGTGGAAACAAGTCTTTGGTTCGTGAGTTTTTTGGCGGTTGGTTTCTTGTTAGTCGCGGTGGCCCAATATTACCTGGTTGGTGGTAATATTGGTGGTTGTTGGTTTCTGTAGGCCTTTGGTTGCCGCGATCTCTGTTTCTTCTTTCTTCCTTCGAGTCTCCGATGCTGATCTCTATCTTGAGCTGGTTGGCTGAACTTGAACTTCTGTCTTCTGAGCTGACTCGAACTGGTGACGAACTGCACTGTACTGTCAAACTGAAAAGGCAGGCCTCAATTATACTAATTTGGGGCCTGGCTTATCTGACCGCCAAATCTCGGTTTGCTTTGTTAAATTTGGTGGGCTCATTATCTTTAATGTGCTTTAAAACTTTAACGAGCTTCGGGGATGGCCCATCCAAACTTAACGAGTTTAGGGGATGGCTCATCTAAACTTAATCGGCCTTTAACTGGTTTTGAGGTTGCCTTGAAACCAGTTTTAAAATGCAAAACATTTGTCAATCTCTTCAATTGAATTTGGACTGTGGTTTGTTTGTGGTAACCTGCAGGACAAATGTTCCTTCCTTTGTATTGCTGGGGACATGTCCTGTTTATTCGATACCTGGCTCTGCGACTTCACGGCAGGAAAACAGGCTTCATTGTCCTTATGTAAAACTGGGGCAGCCCTGGACATTCCTTAGACAGTCCAATATCCAAACTCAGGGCTCACTCTCCTCCCCTTTGTCCCAGCCTTTTGCAAGCCTGAACATGTCTTTTTAAACCAGCAAAATCTTCCTGGGATTTTTATTTTAAATCCCTTTTGCCCAATATAACCTTAAAGCAGTCCAAAATCTCTTCCTTAATTTAACTCTTTGAAATTCTTCTGTTTGGCCCAACCACACTTATCCCTTTTTACAGATTTCTTCTGTAATGTTTCAAAACCATTAAAAAAATAATTATTTCCTTCTGTTCTGGGGTTGTGCAGAAATTTTTGAGCCTTACAGAGTGCAATGACAGTATCATTTTTAAACACTACAAATACAGTCCAGCTCACTAAAGTATGAACATGTTAGATGTTTACTCCATTTGAATACATAGCTCTCTCAAAGATGAATGTTTTCCAATTTATTTTCATGAATGTTAGTTCTTTGAAGCTTTAAAAAAATTAAGATAATTTGGCTTTAAAAGTTTTTTGCTTCTCTTGCACTCATGGTAAGAATTTAAATATAAACCATTCCTACCATGACAAATTAGTTATTATTCATAGAAACCAATTAATTAGTTCAAAATAGAATTATGCTCTTTGACCCTGAAATTATGCTGTGGGATACCATTACTACTGTAACAGGTTCATCTGAAATTCCTCTCCACGCTACTTTAGTGGAGAAGTCAGCCCATTTAATAGCGGTGAGAGGAATTTGGCAGGGAACTGTTAAGCAGTCAGATGTTACTATGCCCCAGTCTAATTCCAGGGCCTATGCTTCTTAGTTCTTTGTGCTAAGGTAACCAATCATATAACTATAAATTACATTTTGTGCATAATGGCTCATATGTTCTTAATTAAATCTCTTGCGTACAAGCATAAATATAAAGGGAAAAACCATTATAGACTTAATCCTTGGACTGCTGGCATGTTGAACGAAACTTCTGTCTCCTTTTATCTAACTACAGGAAACTTTGTGCTATCCGGCACCGACGGGACCGAGCTGTTGCCGTCCCATCAAAACTGCCGGACAAACCAGCGCTAATGTTGAAACATACGGAGATTTTGAGCTCCGTATCTGGCAACAAACCCTGTTGCTTAGCAACAGCTTCTAAACAGTCGGCCGTACCTTGCAGGCGTCTCTGTAGCTTAGCAACAGCTTCAGCGAGACCTTGCAGAGCCTGACTGGTGAAAAAAAAGCAACAAAAAGATAAAAAACCTAACGAAACGGCTCTTGATTTTTGCCGGTGGTTCGAGCATTCCGGACAGTTAACCTTTGGATAAACCGAAGTTTCCTGTATTTTGTTTGTTTTCAATTTTCACTGTAGAGATACAGGGCTAGATTTTCAGTCGCTTGCGCCAGCAGTTAGCGCCTTAAGAGAAGTGATTTTCGGGCGCTATGCGTGTAGCGCCCGGGCGCAGCGCAGTTTGCGCCCCGCCCCAAATTAAGTTGCCCGTTAGCGCCGGCGCAAAGTTTAGCGCCCGCCCGGATGCGCGCGCAGAAAATTACGTCACATCCTCGTGCAACGCCCTTTGTGCGCCCCGATTCCAAACTTCAGTCAGACCGCCCCATTGTGCGGCTGGCGGCCGGAGCGTTTGGAAAAAGGAACGCAACACAACCTGCGCGGGCCCCGGGGGGCGCAAATTAAAGGGGGCGTACTCTCCAGTATAAAGGCCAGCCTTTTTTCAGAAAACACTCTTGTGCAACGCATTTCTGGAGACACAACAAGGAGGATAGCTAACTGGTTTCAAGCAGCAAGAGCCAGGTATTTTTGGACTCAGGCCAGAGCGCTGCAAGTGGCCTTTTGGAAATTAGAGTGTTTGCCAGGATTTGATGGGGGTTGCATGGGGTGCCAACGCGGAGCTGCAGCTCCATGTCCGTAGGGCTCGCAGACGCATTGTGAGAGGGGCAGCCCTGGCTAGAGGCAGAGGGGGCTACAGGCGTCGGCCACGTAGGCCTTACCCAGTCAGGCTATACCGCCAGCAGCGCTCCTACCTAAACATGAGTGCCACGCGATGTATTAAAATGCTCCGATTCCGAAAGGAGGTGATTGCAGAGATCTGCCACCTGCTTCGCCGAGATCTGCGGCCAAAGCTCAGGTGCAGGACGTCTCTGTCGGTGGAAGTGAAGGTGACGGTGGCATTGAACTTCTATGCCACCGGCTCCTTCCAATACGCTGCTGGGGACATAGCAAACATCTCCCAGTACGGCGCGCATCGCTGCATCCGCCAGGTGACCGAAGCACTGTTCAGAAGGAGAAGCCAATTCATCTCCTTCCCCATGGCCCTGGAGAGCCAGCATCAGCGCGCATTGGGATTTTCCAGACTCGGGGAATTCCCCTTGGTGCAGGGCGCCATTGACTGTACGCATGTGGCTTTGCGGGCCCCTCTGGAGCATGGCGAGCAGTATCGCAACAGGAAGGGCTACCATTCTCTGAATGTGCAGCTGGTCTGTGACCACAAGCAGCGCATCATGGCAGTCAATGCCAGCTTCCCAGGCAGCAGCCACGATGCCTTTATCCTGCGGCAGAGTACTGTGCATGACATGTTCCAGGCACAGCCTCCCCCAAGAGGATGGCTACTCGGGGACAAAGGCTATCCTTTGTGCTCCTGGCTCATGACCCCGCTCCGCGCGCCCGGACCGCTGCTGAAGAGGCCTACAACGAGAGCCATCAAACCACCCGCAACATCATCGAGCTAACTATTGGGGTCCTCAAGCAGTGGTTCCGCTGCCTTGATCGCTCCGGAGGAGCTCTCCAGTATTCGCCGGACCGGGTCTCCCAATTTGTGGTGGTTTGCTGCATGCTACACAACCTGGCTATCCGCAGGACTCAGGCACTGCCACCTGACGTTGGACCAGCACCTCAGGAGGAGGAGCAGGAGGAGCATGAGGAGGAGGAGGAGGAGGAGCAGGAGTACGTTCCCAGGAGGGAGCGACCAGGGCCAAGGGCCGCACGACGCCACCTTATTACACGGTACTTCTAAGCCCCCTGTCAGGGAATGGCCAGGGGCCATGAGGGAAGATGAATGCAGCCGCTCCGCAAGCCCTCAGCCGGCGAAGCCAACAAACACTAAGAAGAACAACCATGGAGACTGCATGAATAAAGATAATTTTTTATTACACAAAAATGAAAAGCCCTTCCCACATGAATCCCCAAAAACAATAAACGGGCCCCACAAAAAGCCCAACAAACGACTCACTCCCACAAACTGGGGAGGAGTCACTCCACCTTTCTTCAAACCGGGCCTCAACGTCGGCCTAACGCAAAAAATAAGCCCTCCAACAACACAACCATGGGCAAAATAAAGATGGCCACCGCCATATAAAAGGAAAACTGCCCACACCCTCTACTGAGTGGCCCGCGAGGGCGAGACCTTGCCCAGCCTTTTGCCTCCCCTGCCCGGCCTGCTGCTCCTTCGCAAGCTCTGCCCAGTGGCTGCTGCGAGGCTGGGGGAAGGCGCCTGAGGCTCAGATGCCCTTCCGCCAGATGCCGCTGGGGGGCGGCCTACATGGCGTTTGGGCCTCGAGGGGCCGCCTGCTGAGTGGCGCACCTGAGCCTGGCCACCATCAGCTGCAGCCGCTTGCCCTTGACGCCCCAGTGGAGGAATGGCGGCGACGGATGGCGCAATGTGGGCCAGCTGGCGTCTGGGATGCGCTGGCTGGTGCTGTGGCGCGGTGGCACTCGGCCGGGCCCGCAATGCAGGATCCGCAACAATCAGCCGAGGGGCGGCTTGCTGGGATGGTCCAGCGCGGCGGCTGCCCTGGCGATGCCTGCCTGAGACAGCGCGTGTGGCAGCAGTGAGTGCCCCTGCGGTCCTGCTGTGCGCGCGCATCACAGCCGCTAGGGTCTTGACGGCATCAGTCAGCATGCGGCCACTCGCGGCAGTTGCTGCCCCGAACTCGCGCACACTGGTTGCCAGCGACTCGATGGCCTCAGGCATGCGCCCCACCACGCTCATGAGCTCCGTGTGGCGCCGGTCCGAATCCTCGGCCATCTTATCCAGCTTCCGCACCTCCTCCGAGGTGAAGGTGTCCGGACTGGAGTCGCGACTCTCCCGCTGGGGAGGAGGGGGCCGAACTAGGGGACCCTTGCCGCGTTGGTGGCGGCGAGTGTGCCGAACAGCAGCACTCCCCTCTGATCCTTCCCCCCTTTGGGGGGAAGGCCGCGGGCCACGCGCACGGCTCCTGGGTGGCTGGACGCCACTGGTCCCAGAAGCTGCATTGCCCTGCGACAGTTCCTCCAGGCACTCGTCCAGTGAGGCGGTGTCAAGCATTTCCTCCTCTCCTGCGGGACGTGACTGTTCCCCCGAAGGTCCGGCTTGCTCCTCCTCCTCCTCCTGGTCGGAGGTGCTGTCACTGGCAGCTTCAGGGTCCTGGTCGTCACCAGCTGAAAGCAGGAATGCACAAGAGTAGCTTCAGAGTGAGGAGACGGCGTCAGCGAGGGAGTTAGGACTGGTGGCATTCAGCGCATTGGTGGGACAGTGGCAAAGGAGGTAGCTCGGATGGGCCAGTGCGACGCGAGAGGGCCAAAAGGCGAGGTCCTTACCATTGCCGGGCAGTGGAGGGTCGGATACTCCGCACGCTGTGGGGACAATCACACGGGCTCCCATGAGCACACACACGCGCTCCTCCAGCCGAGTGAGCTTCTGCAGCTTGGCGCGGCCACCCCTGGCACGCGCCTGGCGATTAAACGCTACTTTAGCCTGCAAGAGAAAGGACGGGCTGTAAGTGCGCAGTGAAGCCCTGATGTAGTGTGCACTGCCTCCCATGGTGGAATAGCGTGGACAGAGTGAAGCCCTGATGTAGTGTGCACTGCCTCCCATGGTGGAATAGCGTGGACAGAGTGAAGCCCTGATGTAGTGTGCACTGCCTCCCATGGTGGAATAGCGTGGACAGAGTGAAGCCCTGATGTAGTGTGCACTGCCTCCCATGGTGGAATAGCGTGGACAGAGTGAAGCCCTGATGTAGTGTGCACTGCCTCCCATGGTGGAATAGCGTGGACAGAGTGAAGCCCTGATGTAGTGTGCACTGCCTCCCATGGTGGAATAGCTTGGACAAAGTGTAGAGTGCCGAATGGCCATGTGATGCTCATGACTGTCCCAATGCTGCTGGCTGAGGGCTGGCCAATAGGACTTTCAGCTCCCTTTGCCCATCATGTCAGGTGTACATGCAAGAATGAGGAGGAGACTGGAAAGGCTACTCACCTTTACAATCCTGGTCAGATCGTTGTATTTTTTACGACATTGTTTGTGGGTCCTGGGGGCATCGCCGGTGAACGTCACCCTCTGGGCGATCTGCTTCCAGGCTTTGGTGTAGTCGTGGTGGGTTGGATTCCTCCCACTCTCTGGGAACAAGATCTTGCGCCTCACCTCCAGAGCTGTGACCATTATGTCCAGATCACCCTCTGAGAAGCGCAGGGCACGCTGACGGGCCTTCTCTGGCGTTGCCATGACTCCCTGGGGCTGAGCAGCAGTGTTGAGGCCTCTTTGCAAGGCTGCAGTGTGCAGGGCGTGGCAGCAGACCAATTCGTCCCTTCCCCCTTTAAGAGCTGGTCGGCACCACGGGGTCTGCTGTCAGTCCAAAAATGACCGCACCCGCGCTGCGCCCCGCCTGGGCGCTATCCCTCTGGACCGCTGGCTTAGCGCCTAAAGATAGGAGTGGAACGCCTCTTTTAGCGCTCCACCAATCTCTTAGGGCGAAGCCACTGAATTTCCGGCAACGGGGCGCTACTTTGGGGCGGGCGCTAACTTCGGGCGGGCGCTAAGGTTAGCGCCCCAAAACTGTCTATACTGAAAATCTAGCCCAAACATTATTATTACTCAAGTATCAGGAGTAGCCATATTACTTGTCCAACACACCCGTGCTTGCTAATGTACATTGGGCCCCAGTCCCTCTACATCTCAAATTTAAAATGATCACCCTTGTGTTTAAATCCAGCCATATCCTCACCCCTACCAATTTCCAGCTCTACAACCCCCTCACCACCTGTACTCTCCATTCCTCTGATTCCAACACCCTGTGCATTCCCCTCCCTTTACCCTATGATTGGTGAACAACTAGGTCCCATTCTCTGGAATTACCTCCCGAAACCCCTCACTCTATCTCTCCTCCATAAAACCAAACTCTTTGACCAAGCTTTTGGTCACCCTTCCTAATCCATGCTTCTTTAGGTTCCACATCCGATTTCCTAGCAAATGAAAAGTTTAAACTTTGATATTATAGGTGCAATTTAGTGAAACTTCAATGTGCCAATTGCACCAGACCAGGAAGCACTTGGCAGCACTGTGTGAACTCAAACAATGGCCAATAAGTAATTTCATTCATAGCATTTAAAGGTTTATAGGGATACTGTCCCTGAAATTCCACTGAGGGGGGAGGGGTCTGCTGGTCTACTGCAGTGGGAGATTGATGGTATTTACAGGAAAACAGTGGAGACCTGGTTACAAAGCAAATGGCAGGTAGGGGCAGGACCAGGGACGGAGACTTCCTAAACCGGAAGTTGCTGCTTCTGATCCTCAGACAGGACCCAGCGTTGTTGTGGCAGTCGGTACGCTGAGTGAGCGAAGGTGTACTGGCCTCTACATAGACCTATGTGGGCTACATCAATGGAGTCCAAGCAGAGAAATGGCTTGCACCTTCAAAAACCACAAGAATATTTTTCCAAAATCATTTTTGAAATTGCCCCTTGCTCAGGGGGCCAAAGCGGTACTGACTTGGGTCAACTTTTCATTTCTAATGGCAGGCGCTTATATAAACTTGTCATTGCTGTAATTGTAACCTCCCAACACTGGTGGCCCTGTGGTGTCTCTGCCAGCTCCTTGGCCTGTACCGCAGTGAACTCCAATATTCAACCAGCTGTATTTCTCTGCTTCCCAATTGTTTCCTACATTACAACAGTGACTACACTACAAAAGTATTTAATTGGCTGTAAAGCACTTTGTGACATCTGGAGGTCATGAACGATGCTATATAAATGCATGCCTTTTTCTTTTTTGTTTTAAGTTTTGCTATTTAACTGTAAATAATAACATAAAATCAAAGTGTTATATAAAAATATAAGTACAGTATCAATGACTTTAAAATGGGGATTGAATTATGTCTGTGCACCCTTGTTCAATTATCACCCATCCTCCAACCTGCTTCATCAGAAGTCTATACTTGGTCTTGACACCCCGTGTGCAACACCATGACTTGTAGGCAAAACAGGCTGAGTGCAATCTTAAGAATTAAGCAACTGCAGTATTATTTAGTGGCTCATTTCTTAAAAAAACTATTGTTACAGCTCAAGCTTTCTCCAACATCCTTTTCTCGCATAAACAGCTTGCCAACAATTTCTGTAAACAGGTTGTATCTCCAAGGAATTGAAACCTATGTCTCTGTTTTCTGCTTCTCTCGAGAATACTACGATACTAACTACATCTCCTATCAATTCAGGGCGCTGTTAAAAAGTATGTGATCCTTGGCTTTATAACTAGAGGCATTGCATGTAAAAGAAAGGAACTTAGGCTAAACCTTTATAAATCATTAGTTAGACCTCAGCTGGAATATTGGCCGGAATATTTATCTGCTGATGCACTGGAAGCAGGGGGGGAGGGTCCGGTAGTGCGCAAGAAACCTGGAAGTAGCTGCAGCATGTCTATCAGTGGTTTTTTAACCCAGCCACTGCATTTGCACTTGACTCCCGGGTTTCCCGACCAATTAGCATAAACAGGCATGCTGACGACAACATGGGTCTATTTCAGCTGAAGTATTTAAAGGAACGCGGCAAAGATGACAGCTGATGGGTTATGGAACTGGTAGAAACATAGGAAGGAATAAAGAATGGAGTCTCAACGTGCAAAGGCTGCTCCTCGCTTCAATGATGCATCCCTAGACCTGATGCTGCGAGGTGTAAGAGCCCGCAGGGAGATAATATTCCCTGCTGACAGGAGGAAGATGCCAGCCTCAATGACCAAGGAGGCGTAGCTGTAGATCGCAGAGGAGGTCAGCAGCAGGAGTGTGGTGCCACAATGCTGGATGCAGTGCCGGAAGTACTTTAATGACCTAATGAGGTCAGGAAAGGTGAGTACAATGGCACATTCAACTACATCCTGATGTGCGTGTCACCCCAACCCCCTCACTCTGCCTTCCAAAGCCTACTCCTGCACATCACTCTTCACACCAATGTACCTTGCAGGTGCACCCATCCCTCTCTGTCTATGCATCTATTCACATCCCCATCTGCCCATCCAACACTGATGCTCATCCTCATATTAATGCAGTGTAATGCCTCTCCCTTACAGTCACCCTCAACAGATGTTGTCCATCCATTTCTTCCACTCATTCCGTGACTCTCACTCAAAGATCTCTTGTTTCCCTCCTTGCAGGAGAAGAGAGCACAGAACACCCAGGAGAGGCAGAGAACCAGAGGTGGATCTCCAGTCATTGGCACGCTGACAGCTGCAGAGGAGGATGCTCTGCAGATAAACTGAGTGTCGGCGTGCCTGGCGACCAGAGATGGAGAGATGGGGGCCCCTCAGGTACCTGGTGACAGAATTAAATATCACAAAACCACATGGTATATAACAATCACTCATGTTGAGTTGATGTCAGCAGCCAGTGAAATATGTTCATGTGCATAATATTCACTTAAAACATTCGTACCATGACAGTTCTAATTCATGTCTTTAATCTTCTGTAGGCTCATCAAGTGTCCCATAGGAAGTGGTGCCAGAGGAGGACGATGACTCCTCAGAGGAGGTCACTCACTCTGAGGGTGCACCATCACAGGACTCATGCACACCATGCACCAGCGCAGATACATACACATCGGTAGGAGCAGCAAGACAGACAGTTGTGTTGTCACCTGGTCTCTCACACATCACATGTGGAGTCAGAGACAGCAGTGGAGAGTCCTTGTCGGAGGGCACAGGACGCTCCAAGCTCTGCTCAGCTGGACGCAAATGCTGGACCTTGAGGCCGTCAACAAAGAGGATGATTCTGGAGCAGCAGCAAAAAATGTGTGAGGCTCTGGCAGGATTTCCAGACACACTGTGCATGCTTGCAGAGAGAATGGAGGAGTCCGTCTCAAGCATGAATGGCATGATGTCGCAGGCCTTAGCTATGATGTGTTCGTCCATTGAAAGAGTGGCCACCGGCATGGAGAACATGGCAGTCAAACGAGTGCATGCTGGCCCTCAGCAATGACATGCACACTCTGATGCCACCGTAACTAGGATGGATCAAAACCTAGTCTTGACCGTTAAGCACCCTACTGATGTGCAGCAAAGTGCCCTCTGGCTCATTGCTAGTGGGTGGGCCAGGAGAGGGAAGATGGAGAAAGGGGACATAGAAGTGGGGACTCTGCTCAAAGCGCTTCCACTTCTCACCCATTGCCTCCCCCCACACGCTCGCCCCCCCTGTGTCCTGATGGCCGAGTCTGCCCCTGCACAGGTTCAGGTGGAGCAGTCTTTGGTGGGGTGCTCACGGACTCTAAAACCCAGAGGAAATTGGCCAAGAGCATCTCAGCAGTAAGTGCAGAGATGTGAGCAGCCTGCCTCTACCTCTGCTGAAACCATAGGGTTTGCATGACGTAGGAGCAGTAGGAAAAGCAAGGTGAAAGATTAGTAGCTGCACAAGGCTATGCACATGGGTGTGTTAGACATGTTACACAGATAAGTTGGTGTATAAGTTTTGTGCCACATATAAAATTATTACCTTGCACCACTTTCCCATCTTGCCCATTTTTGCCTGCAGCCTGGCACCTGGCCTTCTCAGTTCTGCAGAAAGTTAAGACAAGACTTAAATCCAAGCAATGGGTGTCTGTGAAAGGGATGCTTTGTTGATTGCAGGACTGCTTTGTGCTGGGTGAGTGGGGGGGGGGAGGAGTGGGGTGGACAAGTGGGTTCAGCATGTGGCTGCCAGATGGCTGCAGTGGTGCAATCTAACTAAACCTTGGCAGATTAGTCCATCTCGGGCAGCAATGTGCACTGCTTCTGGTGCCATGGCCACATGACATTCCTCCTCCTCCTCATCTTCCTCCTCTGAAGAGGCTCTGTGCCTTGCTACTCCTGCAGCTCCATATGGATTTGATTGTAGCACTCTTGGGCCTCATTGCTTGAGCTCCTCACAGGTATCAACAGCCACGTCTTCAGTGGATAGCCTTTGTATCCAAGCAGCCAGCCAGTAAATCTGTTCAGAGGTATGAAGAGCTCAGGGAGAGTGGGCTGGCCCAGGACGAATGCCTCATGGCAGCTCCCTGGGAATCTGTCACACACCTGCATAATTATCTTTTTGTGGTTGCAGACGAGCTACACATTGATGGAGTGGAAGCCCTTACAGTTCACAAACACTCATGGGCGATCTGGGGGTGCCTTGATTGGCACATATGTGTAGTCGATGATGCCATGCATCTGTGGGAAGCCAGACAGAGCTGAAAACCTAAGCGTCTGCTCATTCTGACTGGCTTCATCAGTGGCAAAGTGTACATAACTGCCTGCCCTGGCAAACATAGCATCAGTCTCCTGGGTGATGCATTTGTGGGTGGGCGACTGCAAAATCCTGCAAATATCTCCTGCAGATCCCTGGAAGGAGCCTGAGGTGAAGAAGTTGCGGGCGGTGGTGACTTTGACAGCCATTGGTAAAGCATGGCCACCAGGTCCAGTTGGCAACAGGTCTTGTTCCAGCAGGGTACAAATGTCTGCCACAACCTTACGCAATACCGTGAGCCTCCTGAGGCACTGGTGTTCGGATATGTCAAGAAAGCTGATGCTCTGCTTATATATCCTGTTTTGTGGGTATTGCCTCCTGTGAGCTGCACATCTGTGCTCATCCCGTCTCTCCTGTGGAGCGGCAGTGCTGTGAGGAGAAGACGGCTGCTGATCCTGCTGGTGCTGATGGAGGTTCTGCTGAGGGAGTTTGAGCAGCTAGGGGCCAAATTAAAAAGCAGAAGCACAAGGGTAATAATCTCTGGATTACTACCTGAGCCACGTGCAAATTTGGCTAGGGTAAATAAAATTAGAGAGTTAAATGCATGGCTCAAAGACTGGTGTGGGAGAAATGGGTTTTGCTTCCTGGGACACTGGCATCAGTACTGGGACGGGAGAGAGCTGTTCCGTTGGGAGGGACTTCACTTGGCCAGTGCTGGGAATAGAATCCTGGCGAATCGAATAACTAGGGCTGTAGAGAGGGCTTTAAACTAATTAGTGGGGGGGAGGGTTTAAGAGAGCGAAAAATAAAAATGACAGCGGAGAAGGCAATAGAGCAAGGTAGCAGTGGGGGAATTAAAAACCAGAGCATGTCAGGAAGGGACAGAATGTATAATGATAAAGCTAAAGTAGTAAAAGGGGTAAAAGCAGGAATAAATTGTCAGAAAACATATTTGAATGTTCTTTACCTGAATGCACGCAGCATTCGTAACAAAATTGACGAGTTGACGGTGCAAATAACTACACATGGGTATGATCTGGTGGCCATTATGGAAACATGGCTTCAAGATAATCATGAATGGGAACTAAACATACAAGGGTATTTGACAATTAGGAAGGACAGACAGGAAGGAAAGGGAGGTAGGGTTGCTATGTTAATCAAGGATGGAATCACTGCAATAGTCAGAAATGATATTGGGTCAAAGGATCAGGATAGTGAAACAGTTTGGGTGGAGATAAGGAATAATAAGGGGAGAAAGTCACTAGTGGGCGTAGTCTATAGGCCTCATAACAGTTGCAACTCTGTTGGTCGGAGTATAAATCAGGAAATAGTTGGGGCTTGTAATAAGGGAACAGCTATAATCATGGGGGATTTTAACTTTATTATTGACTGGACTAATCAAATTGGGCATGGCAGCATTGAGGAGGAGTTCATAGAGTGTATTAGGGATGGGTTCCTTGAGCAGTATGTAACTGAACCAACCAGGGGGCAGGCAATCTTAGATCTGGTCCTGTGTAATGAAACAGGATTAATAAAAAATGTCCTAGTAAAGGATCCCCTTGGAATGAGTGACCATAATATGGTTGAATTCCAAATTCAGTTTGAGGGTGAGAGAGTTGGAGCTCAAACCAGCGTACTAAGCTTAAATAAAGGAGACTATGAAGGTATGAGAGTAGAATTGACTAAAGTGGACTGGGAAAACAGATTAAAGTGTAAGACGGTACAAGAGCAGTGGTCTACATTCAAGGAGATATTTCACATCTTTCAAGATAAATATATTCCACTGAGGAAGAAGGGGAATAAAAGAAAAGACAGCCATCCGTGGCTTCATAAAGTAATAAAGGATAGTATTCGACTGAAAACAAGGGCATATAAATTAGCCAAATCTAGTGGGAGGGTAGAAGATTGGGAAGCATTTAAAAGCCAGCAAACAATAACTAAAAGATTAATTAAGAAAGGGAAGATAGATTATGAAAGTAAACTAGCAAAAAATATAAAAACAGATAGCAAGAGTTTCTACAGCTATATAAAAAGAAAAAGGGTGGCTAAAGTGAACGTTGGTCCCTTCGAGGATGGGACTGGGAAACTAGTGGTGGGGAACATGGAGATGGCAAAGACGCTGAACAAATATTTTGTATCAGTCTTTACAGTAGAGGACACTAAAAATATCCCAACACTGGACAAACAGGGGGCAATGGGGGGGGGGGAGGAGCTAAACACGATTAAAATCACTAAGGAGATGGTACTCAGTAAAATAATGGGACTTAAGGCGGATTAATCCCCCGGACCTGATGGCCTACATCCTAGAGTCTTGAGAGAAGTGATGGTAGGGATTGTGGATGCATTGGTGATCATTTTCCAGAACTCCCTGGACTCAGGAAAGGTCCCGGCAGATTGGAAAACTGCTAATGTAACACCCTTATTTAAGAAGGGAAGTGGACAAAAAGCAGGAAACTATAGACCAGTTAGCCTAACATCTGTGGTTGGCAAAATGTTGGAGTCCATTATTAAGGAAACAGTAACAGAGCATTTGGATAAACATAATTTAATAGGACAGAGTCAGCATGGTTTTACGAAGGGGAAGTCATGTTTGACAAATTTGCTCGAATTCTTTGAGGATGTAACATACAGGGTGGATAAAGGGGAACCAGTGGATGTAGTGTATTTGGACTTCCAAAAGGCATTTGACAAGGTTCCACACAAAAGATTACTGATCAAGATAAAAAATTACGGGATTGGGGGTAATATACTGGCATGGGTGGAAGATTGGCTATCTAACAGAAAACAAAGAGTTGGGATAAATGGTTTGTTCTCGGGCTGGCAATCAGTAACTAGTGGTGTTCCGCAGGGCTCAATGCTGGGACCCCAACTCTTTACAATCTATATTAACGATTTGGAGGAAGGGACCGAGTGCAACATATCCAAGTTTGCCGATGATACAAAGATGGGAGGGAAAGCAGTGAGTGAGGAGGACATAAAAAACCTGCAAAAGGACATAGACAGGCTAAGTGAGTGGGCAGAGATTTGGCAGATGCAATATAATGTTGGAAAGTGTGAGGTTATGCACTTTGGCAGAAAAAATCAAAGAGCAAGTTATTATCTAAATGGAGAGAAACTGCAAAGTGCTGCAATACAAAAGGATCTGGGGGTCCTGGTGCATGAAACACAAAAGGTTAGTATGCAGGTGCAGCAGGTGATCAGGAAGGCCAATGGAATCTTAGCATTTATTGCAAGGGGGATGGAGTATAAAAACAGGGAAGTCTTGCTGCAGTTATACAGGGTATTGGTGAGGCCACACCTGGAATACTGTGTGCAGTTTTGGTTTCCATATTTAAGAAAAGATATACTTGCTCTCGAGGCGGTTCAGAGAAGGTTCACTCGGTTGATTCCAGAGATGAGGGGGTTGACGTATGAGGAAAGGTTGAGTAGGTTGGGACTCTACTCATTGGAGTTCAGAAGAATGAGAGGCGATCTTATCGAAACATATAAGATTGTGAAGGGGCTTGATCGGGTGGATGCGGTAAGGATGTTTCCACTGATGGGTGAGATAAGAACTAGGGGGCATAATCTTAGAATAAGGGGCAGCCCTTTCAAAACTGAGATGAGGAGAAATTTCTTCACTCAGAGGGTAGTAAATCTATGGAATTTGCTACCCCAGAGAGCTGTGGAAGCTGCAACATTAAATAAATTTAAAATGGAGATAGACATTTTCCTAGCAGATAAGGGAATTAGGGATTACGGGGAGAGGGCAGGGAAGTGGACGTGAGCCTAGATTCAGATCAGCCATGATCCTATTGAATGGCGGAGCAGGCCCGAGGGGCCGTATGGCCTACTCCTGCTCCTATTTCTTATGTTCTTATGTTCTTATGGTGCTCATCTTGATCCTCATCTGAGGTCCAAGGTGAAACAGCCTAAGCAGCACCCATGCTGATCTGATATACGATAGATGGAAAGTGGAGATCAGATGCATAAACCTCCAATGTAGTGAAAGTGACCTCCAATGTAGTGAAACTGACCTCCAAAGTAGAAGAAACCACCTCCAAAGTACTGAAAGCAAACTCTCAGAACAAGTGCTGTAAGCAAAAGCCTTTCACTTAGGCAAGGAAGCAGGTGTGAGGTCTCAGTATTTATAAGATTTTTTTTGCCTGTCATTTGTTCAGCCCCCTCAATTGCCGCTGTTCTCTCACCTTGCTTTCAGTGGCGAGGCCATGGAAGCCCGGGAAACCCATGCACCCACATTGAAAGTTGAAAACCCCTGTTAAAAAAGCTGTTCATTACCTCTTAACGACCTCTTAACAGCTTTAAATTAACAACCCGCCTCTCCCGAAAGGGTTTCCTCACTCGCAGCCAAACGCGCTCGAGTGAAAAGCGGAAGTTGATGGGTTGGAGCCGGCTTCCCGACGCACTGTCAATTTCAGCACATTTAACCCCCTCACCTGCTCCCAAACCCACTCACTGCTGTTAACATTCCCCCCATTGTATCCAATTATTGACACCACACTTTACAAAGGATGTCAAGGCCTTGGAAAGGGTGCAGAGGAGATTTACCAGAATTATACCAAGGATGAAGGGCTTCAGTTATGTGGAGAGAAGAGAGAAGCTGGGATTGCCCTCCTTACAGCAGAGAATAGAGGTGTTTAAAATGATGAGGGTTACTGATAGAGTAAATAAGGAGAAACTGTTTCCACGAAAAGGTGGGTCTGTAACTAGAGGACACATATTTAAGATAATTGGCAAAAGAACCAAAGGGGAGATGAGGAGAACTTGTTTTACACAGCGTGGTGTTATGATCTGGAATGCACTGCCTGAGATGGTGGTGAAAGCAGATTCAGTAGTAACTTTCAAAAGGGAAATTCAGCGGGAGGTTAGCGGCGGCAGTAACCGTTAGCGCCCCACTTGCACCCTGGCCACGATCTTGGGTAGCGCCCCCTGGCTTATCGCTGGATGCTATGTCCAACGGGGTCAGGGGGGCCTATCTGCGGCCGGGGCGGCGCAAATTAAAGGGGAGGTGCCAGGTGGCCATTTTTGTTGCTGGCCGCCTGCCAGCACATGCCCCCATTGCCGTCCTCGGCCTCCTCTGCAGCCCCCCACGGGATGCCAGCTGCGTTCCGTGATCCCGGCACTTCTCTTGAGTGCCGGGCTCTTTTGCTAGCACTCCGATCCCTGGTGGCCCAGCTGGGCCCCGAGTCACACTGCGCTAGGCCCTTCCCCTTTAATGAGGGGAGGAAGGACTGTAGTACCATGGCACGACATGCCGCAGAGCATGGAGTTGCGGCACATACCGCTGTGATATTCACTCACAGCTCCCCAAGAGGGAGGCGGGGCGCTTTCTGTAGTGCCCTGCCTCCCTCTTGGGGCGCTACCGGTGAATTTTGGCTGCGGGGGCACTAATTTTTACGGGGCGTGTAAGTGGTTTTGATCCTAGCCCAATTGCTAGACGGACGGTTCGAATCGCCCCCGCCTTACGAAAGTTCTATACCCGGGAATTATTTTTCAGAGTGTAAATGAAATAAGTCACGGACAGGAATGCTTCGGTGAAAAATCAAACTTATATTTATTTGGTCTAACATACACTGGCTAAAACATGCACTATTAAACAAAATCACTGTCTCTGTGGAGAACAAAACCCAGGTTACAATCAACATACATACAGTACAAAACTGGGGACTATAACAAGCAGTAATTCCCTTGTTGCTATGGTGGACACTAATTCCACCCCTATCAATGAATTACCCAGTCACATAAACCCCTTCGCCTGGCTGAACCAAACGAAGCTCCCACCCTCGGAATAATCCAAAAGCTTCACTTCTGAGAGACTATGCTTATCCCCACACACGGTCGGTTTCGATCGCTCTGCTCGTCGGCTTCTCTGGTACTTCTTGTTAGTTCGATCTTGTTGGAGCAGGGAGCGAGAGAGAGAGCGAGGATGGTGGAAAATAATCTATTTTTATGGTAGTCTGGCTACCCCTATCTTTCCCGCCAATCTTTAAAATCCTATTGTTTCTAAGCACTCCAGTTCTTAATCAGTGATGAGTCATCCTCGGACCCATGAGTATTGGATTAATGGCCCTAAGTCTGGGACATATCTTTCGGTCTTTGTGTTGGGAATAAAAACTGGCTCCCTTTCGACTGGCTGAGGCCAGTGTGTTCATTGTTCTGCTTCTCTTCTGAGATGGAGGTGAGAAGTGCTTTTGCATATTAGAGTGGCCTTTCTAATCAAGTTCAATGGCCCCCTTCCTTTTTCCAGGACTGTCGGGCGAACCCATACATTCTGGTATACGGACAGTTCTTTTGTCACAGCCAACTGCCATGCATTCTCTGGAGTTTTAACAAACCAGTCTTTCATGTATCTGCACAGGGTGATCCCATAACAGGGAAAATACCCTCAGAAAAATCCCATAAAGTCCACAAAATATTCCCGACTGAGTCCATTCTTCAGAGACTTTGCGGTCTCTTCAGGCGCCAACGAAGTTAGCATGACCCAATTTTTCCCCCATAACTCTATAATATCACAATGCTAGATTACTTTGTAGAGGGTAAAGCACTGAGCAAACGTACTTACAATTACAAATAATTCATGGTGGCAAAAGATAATACTAAAGAACACAATATTTGTATAACTGAAAAGGAAACAGTCCACAAGGAGTTAATATGCCTTTTTCAGTATGCTACTTCTAGCTTACAGTCTTTTAGAATGAAATAGTTTCTTTGGTAAGCCTCCTCTCATTCCTTGGGAAATAACAAGCTATCTCAAAGTGCATCTTATAGCATGTGACGTTGTATGTGGAATACATGAGCTTGAAACACCCACAGAGATCAGTGAATTTATTCCAGAACCAAAAACCAGCAGCCAGAACTGAGACGTGTATCCTTCTCACTTCCTTTGAAGTAAAGCAGTTTCTTTGAAGAAGTCAAGCAAACAAAATGTTAACTGTATTCACATCTTGGTTGACAATGGGATGATAGCCTATACAGCAAGATTTCTACACAGCACACAGCTTCAATAGTAGCATTCAAAAGGGAATTGGATATATAATTGAAAAGGAAAAATTTGCAGGACTGTGGAGAAAGAGTGGGGGGTGGGGGTTGGGAGTCTGGAACTAATTCGATAGCCCTTTCAAAGAGCCGGCACAGACATGATGGGTCGAATTGCCTCCTTCTCTGCTGTATGATTCTATGATATAAATAAGGTGTACAAATCAAAGAGTTTCAATAAAAACAATGTAAACGATGATAAAATAAAGGACATAAAGGAATCAATATTTTACATAGAGTGAAAAAGAGGGGGGAAATTTTGCACTCCCTCGCCCCTGTCACCTTTTAAGAAATATTTTATACCACTTTCCTGCCCTTAACTGAATTTACAGGAAGCAGTTTGTAATAAAACAATTGACCTTCAGCACTTTTGTAACTTGAAATTTTGTTTTGCTACCTGTAACTATATTAGTGTATTGCACTGAAGGTTCAGAAGTTAGAATAAATTGAGGCTTTTGTTTGTTTGAAGAGCTCTTTTGATGCTGCAGATAGATCGGGTGGGAGTTTTGGTTTCATAGGGTTTTGTAACAGAAACTGGAGAGTCACTGTTGCATGCAGTTTTGTATTGCTGGCTAGCCTTGTCTCACAGATAATGGCTGTTTCTTTTCTTTTTCCATTTGTGTGAAGTCGTGGTGCCAACAATGGCAGATCCGGGCAGGTGAACAAGGATCTATTCAATTTTATTTTAACAGATCAATGCAGGCGTTTAAGTTACAGAGGAACAGAGAGAATGACAACTAAAGACCTCTTTTTACACCAGAAACAATATTTTGGCATGAAAGGAACAGTAATCCTATACTCTTCCAAGCATATACCTCACTGAATAACTAATGCTGTGCTGTGTTCTTAGGAAGTTGATCTGCTTAATCCTATGATTTATGCACTAAAGTAGCCTAAATTGAATCTATTTGGTGCCAGAATATTATCTCATACCTGAGGTACTGTTTTGACACAAGTACTGGGTATTGGAATGCCAGTTCAATTTTTAATGTTAGTGAAAAGCTATCTGTCCTGTTGGTTCTCTGCTAACATACCAAACTTAAAGGCAATGCAATGGATTACCTGGGATATTTTTACACTTTAAAAGACATAGGCCTAAATATTCGGTTGCTTTGCGCCGCCCATTACGGGGCGCAAAGCAACTAGCGCCCGGGTGCGGCGTGGCCAATGCCTCCCGCGAAATTCAGCGGGAGGTTAGCGGCGGCGGTAACCATTAGCGCCCTGCGGCTCTGCATGGCTGGCGATCATCGGTGTGAGCAGCACCCCGCTTGCGCACCGGCCGCGATCTTCAGTAGTGCCCCCTGACTTATCGCCGGATGGTATGTCCAGCGGGGTCAGGGGGTCTACCTGCGGCCGATGCGGCGCTAATTAAAGGCGCAGTGCCGGGCGGCCATTTTTGTTGCTGGCCGCCTGCCAGCACCTGCCCCCGTTGCCGTCCCTGTAAAGTCCGTGCCTCAATAGTACACGGACTGCGGGAGAACAAGTAAACAGGTATTTTACTGAACAGAGGGTACTCTTCTGTTTGGACCCCAAAAAAAGAACAAAACAAATTGGACTGTAAATTAACAAAAGTTCAACTAAAACTTAACAAATCAAATTAAAATTTGGTTTTCCGGGTTGATGATGCACTCCAGTCCCCGCGGCGTCCACCGGTCGCGGAAATACTCAAGCGTGCTGGCGGACACCGCGTGCTCCATCTCCAGGGTCACCCAGGCGTGAACATGGCCGCGGAAGAAAGGCAGGCAATCCGGCTGGATGACCCACTCGACCGCCCGATGCCTGGACCAATTGATGGCTCTTTTAGCCAGGCCCAGGAGAAGGCCTACAAGGAGGTCCTCCAACCTGCCCGCTCCCCTCCGCACCGGGTGACCGTAGATCAAGAGTGTGGGACTGAAGTGCAACCAAAAATCGAGGAGCAGCCCCTTCAAGTAGTGAAAGAGGGGCTGCAACCTCTCACACGCAACATAAATGTGAAACACGGACTCCTCCAGGCCGCAAAAAATGCAGGCGGCCTGGGAGTCCGTGAACCTACTTAAAACCATATTGCACGGGACCGCTCTGTGCAACACCCTCCAGGCCAAGTCCCCGATGGAACAAGGGAGGACTCCCACGTAGAGAGCCCTCCATTGGGGACCTCCGCCTCTGCCGGTTGGCAAGACGCCACGCCAAGGCGTGTCCGGACGGCAGACGAAGATGGCAAAGTGGAGAGTGTGCAGGAGCAGCCCGTACAGGAAACCCCTCCACGCGGAATGAAAAGGCACGGAGGGTATTTCCTCGAGACGGCTCAAGTTGTGAGGCGTCGGTTCCCAAGGGGAGTTTCGGGGCCGGGCGCCGATGAGGAATTCCGTCCGAACGGGGGTAAGCTCGGACGGGATCGCCCCACGTGCTTGAGCCGTCTCTAGTGGTGTCGGGGCCCAGTGCCACTTTCACCGACTCGATGGCTTCGACCGCGAGCCGGACGTTAGCCCAGGACAGGCGCCGAACCAGCTCCTCTGGCGCCATCCAGCCCGCTCCTCCGCCATCGAGCAGGTCGCCAACTCTGGTCACCTTGCCAGGCACAGCCCTGCCCTCCGCCAGCTGCCCGAACCCGCGGTTGTGGAGGTGCGGATTCCTGAGCAGCGGCTCCCGAAGGAGAGCCGCCGCTCCTGACCGGGGAGAGCTCCGCCTGGAAGCGACGTAGTTCCAAACCCATAGCAGTTCCTGATAGAAGACAGGCAGCTCCCGCAGGCCGGCACGCCTGCAGCCCACTTTCACAAACAGGAGCTGCGTGTCGTAATTGAGGCCGTGCAGCTGGCGGAAGAAATATGTCGCCAGCGCACACCATCTCGGAGGATTCTCGACGTACAGGTATCTCTGCAGCGTCTGAAGACAGAAAGTCACAGCCTGGGTGCGAAGGCACAGCAGCGCCTGACCGCCCTCCCTAAGCGGGAGACTCAGAACTGCGGCAGAGACCCAGTGCTTCCTTTTGTCCCAGAAGAAGTCGATGGGCTTCTTCTGCATCTTGGCAACAAACGCAGGGGGAGGGATCAAAGTGACCCACCGGTACCACAACATGGCGGCCACCAGCTGGTTTATGACCAGCGCTCGACCCCTGTAGGACAACACTCGGAGCAGTCCTGTCCAGCGTCCTAGGCGAGCGGTGACATTGCCCTCCAGCTCTTGCCAGTTCGCCGGCCAGGCGTCCTCGGCAAGGCAAAGGTCGACTCCCAAATAGAGGAGGTGCGTGGTGCTCCAGGCGAAAGGCCTGAACTCCTCCAGCAGGGAGTCCACCCGCCACTGACCCACCAGGAGTCCGGAACATTTCTCCCAGTTGATCTTGGCGGAGGATGCGTCCAAGTAAATCTGCTGGCATTCCCGCATCCTCTGCAAGTCAGCGGGATCCGTGACCGTGAGGAGCACGTCATCGGCATAAGCCGAGAGGACCACCTCCACGCCCGGCCCTTGCAGAGCCAGTCCCGTCAACCTCTTCCGCAAGAGGCGCAGGAAAGGCTCCACGCAAACGGCGTATAACTGACCGGACGTCGGGAATCCCTGACGTACCCCCCTCCCAAAGCGAAGGGGCGCCGTCAAGGACCCGTTAACTTTAATCAGACACTCCGCGGTGGCGTACAGAAGTCAGATCCGGGCGACGAAATGCGTCCCGAACCCGAATGCGCGCAGAGTCCCGAAGAGATACTCGTGATCCACCCTGTCGAACGCCTTCTCCTGATCCAGGGAAAGGAAGGCGACCGACAGACCAGCCCTCTGGGAGTGGTGGACCAGGTCCCGGACCAGATGGATGTTATCGTGGATGTTCCGGCCCGGGACCGTGTAGGACTGGTCGGGGTGGATCATGTGGGCCAGCACGGTGCCAAGGCGAGCAGACATGGCCCTGGCAAAGATTTTATAGTCCGTGCTGAGGAGGGAGACTGGGCGCCGGTTCTTAAGGAGGCGGAAATCGCCCTTCTTAGGCAGCAGGGCAATGACCGCCCTGCGCCAAGAGAGGGGCATCTCCCCAGTCGCCAAACTTTCCACCAGGACCCGCGCGTAGTCGCCCCCCAAGATGTCCCAGAACGTCCTGTGGAACTCCACGGTCAGCCCGTCCAGCCCCGGGGACTTTCCCCTGGAGAGCTGGCGGAGGGCGCCAGTCAGCTCCGCCAGGCTTAGCGGAGCGTCCAATTTTTCGGCTGACATTCGGCAGGTCCTCCCACAAAACTCTGCGCGCATCCTCACTGGACGGATCCGGAGAGAACAGAGCCCCATAATAGGTGCGGGTCTCCGCGCTGATTCCCTCCGGATCCGAGACCAGAGATCCGTCGTCGGCCAGCAGCCCCAAGAGCTGCTTACGGAACCCCCGTCCTTTTTTCAGTGAGTAGAAGAAGGGGGAGCCGCGGTCCAGGTCCCGCAGGAGCTGGATCCGCGACCTCACGTATGTGCCTCGGGACCCGACGAGCTGCAGGTCCTTCAGCGCGCCCTTCTTCTCTTCGTACACCTTCCGCAGGGCCGGGTCCTCGACGACCTGACCGAGACGGGACTCCAGGTCGAGCACCTCCTTCTCCAACCTCCCGACCCGGGCCCCCCACCTCTTGCTCGACCCCTTCGCGTACTCCTGACAGAACAGACGGACGTGAGCCTTGCCCACGTCCCACCATAGCCTCAAGGAGGGGAAGCCCCCCCGCTTACTTCTCCAGTCGGCCCAGAACCGACGAAACGAATCCTGCAAACGTGTGTCCTCCAGCAGCAGGTTTTTAAATTGCCAGTACGTGGACACCCGCGCTCGCGCAGCGGAGCGAGCTCCGCCCACACCAGGTGGTGGTCCGTGCACAGCACCGGCCGCATGGAAGCCGCCGGAACGCAGGTGAGGTACGCCCGGGAAATGTAGAGGTGGTCGATTCTGGACCTTCCTCCCCCAGACCTCACGCTAGTGAAGGCGCTGGAGTCGGGGTGGAGATTTCGCCAGACGTCCACCAAGTCGAAGGAGCCGACCAGGTCCATCAACTTCTCCATCGCCGCCGGGCTTCGCGGGGTCCCGAACAGTCCCTCGCCTCGAGGGTGCAGTTAAAATCCCCCCCGAGGATGACGCACTCGCCCACATCGACGGAGCCCAAAAGAGCGGACAGTTTTTTGAAGAAGCGCACTTGCTGCGCACCGGTCTGAGGGGCATACACGTTCACTAGTTTGAGCGGCACACCCCCCAGTCGAACAGTGACCTGGAGCAAGCGGCCGGCCGTTGATGTTGAGGCTGACTATGGTTATCTTCATGTCAGAAGCATAGTGCAACCTCCACCTATACCTAACGGGGGGATGGAGCGCAGCCGCTGGTCAGCCGCCACTTCCTCAGCAGCCCAGTGAGGAACGCTCTGAGCCGACGCAGCTCGAGCGGATTCACGCCCTCGTCCGCGCCCATGATCTTAACGGCGGCGCGGACGGACACGATGAGCAGCGCCAGCTCCGACCACCTGTCGAGGGCCAGCCGGATCTTATTGTGCCGACCCAGGCATGTGGCCATAAAGTCCCGGAGTTCCCTTACGGGAATGAGGGGTGACTCGGCGAGGGGCACGAGGTCATCCATCGCCTCATCGGCGCTGGAGTCCAAATCGTCCTCCATGCCCATCACCGAGTCCCCATCCTCCTCCAGGGGGTCGTCACCAGCGGCCGCCCCCGTCCGTCGTGCAGTGCGCAGCGAACGGCTCGGCCGCACCAGCAAGCCCCGCCTCCACCCGGATCCCAACCCCAGGATCGGCGGCAGAGGATTCCTCCCTGGGCTCCTCTAGGGGCGCTGGGCCAGAAGACGGCGGCGGTTCAGAGCTCCCCTCCGCCCCAGACGCCGGAACAACCGGAGAAACTGGGGAGTGAACAATTCCCAGCTCCTCCCGTACGTCCGGCACCAGAGACGTAGCCAGGGGGCCATCCTCCTCCCCGCCACCAACCTCCGACCCAGCGGGTGGGGTGTCTTGAATTAAAACCTCGACCAGGTTGAGCAGCCCCTGGGAGATGTCCAGGTCACATTGGGCAAGTTCATTTTCTTCAAACTCGCCCGACCCGGACCCCAGGCCGCCCGACCCGGCGAGGGGTAACGGCACAGATAAAATGTCAATTTCCGCGGGTTAATCCACGACCCCCCCCACGGGCAGGGTCTCATCCCCATCCCCGGGAGGCACGTGCCGGACAGACACATCTGCCTCAGCCTCCCGAGGGACAGGCGACCCCTGCCAATCGCTGGTGATAATGACAGCGGGATTGGGGGGGCACAGTACCCGCGGCGGGCGATGACTCCCCCTGCTCGGAGGGACCTTCCTCCTCCCGGTCCTCCTCCTCTTCCAGGGGGTCGCGCCTTCTTTTTAGTGCGGAGGGAGCGAGGGAGACCTCCATGTCTGCAGAGGCCCCCTCCTCTGCTCCCTCCGGCGGAGCAGGTTTGTCGGGTTCCTCGGGACCGAGCCCGGCCGCAGGTAATGGCGTTTCCGCTACGGCGGTTGCGGCCACAGGCTCGGTCTCGAGGCCCCTCCCACCCTCGTCTGCCCCGACCAACTCCGCGAGGAGCGCGGGTGTCAGGGGCTCTAAGTTTAAGGGCCAGCCCTCCACGGGGGGACCCGCCCTGAGGTGTTTCGCTTTTCGCCGCGCCTTCCTTCCACCTGGACGCGCTCCCTCCCCCCTGCCGGAGGCCTTGGTGGCATCGGCCTCTGACGTCGACCGCGCATTAATTGTATCGGACGCGCGGCCAGACCCGGGGGGAGGAGCAGCGGCGGCGCCAACCTCGGCCGCACTAGATGACCTGGCGGCCTTGGAGGCGGGCCAGTTTTTTCTGATGCGCCCCACCTCCTTGCAGGCGTGGCACCGCACACCATCCGATGTCCAGAAGACACGATGGGCGGTCCCCTCGTGGAGGACGCCGAAAGCCCCTTCGGTGTCCTCCTCCCGCGCCAGCTGAATAAAGAGCTGGCGCCGGAAGGAGAAGACGTGGCGAAGGCTGGCTTCCCGGAAGCCCAGCGGGATGGGTGTGATCCCTGACCTCAACTCCCCGAGTTGGCGTAAGTGGGGGAGGAGGACCTCACCAGGAACAAAGGGCGGGATGTTAGAAATAACCACCCTCCGCGCGGTGGCCTCAAGGGGGTCCACCGGCAGGAAGGTCCCGCCCACGGTGAGCCCCTTGGCGACGGCCAGGGACACCGCCCGCTCTGACCCCAGGAAGAACACAGCCTTCCCATACATTTTTGAGGTGGCGAGGATGGCTGAAGGGCCGACAACCCCAACCATAGCCTTTACAAACGCCTCAATTGTCATTATGGGGTGGGTGTAGCTCTTCACCCCAAGCTTCTTGGTTTTTAGTGAGAAAGGTGATGGGGTGGCAGAAGCAGTGGGAGCAGCCGTGGCTGTGGCTGCCACCGCCGCATATGAGCTAGCTGGCCCCGCCACCGGCGATGAAGGAGACGCCATTATGCGGTTGTTTTTAAAAAAGAGCTTCACTCACCCCAAGTCACAGGCCTGAAGGTGTTAATGGCCTCGGGTTATTTTAAAGTCCTCCCTTGAGCAGAGGGAGCTGTTAAATTGAAGGGACACCTCTCGCTTATTGATTGGAATTGGGAGAGGGGCCTTCTCCCCTCTGCTCAAGTGGCAATTAATAAAAAGATTAATCGAGGTGCCTCTTGAGAGAGAGAGCAGAGAGAGACAAAGAGAGAGAGAGAGGGGGTTGGGAAGGAGGGAGGCCGCAAGGGCAGGGTTGCCACTCAGGACTGTGGGTGGGTGGGTGTCGGCAGGGGTGCACTCTCTGATGGAAAAATTAAAGTCTTTGAAGGTGGTCTTCTGGCAGGGGGAGAAAGATGTCTTTGCCTGGGAAAGCTGGTGATGCCCCAGGCTCAGTCCCACACCAGGTCTTAACGATGTATTATGAAATTGGACTTCACCTAGGCAGCTCCAGCTGTCCCAGGTCAGGCAATAGAAGGGGTGCTTATTAGCGGTGTGTGTGGCCTAGTTTTTATCAAGAGCCACACACGCACACACACCCCTTGATGATCCGGCCCTTTTTTCTTCTTTTCTCCCCCCACCTAAAATACAAAGTCTTTGGGAGAGTGCACCAAATAACACCCACCTGTAGATGTTCAAGGATGATGTTGTTCTTCCCTCTTTCCAAACAGTTGGTGCTGGTTGATGTTTCTCTCCCCTCTCTCCCTCTCCTGGAATGGAGGCCAATTTGGGGAGGCAGTGATAGGAAAGGCCTTTCCCCTGATTGGTGTTGTTGCTGGCCTTCCTTCTCCTTCTCCTCCTCCGTCCTCTCTCTCCAGGCACCTCTGTTGATGTGATGATGATGGTGGAGGTGGTGGTGGTGGTCTCTCGTTCTCCTCCTCTTCCTGGTCAGGAGACCACCACTTTCCACTCTCCACTCTCCTGGTCTGGCTGCTCCTTCTCCTTGTGTGCTGCTGCACAGCCAGCAATGCTGAGAATGAGGTCTAACAGAGGGTACTCTTTTTGTTTGAACCAAAAAAAAACCAAATTGGACTGTAAATAAAAGTTCAACTAAAACTTAACAAATTAAATTAAAATTTGGTTTTCCGGGTTGATGATACACTCCAGTCCCCGCGGCACCCACCGGTCGCGGAAATACTCAAGCGCACCGGCGGACACCGCGTGCTCCATCTCCAGGGCCACCCGGGCGCGAACATGGCCGCGGAAGAGAGGCAGGCAATCTGGCTGGACGACCCCCTCGACCGCCCGCTGCCTGGACAAATTGATGGCTCTCTTGGCCAGGCCCAGGAGCAGGCCCACGAGGAGGTCCTCCAACCTGCCCGCTCCCCTCCGCACCGGGTGACCATAGATCAAGAGCGTGGGACTGAAGTGCAACCAATAATCGAGGAGCAGCCCCTTCAAGTAGTGAAAGAGGGGCTGCAACCCCCCACACTCAACATAAATGTGAAACACGGACTCCTCCAGGCTGCAAGAAATGCAGGCGGCCTGGGAGTCCGTGAACCTATTTAAAACCTTATTGCACGGGACCGCTCCGTGCAACACCCTCCAGGCCAAGTCCCCGATGGAACAAGGGAGGACTCCCGCATAGAGAGCCCTCCATTGGGGACCTCCGCCTCCGCCGGTCGGCAAGAAACCACGCCAAGGCGTGTCCGGACGGCAGACGAAGATGGCAAAGTGGAGAGTGTGCAGGAGCAGCCTGTTTAGGAAACCCCTCCACGCGGAATGAAAAGGCACGGAGGGTATTTCCTCGAGACGGCTCAAGTTGTGAGGCGCCGGTTCCAGAGGGGAGTTTCGGGGCCAGGCGCCGATGAGGAATTCGTCCGAACGGGGGTAAGCTCGGACGGGATTGCCCCACGTGCTTGAGCCGCCTCGATACACCTAGTGGAGTTGGGGCCCAGTGCCACTTTCACTGACTCGATGGCTTCGACCGCGAGCCGGGCGTTGGCCCAGGACAGGCGCCGCGCCAGCTCCTCCGGCGCCATCCAGCCCGCTCCTCCGCCATCGAGCAGGTCCCCGACTCTGGTCACCTTGCCAGGCACAGCCCTGCCCTCCGCCAGCTGCCTGAACCCGCGGTCGTGGAGGTGCGGATTCCTGAGCAGCGGCTCCCGAAGGAGAGCCGCCGCTCCTGACGGGGGAGAGCTCCGCCTGGAAGCGACGTAGTTCCAAACCCAAAGCAGTTCCTGGTAGAAGACAGGCAGCTCCCGCAGGCCGGCACGCCTGCCGCCCACTTTCACAAACAGGAGCTGCGTGTCGTAATTGAGGCCGTGAAGCTGGCGGAAGAAATACGTCGCCAGCGCACACCATCTCGGAGGATTCTCGACGTACATGTATCTCTGCAGCGTCTGAACACGGATAGTCGCAGCCTGGGTGCGAAGGCACACCAACACCTGACCGCCCTCCCTAAGCGGGAGACTCAGAACCGCGGCAGAGACACAGTGCTTCCTTTTGTCCCAGAAGAAGTCGATGAGCTTCTTCTGCATCTTGGCGACAAACGCAGGGGGAGGGATCAAAGTGACCAACCGGTACCACAACATGGCGGCCACCAGCTGGTTTATGACCAGCGCTCGACCCCTGTAGGACAACACTCAGAGCAGTCCTGTCCAGCGTCCTAGGCGAGCGATGACTTTGGCATCCAGCTCTTGCCAGTTCGCCGGCCAGGCGTCCTCAGCAGTGCTAAGGTAGACTCCCAAATAGAGGAGGTGCGTGGTGCTCCAGGCGAAAGGCCTGAACTCCTCCGGCAGGTAGTCCACCCGCCACTGACCCACCAGGATTCCGGAACATTTCTCCCAGTTGATCTTGGCGGATGATGCGTCCGAGTAAATCTGCTGGCATTCCCGCATCCTCCGCAAGTCAGCGGGATCCGTGACCGTGAGGAGCACGTCATCAGCGTAAGCTGAGAGGACCACCTCCACGCCCGGCCCTTGCAGAGCCAGTCCCGTCAACCTCTTCCGCAAGAGGCGCAGGAAAGGCTCCACGCAAACGGCGTATAACTGACCGGTCATGGGGCATCCCTGACGCAGCCCCGTCCCGAAGCGAAGAGGCGCCATCAAGGACCTGTTAACTTTAATCAGACACTCTGCGGCGGCGTACAAAATTCAGATCCGGGCGACGAAATGCGTCCCGAATCCGAATGCGCGCAGAGTCCTGAAGAGATACTCGTGATCCACCCTGTCGAACGCCTTCTCCTGATCCAGGGAAAGGAAGGCGACCGACAGACCAGCCCTCTGGGAGTGGTGGACCAGGTCTCAGACCAGATGGATGTTATCGTGGATGTTCCGGCCCGGGACCGTGTAGGACTGGTCGGGGGGGATCATGTGGGCCAGCACGGTGCCAAGGCGAGCAGACATGGCCCTGGCAAAGATTTTATAGTCCGTGCTGAGGAGGGAGACCGGGCGCCAGTTCTTAAGGAGGCGGAGATCGCCCTTCTTAGGCAGCAGGACAATGACCGCCCTGCGCCAAGAGAGGTGCATCTCCCCGGTCGCCAAACTTCCCCCCAGGACCCGCGCGTAGTCGCCCCCCAAGACGCCCCAGAATGCCCTGTGGAACTCCATGGTCAGCCAGTCCAGCCCCGGGGAAGCTGGAGGAGGGCGCCGGTCAGCTCCACCAGGCTTAGCCGAGCGTCCCATTTTTCGGCGCCCTCCGGGCTGACCTTCGGCAGGTCCTCCCACAAAGCTCTGCGCACATCTTCGCTGGACGGATCCAGAGAGAACAGAGCCCCGTAATAGGCGCGGGTCTCCGCGCTGATTCCCTCCGGATCCGAGACCAGAGATCCATCGTCGGCCAGCAGCCACAAGAGCTGCTTACGGACCCCTTGTCTTTTTTCCAGTGAGTAGAAGAAGGGGGAGCCGCGGTCCAGGTCCCGCAGGAGCTGGATCCGCGACCTCACGTATGCGCCTCAGGACCCGAAGAACTGCAGGTCCTTCAGCACGCCCTTCTTCTCTTCGTACACCTTCCGCAGGGCCGGGTCCTCGACGACCTGACGAGACGGGACTCCAGGTCGAGCATCTCCTTCTCCAAACGCCCGACCCGGGCCACCTGCCTCTTGGTCGACCCCTTTGTGTACTCCTGACAGAAGAAACGGACGTGAGCCTTGCCCACGTCCCACCATAGCCTCAAGGAGGGGAAGCCCCCTCGCTTCCTTCTCCAGTCGGCCCAGAACCGACGAAACGAATCCCGGAGCCACGCATCCTCCAGCAGCAGGTTGTTAAAATGCCAGTACACAGACCCCCCCGGCGCGCGCAGCAGAGCGAGCTCCGCCCACACCAGGTGGTGGTCCATGCACGGCACCGGCCGCATGGAAGCCGCCGGAACGCAGGAGACGTACGCCCGGGAAATATAGAGGCGGTCGATTCTGGACCTTCCTCCCCCAGACCTCACGCTAGTGAAGGCGCTGGAGTCGGGGTGGAGATTTCGCCAGACGTCCACCAAGTCGAAGGACCCGACCAGTTCCCTCAACTTCTCCATCGCCACCGGGCTTCACGGTGGACCCGAACGGTCCCTCGCCTCGAGGGTGCAGTTAAAATCCCCCCCGAGGATGACGCACTCGCCCACGTCGACGGAGCCCAAAAGAGCGGACAGTTCTTCGAAGAAGAGCACTTGCTGCACACCGGTCTGAGGGGCATACACATTCACTAGATGGAGCGGCACGCCCCCCAAGTGAACAGTGGCCTGGAGCAAACGGCCCGGCACGTGCCCCTTGACCCCCAAGATCTCCGGCTGAAAATGCGGGACCAGCAAGATAGCCACCCCGCTGGAAATGTTGGAGAGGTGGCTGATTTTCTTCAAACTCGCCCAACCCGGACCCCAGGCCGCCCGACCCGGCGAGGGGTAACGGCACAGATAAAATGTCAATTGCCGCGGGTTGATCCGCGACCCCCACCATGGGCAGGGTCTCGTCCCCATCCCCGGGAGGCCCGTGCCAGACAGACACATCGGCTTCAGCCTCCCGAGGGAAAGGTGGCCCCTGCCGATTGCTGGTGATGATGACAGCGGGGGGGGGGCGCAGTACCCGCGGCGGGCGACGACTCCCCCTGCTCGGAGGGCCTTCCTCCTCCCGGTCCTCCTCCTCTTCCAGGGAGTCGCGCCTTCTTTTTAGCGCGGAGGGAGCGAGGGAGACCTCCATGTCTGCAGAGGCCCCCTCCTCTGCTCCCTCCAGTGGAGCAGGTTTGTCGGGTTCCTCGGGCCCGAGCCCAGCCACAGGTAATGGCGTTTCCGCTACGGCGGTTGCGGCCACAGGCTCGGGCACGAGGCCCCTCCCGCCAGCCAGCTGAATAAAGAGCTGGCGCCGGAAGGAGAAGACGTGGCAAAGGCTGGCTTCCCGGAAGCCGAGCAGGATGGGTGTGATCCCCGACCTCACCTCCCCGAGTTGGCGTAAGTGGGGGAGCAGAAGCTCACCAGGAGCAAAGGGCGGGACGTTAGAAATAACCACCCTCTGCGCGGTGGCCTCAAGGGGGTCCACCGGCAGGAAGGTCCCGCCCACTGTGAGCCCCTTGGCGACGGCCAGGGACACCGCCCGCTCCGACCCCTGAAAGAACACAGCCTTCCCGTACATTTTTGAGGCGGCGAGGATGGCTGAAGGGCCGACAACCCCAGCCATAGCCTTTACACACGCCTCAATTGTCATTGTGGGGTGGGTGTAGCTCTTCACCCCAAGCTTTTTGGTTATTAATGAGAAAGGTGACGGGGCGGCAGAAGCAGCGGGAGCAGCCGTGGCTGTGGCTGCCACCACCGCATATGACCTAGCTGGCCCCGCCACTGGCGATGAAGCAGACGCCATTATGGGGTGGTTTTTAAAAAAGAGCTACACTCACCCCAAGTCACAGGCCTGAAGGTGTTAATGGCCTCGGGTTATTTTAAAGTCCTCCCTTGAGCAGAGGGAGCTGTTAAATTGAAGGCACACCTCTCCCCTTATTGATTGGAATTGGGAGAGGGGCCTTCTCCCCTCTGCTCAAGTGGCAATTAATAAAAAGATTAATAGAGGTGCCTCTTGAGAGAGAGAGCAGAGAGAGACAAAGAGAGAGAGAGAGGGGGGTGGGAAGGAGGGAGGCCGCAAAGGCAGGGTCGCCACTCAGGATGGTCGGTGGGTGGGTGCCGGCAGGGGTGCACTGTCCAATGAGAAATAAAGTCTCCGGTGGTAATCCTCTGGCAGGGGGAGAAGATGTCTTCGCCTGGGAAAGCTGGAGATGCCCAGGCTTAGTCCTACACCAGGTCTTAAGGATGTGTAATGCAATTAAAGACTTCACCTATGCAGCTCCAGCTGTCCCAGGTCAGGCAATAGAAGGGGTGCTTATTAGTCGTGTGTGTGGCCTAGTTTTTATCAAGAGCCACACACACACACACCCCTTGATGATCCGGCCCTTTTTTCTTCTTTTCTCCCCCCACCTAAAATACAAAGTCTTTGGGAGAGTGCACCAAATAACACCCACCTGTAGATGTTCAAGGATGATGTTGTTCTTCCCTCTTTCCAAACAGTTGGTGCTGGTTGATGTTTCTCTCCCCTCTCTCCCTCTCCTGGAATGGAGGCCAATTTGGGGAGGCAGTGATAGGAAAGGCCTTTCCCCTGGTTGGTGTTGTTGCTGGCCTTCCTTCTCCTTCTCCTCCTCCGTCATCTCTCTCCAGGCACCTCTGTTGATGTGATGATGATGGTGGAGGTGGTGGTGGTGGTCTCTCGTTCTCCTCCTCTTCCTGGTCAGGAGACCACCACTCTCCACTCTCCACTCTCCTGGTCTGGCTGCTCCTTCTCCTTGTGTGCTGCTGCACAGCCAGCAATGCTGAGAATGAGGTCTAACAGAGGGTACTCTTTTTGTTTGAACCAAAAAAAAACCAAATTGGACTGTAAACAAAAGTTCAAATAAAACTTAACAAATTAAATTAAAATTTGGTTTTCCGGGTTGATGATACACTCCAGTCCCCGCGGCACCCACCGGTCGCGGAAATACTCAAGGGCACCGGCGGACACCGCGTGCTCCATCTCCAGGGCCACCCGGGCGCGAACATGGCCGCGGAAGTGAGGCAGGCAATCTGGCTGGACGACCCCCTCGACCGCCCGCTGCCTGGACAAATTGATGGCTCTCTTGGCCAGGCCCAGGAGCAGTCCCACGAGGAGGTCCTCCAACCTGCCCGCTCCCCTCCGCGCCGGGTGACCATAGATCAAGAGTGTGGGACTGAAGTGCAACCAATAATCGAGGAGCAGCCCCTTCAAGTAGTGAAAGAGGGGCTGCAACCCCCCACACTCGACATAAATGTGAAACACGGACTCCTCCAGGCTGCAAGAAATGCAGGCGGCCTGGGAGTCCGTGAACCTATTTAAAACCTTATTGCACGGGACCGCTCCGTGCAACACCCTCCAGGCCAAGTCCCCGATGGAACAAGGGAGGACTCCCGCGTAGAGGGCCCTCCATTGGGGACCTCTGCCTCCGCCGGTCGGCAAGAAACCACGCCAAGGCGTGTCCGGACGGCAGACGAAGATGGCAAAGTGGAGAGTGTACGGGAGCAGCCTGTTTAGGAAACCACTCCACGCGGAATGAAAAGGCACGGAGGGTATTTCCTCGAGACGGCTCAAGTTGTGAGGCGCCGGTTCCAGAGGGGAGTTTCGGGGCCAGGCGCCGATGAGGAATTCGTCCGAACGGGGGTAAGCTCGGATGGGATTGCCCCACGTGCTTGAGCTGCCTCGATACACCTAGTGGAGTTGGGGCCCAGTGCCACTTTCACCGACTCGATGGCTTCGACCGCGAGCCGGACATTGGCCCAGGACAGGCGCCGCGCCAGCTCCTCCGGCGCCATCCAGCCCGCTCCTCCGCCATCGAGCAGGTCCCCGACTCTGGTCACCTTGCCAGGCACAGCCCTGCCCTCCGCCAGCTGCCTGAACCCGCGGTCGTGGAGGTGCGGATTCCTGAGCAGCAGCTCCCGAAGGAGAGCCGCCGCTCCTGACGGGGGAGAGCTCCGCCTGGAAGCGACGTAGTTCCAAACCCAAAGCAGTTCCTGGTAGAAGACAGGCAGCTCCCGCAGGCCGGCACGCCTGCCGCCCACTTTCACAAACAGGAGCTGCGTGTCGTAATTGAGGCCGTGAAGCTGGCGGAAGAAATACGTCGCCAGCGCACACCATCTCGGAGGATTCTCGACGTACATGTATCTCTGCAGCGTCTGAACACGGAAAGTCGCAGCCTGGGTGCGAAGGCACACCAACACCTGACCGCCCTCCCTAAGCGGGAGACTCAGAACCGCGGCAGAGACACAGTGCTTCCTTTTGTCCCAGAAGAGGTGGATGAGCTTCTTCTGCATCTTGGCGACAAACGCAGGGGGAGGGATCAAAGTGACCAACCGGTACCACAACATGGCGGCCACCAGCTGGTTTATGACCAGCGCTCGACCCCTGTAGGACAACACTCAGAGCAGTCCTGTCCAGCGTCCTAGGCGAGCGATGACTTTGGCATCCAGGTCTTGCCAGTTCGCCGGCCAGGCGTCCTCAGCAGTGCTAAGGTAGACTCCCAAATAGAGGAGGTGCGTGGTGCTCCAGGCGAAAGGCCTGAACTCCTCCGGCAGGGAGTCCACCCGCCACTGACCCATCAGGAGTCCGGAACATTTCTCCCAGTTGATCTTGGCGGATGATGCGTCCGAGTAAATCTGCTGGCATTCCCGCATCCTCCGCAAGTCAGCGGGATCCGTGACCGTGAGGAGCACGTCATCGGCGTAAGCTGAGAGGACCACCTCCACGCCCGGCCCTTGCAGAGCCAGTCCCGTCAACCTCTTCCGCAAGAGGCGCAGGAAAGGCTCCACGCAAACGGCGTATAACTGACCGGTCATGGGGCATCCCTGACGCAGCCCCGTCCCGAAGCGAAGGGGCGCCATCAAGGACCTGTTAACTTTAATCAGACACTCCGCGGCGGCGTACAGAAGTCAGATCCGGGCGACGAAATGCGTCCCGAATCCGAATGCGCGCAGAGTCCTGAAGAGATACTCGTGATCCACCCTGTCGAACGCCTTCTCCTGATCCAGGGAAAGGAAGGCGACCGACAGACCAGCCCTCTGGGAGTGGTGGACCAGGTCTCGGACCAGATGGATGTTATCGTGGATGTTCCGGCCCGGGACCGTGTAGGACTGGTCGGGGGGGATCATGTGGGCCAGCACGGTGCCAAGGCGAGCAGACATGGCCCTGGCAAAGATTTTATAATCCCTGCTGAGGAGGGAGACCGGGCGCCAGTTCTTAAGGAGGCGGAGATCGCCCTTCTTAGGCAGCAGGACAATGACCGCCCTGCGCCAAGAGAGGTGCATCTACCCGGTCGCCAAACTTCCCCCCAGGACCCGCGCGTAGTCGCCCCCCAAGACGTCCCAGAATGCCCTGTGGAACTCCACGGTCAGCCAGTCCAGCCCCGGGGAAGCTGGAGGAGGGCGCCGGTCAGCTCCACCAGGCTTAGCGGAGCGTCCCATTTTTCAGCGCCCTCCGGCTGACCTTCGGCAGGTCCTCCCACAAAGCTCTGCGCGCATCTTCGCTGGACGGATCCAGAGAGAACAGAGCCCCGTAATAGGCGCGGGTCTCCGCGCTGATTCCCTCCGGATCCGAGACCAGAGATCCATCGTCGGCCAGCAGCCCCAAGAGCTGCTTACGGACCCCTTGTCTTTTTTCCAGTGAGTAGAAGAAGGGGGAGCCGCGGTCCAGGTCCCGCAGGAGCTGGATCCACGACCTCACGTACGCGCCTCGGGACCCGACGAGCTGCAGGTCCTTCAGCGCGCCCTTCTTCTCTTCGTACACCTTCCGCAGGGCCGGGTCCTCGACGACCTGACGAGACGGGACTCCAGGTCGAGCATCTCCTTCTCCAACCGCCCGACCCGGGCCACCTGCCTCTTGGTCGACCCCTTTGTGTACTCCTGACAGAAGAAACGGACGTGAGCCTTGCCCACGTCCCACCATAGCCTCAAGGAGGGGAAGCCCCCTCGCTTCCTTCTCCAGTCGGCCCAGAACCGACGAAATGAATCCCGGAGCCACGCATCCTCCAGCAGCAGGTTGTTAAAATGCCAGTACGCAGACCCCCCGGCGCACGCAGCAGAGCGAGCTCCGCCCACACCAGGTGGTGGTCCATGCACGGCACCGGCCGCATGGAAGCCACCGGAATGCAGGAGACGTACGCCCGGGAAATATAGAGGCGGTCGATTCTGGACCTTCCTCCCCCAGACCTCACGCTAGTGAAGGCGCTGGAGTCGGGGTGGAGATTTCGCCAGACGTCCACCAAGTCGAAGGACCCGACCAGTTCCCTCAACTTCTCCATCGCCACCGGGCTTCACGGTGGACCAGAACGGTCCCTCGCCTCGAGGGTGCAGTTAAAATCCCCCCCGAGGATGACGCACTCGCCCACGTCGACGGAGCCCAAAAGAGCGGACAGTTCTTCGAAGAAGAGCACTTGCTGCACACCGGTCTGAGGGGCATACACATTCACTAGATGGAGCGGCACGCCCCCCAAGTGAACAGTGACCTGGAGCAAACGGCCCGGCACGTGCTCCTTGACCCCCAAGATCTCCGGCTGAAAATGCGGGACCAGCAAGATAGCCACCCCGCTGGAAATGTTGGAGAGGTGGCTGATTTTCTTCAAACTCGCCCAACCCGGACCCCAGGCCGCCCGACCCGGCGAGGGGTAACGGCACAGATAAAATGTCAATTGCCGCGGGTTGATCCGCGACCCCCACCATGGGCAGGGTCTCGTCCCCATCCCCGGGAGGCCCGTGCCAGACAGACACATCTGCCTCAGCCTCCCGAGGGAAAGGTGACCCCTGCCGATTGCTGGTGATGATGACAGCGGTGGGGGGACGCAGTACCCGTGGCGGGCGACGACTCCCCCTGCTCGGAGGGACTTCCTCCTCCCGGTCCTCCTCCTCTTCCAGGGGGTCGCGCCTTCTTTTTAGCGCGGAGGGAGCGAGGGAGACCTCCATGTCTGCAGAGGCCCCCTCCTCTGCTCCCTCCAGTGGAGCAGGTTTGTCGGGTTCCTCGGGCCCGAGCCCAGCCACAGGTAATGGCGTTTCCGCTACGGCGGTTGCGGCCACAGGCTCGGGCACGAGGCCCCTCCCGCCAGCCAGCTGAATAAAGAGCTGGCGCCGGAAGGAGAAGACGTGGCAAAGGCTGGCTTCCCGGAAGCCGAGCAGGATGGGTGTGATCCCCGACCGCACCTCCCCGAGTTGGCGTAAGTGGGGGAGCAGAAGCTCACCAGGAGCAAAGGGCGGGACGTTAGAAATAACCACCCTCTGCGCGGTGGCCTCAAGCGGGTCCACCGGCAGGAAGGTCCTGCCCACTGTGAGCCCCTTGGCGACGGCCAGGGACACCGCCCGCTCCGACCCCAGGAAGAACACAGCCTTCCCGTACATTTTTGAGGCGGCGAGGATGGCTGAAGGGCCGACAACCCCAGCCATAGCCTTTACACACGCCTCAATTGTCATTGTGGGGTGGGTGTAGCTCTTCACCCCAAGCTTTTTGGTTATTAGTGAGAAAGGTGACGGGGCGGCAGAAGCAGCGGGAGCAGCCGTGGCTGTGGCTGCCACCACCGCATATGACCTAGCTGGCCCCGCCACCGGCGATGAAGCAGACGCCATTATGGGGTGGTTTTTAAAAAAGAGCTACACTCACCCGAAGTCACAGGCCTGAAGGTGTTAATGGCCTCGGGTTATTTTAAAGTCCTCCCTTGAGCAGAGGGAGCTGTTAAATTGAAGGCACACCTCTCCCCTTATTGATTGGAATTGGGAGAGGGGCCTTCTCCCCTCTGCTCAAGTGGCAATTAATAAAAAGATTAATAGAGGTGCCTCTTGAGAGAGAGAGCAGAGAGAGACAAAGAGAGAGAGAGAGGGGGGTGGGAAGGAGCGAAGCCGCAAAGGCAGGGTCGCCACTCAGGATGGTCGGTGGGTGGGTGCCGGCAGGGGTGCACTTTCCAATGAGAAATAAAGTCTCCGGTGGTAATCCTCTGGCGGGAGGAGAAGATGTCTTCGCCTGGGAAAGCTGGAGATGCCCAGGCTCAGTCCTACACCAGGTCTTAACGATGTGTAATGCAATTAAAGACTTCACCTAGGCAGCTCCAGCTGTCCCAGGTCAGGCAACAGAAGGGGTGCTTATTAGTGGTGTGTGTGGCCTAGTTTTTAGCAAGAGCCACACACACACACACACACACACACACCCCTTGATGATCCGGCCCTTTTTTCTTCTTTTCTCCCCTCACCTAAAATACAAAGTCTTTGGGAGAGTGCACCAAATAACACCCACCTGTAGATGTTCAAGGATGATGTTGTTCTTCCCTCCTGCCAAACAGTTGGTGTTGGTTGATGTTTCTCTCCCCTCTCTCCCTCTCCTGGAATGGAGGCCAATTTGGGGAGGCAGTGATAGGAAAGGCCTCTCCCCTGGTTGGCGTTGTTGCTGGCCTCCCTGCTCCTTCTCCTCCTCTGTCCTCTCTCTCCAGGCACCTCAGTTTTTGTGATGATGGTGGAGGTGGAGGTGGTGGTGGTCTTTTGTTCTCCTCCTCTTCCTGGTCAGGAGACCACCACTTTCCACTCTCCACTCTCCTGGTCTGGCTGCTCCTTCTCCTTGTGTGCTGCTGCACAGCCAGCAATGCTGAGAATGAGGTCTAACAAAGGCTACTCTTTTAGTTTGAACCAAAAAAACCCGAATTGGACTGTAAACAAAAGTTCAACTAAAACTTAAAAAATCATATTAAAATTTGGTTTTCCGGGTTGATGATACACTCCAGTCCCTGCGGCGCCCACCGGTCGCAGAAATACTAAAGCGCACCGGCGGACACCGCGTGCTCCATCTCCAGGGCAACCCGGGCGCGAACATGGCCGCGGAAGAGAGGCAGGCAATCTGGTTGGACGACCCCCTCGACCGCTCGCTGCTTGGACCAATTGATGGCTCTCTTGGCCAGGCCCAGGAGCAGCCCCACAAGGAGGTCCTCCAACCTGCCCGCTCCCCTCCGCACCTGGTGACCGTAGATCAAGAGCGTGGGACTGAAGTGCAACCAAAAATCGAGGAGCAGCCACTTCAAGTAGTGAAAGAAGGGCTGCAACCTCCCACACTCGACATAAATGTGAAACACGGACTCCTCCAGGCCGCAAAAAATGCAGGCGGCCTGGGAGTCCGTGAACCTATTTAAAACCTTATTGCACGGGACCGCTCCATGCAACACCCTCCAGGCCAAGTCCCCGATGGAACAAGAGAGCACTCCTGTGTAGAGAGCCCTCCATTGGGGACCTCCGCCTCCACCGGTCGGCATGACGCCACGCCAAGGCGTGTCCGGATGGCAGACGAAGATGGCAAAGTGGAGAGTGTGCAGGAGCAGCCCATACAGGAAAACCCTCCGCGCGGAATGAAAAGGCACGGAGGATATTTCCTCGAGATGGCTGAAGTTGTGAGGCGCCAGTTCCCGAGGGGAGTTTCGGGGCCAGGCGCCGATGAGGAATTCCGTCCGAACGGGGGTAAGCTCGGACGGGATCGGCCCACGTGCTTGAGCCGCCTCGATACACCTAGTGGAGTCGGGGCCCAGTGCCACTTTCACCGACTCGATGGCTTCGACCGCGAGCCGGACGTTGGCCCAGGACAGGCGCCACGCCAGCTCCTCCGGCGCCATCCAGCCCGCTCCTCCGCCATCGAGCAGGTCCCCGACTCTGGTCACCTTGCCAGGCACAGCCCTGCCCCCCGCCAGCCGCCCGAACCCGCGGTTGTGGAGGTGCGGATTCCTGAGCAGCGGCTCCCGAAGGAGAGCCGCCGCTCCTGACGGGGGAGAGCTCCGCCTGGAAGCGACGTAGTTCCAAACCCATAGCAGTTCCTGGTAGAAGACAGGCAGCTCCCGCAGGCCGGCACGCCTGCCGCCCACTTTCACAAACAGGAGCTGCGTGTCATAATTAAGGCCGTGCAGCTGGCGGAAGAAATACGTCGCCAGCGCACACCATCTTGGAGGATTCTCGACGTACAGGTATCTCTGCAGCGTCTGAAGACGGAAAGTCGCAGACTGGGTGTGAAGGCACACCAGTGCCTGACCACCCTCCCTAAGCGGGAGATTCAGAACCGCGGCAGAGACCCAGTGCGCTTAGCGCACTTGCTGCGCACCGGTCTGAGGGGCGTACACGTTCACTAGATGGAGCGGCATGCCCCCCAGGCGAACAGTGTCCTGGAGCAAGCGGCCCGGCACGTGCTCCTTGACCCACAAGATCTCCGGCTGAAAATGCGGGGCCAGCAAGATAGCCACCCCGCTGGAATTGTTGGAGAGGTGACTCATGCTGACCCCTCCTTGCCACTCCAGGAGCCACGTGGCTTCGTCTCCCGGAACAATGTGGGTTTCTTGCAGGAAGCACACCGCATACTTGCCATCCCGAAGGACCGAGAAGTTATTGAATCTGCGGCGCGCCTCCCTGCTGCCATTATTGTTGATGCTGGCTATGGTTATCTTCATGTCAGAAGCATAGTCCAACCTCTACCTACACCTAACGGGGGGAGGGAGCACAGCCGCTGGTCAGCTGCCACTTCCTCAGTAGCCCAGTGAGGAACGTTCTGAGCTGACGCAGCTCGAGCGGGCTCACGCCCTCGTCCACGCCCATGATCTTAACGGTGGCACGGGCGGACACGATGAGCAGCGCCAGCTCCGACCACCTGTCGAGGGCCAGCCGGATCTTATTGTGCCGACGCGCAGTGCGCAGCGAATGGCTCGGCCGCACCAGCCAGCCCCGCCTCCGCCCGGATCCCACCCCCAGGATCGGCAGCAGAGGATTCCTCTCTGGGCTCCTCTAGGGGTGCCGGGCCAGAAGACGGCGGCGGCTCAGAGAGCCCCTCTGCCCCAGAAGCCGGAACGACTGGCGAAACCGGGGAGAGAACAATTCCCAGCTCCTCCAGTACGTCCGGCACCAGAGACGCAGCCAGCGGGCCATCCTCCTCCCCTCCACCAACCTCCGACCCAGCGGGTGGGGTGTCTTGAATTAAAACCTCGACCAGGTCGAGCAGCCCCTGGGAGATGTCCGGGTCACATTGGGCGAGCTCATTTTCTTCAAACTTGCCCGACCCGGACCCCAGGCCGCCCGACCCGGCAAGGGATAACGGCACAGATAAAATGTCAATTGCCGCGGGTTGATCCGCGACCCCCCCCCCACGGGCAGGGTCGCATCCCCATCCCCGGGAGCTACGTGCCGGACAGACACATCTGCCTCAGCCTCCCGAGGGACGGGCGACCCCTGCCGATCGCTGATGATGATGACAGCGGGGGGGGGGTGGGGGGTGCAGTACCTGCGGCGGGCGATGACTCCCCCTGCTCGGAGGGACCTTCCTCCTCCCAGTCCTCCTCCTCTTCCAGGGGTTTGCGCCTTCTTTTTAACGCGGAGTGAGCGAGGGAGACCTCTATGTCTGCAGGGGCCTCCTCGTCCGCTCCCTCTGGCGGAGCAGGTTTGTCGGGGTCCTCGGGCCTGAGCCGGCCGCAGGTATTGGCGTTTCCGCTACGGCGGTTGCGGCCACAGGCTCGGGAACGAGGCCCCTCCCACTCGCGTCTGCCCCGATCAACTCCGCGAGGAGCACAGGTGTAAGGGGCTCAAGGGGCAAGGGCTGGCCCTCCGCAGGGGGACCCGCCCTAAGGTGTTTAGTTTTATTCTGCACCTTCTTTCCGGCTGGACGCGCTCCCTCCCCCCCGCCGGAGGCCTTGGTGGCATCGGCCTCCGGCGTCGAACGCACATCGGTTACTCGGGATGCGCGGGCAGACCCGGGGGGAGGAGCGGCGGCGGCGCCAGCCTCAGCCGCACTCGACGACCTGGCGGCCTTGGAGGCGGGCCAGTTTTTCCTGATGTGCCCCACCTCCTTGCAGGCATGGCACCGCACACCGTCCGACGTCCAGAAGACGCGATAGGCGGTCCCCTCATGGAGGACGACGAACGCCCCGTCGGTGTCCTCCTCCCGCGCCAGCTGGATAAACAGCTGGCGCCGGAAGGAGAAGACGTGGCGAAGGCTGGTCTCCCGGAAGCCGAGCGAGATGGGTGTGATCCCCGACACCACCTCCCCAAGTTGGCGTAAATGGGGGAGGAGGAGCTCACCAGGAACATAGGGCGGGACGTTAGAAATGACGATCCTCTGCGCGGTGGTCTCGAGAGGATCCACCGGCAGGAAGGTCCCACCCACGGTGAGCCCCTTGGCGACGGCCAGGGACACCGCCCACTCCGACCCCAGGAAGAACACTGCCTTCCCGTACATTTTTGAGGCCGCGACGATGGCTGAGGGGCCGACAACCCCAGCCATGGCTTTAACGCAGGCCTCAATGGTCATAGTGGGGTGAGTGTAGCTCTTCACCCCAAGCTTTTTTGTTATAAGTTTAAAGGGTGACGGGGCAGCAGAAGCAGCGGGAGCAGCTGTGGCTGTGGCTGCCACTCCCGCATAAGTCCTGGCTGGCCCTGCCACCGGCGAAGATGCAGTTGCCATTATGGGGTGTTTTAAAAAGGGCTACACTCACCCCAAGTCACAGGCCCGAAGGTATTAATGGCCTCAGGTATTTTTTGGTCCTCTATTGAGCAGAGGAAGCTGTTTAGATTGAAGGCACACCTCTCCCCTTATTGATTGAAATTGGGAGAGGGGCCTTCTCCCCTCTGCTCAATAGGCAATTAATAAATAAAGCTGAAATTGAAGTGCCTCAGAGAAAGAGGCAAAGAGAGACAAAGAGAGAGAGAGAGGGGGGGTTGGGAAGGAGGGAGGCCGCAAGGGCAGGGTTGCCACTCAGGATGGTGGGTGGGTGGGTGTTGGCAGGGGTGCACTCTCCGATGGGAATTAAAAGTCTTTGATGGTGGTGGTCTTCTGGCAGGTGGAGAAGATGTCTTCACCTGGGAAAGCTGGAGATGCCCCAGGCTCAGTCCCACACCAGGTCTTAACGATGTTAATGTGAATTGGGCTTCACCTAGGCAGCTCCAGCTGTCCCAGGTCAGGCAATAGAAGGGGTGTTTAATAGTGGTGTGTGTGGCCTAGTTTTTAACAAGAGCCACACACACACACAGACACCCCTTGATGTTCCAGCCTTGTTTCTTCTTTTCTCCCCCCACCTGCAAAACAAAGTCTTTGGGAGAGTGCCCCAAATAACACCCACCTGTAGATGATCTGAAAGATGTTCTCCTTCCCTCCTTCCAAACGGTTGGCGGTTGATGGTGAAGGTGGTTTCTCTCCCCTCTCTCCCTCTCCTGAAGTGGAGGCCAATTTGGGGAGGCAGTGATAGGAAAGGCCTCTCCCCTGGTTGGTGTTGTTGCTGGCCTCCTTTCTCCTTCTCCTCCTCTGTCCTTTCTCTCCAGGCACCCCTGTTGATGTGATGATGATGGTGGAGGTGGTGGTGGTGGCCTATCGTTGTCCTCCTCTTCCTGGTCAGGAGACCACCACTTTCCACTCTCCACTCTCCTGGTTTGGCTGCTCCTTCTCCTCCTGCTGACTGAGGCAGCTGCACAGCCAGCAATGCTGAGAATGAGGTCTAACAGAGGGTAACGTCAGACTGAAGTACAGAAGCCTGCTAGGGCCTTTATACAGGGGTGGTCACTGCCGGTACTGCAGTATAAAATCAGTTCTTCTCTTAAAGGTACATACACAACAGTCCCCGGCCTCCTAATCAGCCTCCATACAGAATGCCAGCTGTGTCCGTGAGCCCGGCACTTCTCTTGAGTGCTGGGCTCTTTTGCCGGCACTCTGATCCCTGGTGGCCCAGCTCTGCCCCAGTTCACGCTGCACAAGGCCCCTCCCCTATAAGAAGGGGAGGAAGGCCTGCAGCACCGCTGCGTGATGTGCTGCAGTGCTGTAGCACCGCGATATTCATCGGTAGCGCCCCAAGAGGGAGGCGAGGCACTTCCCATAGCACCTCGCTTCCCTCTTAGGGTGCTACCGATTAATTTTGGCCGCGGGGGTGCTAATTTTTTCGGGAGTAGCGTCCCGGTGAAGTTAGCGCCCCAAAGAGGGCGCGACTCAATTTTTCCCCCATATTCACCAGTCCTACAGTCTCAGTGGGGAACTGCACTCAAAGGGAGCGTGTGTCAGAAAATCGGGCTGTGTTTCAGAATGATACTTTTCCAGAGTTCTTTTCTATTTTTTGGTTGGATATAAACATGGGTGCTAGATATTGTAGAGTCTTGTCTTGCTGCTGTGATGTGGAGTTAACCAGTAGCCGCACATGAAATAAAGAACTGGCCAACGGCTTGTTATACTTGACACAGTAAAGGAAGCTTCTGAGCACAGAACATAAGAACATAAGAACATAAGAAATAGGAGCAGGAGTAGGCCAATCGGTCCCTCGAGCCTGCACCGCCATTCAATAAGATCATGGCCGATCTGATCCTAACCGCCAATCTACTATCACAGAACCATCTCCTGAATCTAACAGAATTAGTCACACAAAATAGCAGCAGGATCAGGCTACATGGCCCCTGGGCCCGCTCCGCTACTCACAGGGCCATGTCCGATCCGAACCTAGACTCATGTCCAAATTCCTGCCCGCTCCCCGTAACCCTTAATTCCCTTTACTTCTAGGAAACTGTCTATTTCTGTTTAAAATTTATGTAACGATGTAGCTTCTACAACTTTTTGGGGCAGCATATTCCATGGACCTACCACCCTCTGAGAGAAGTAGTTCCTCCTCATCTCAGTTTTGAAAGAGCAGCCCCTTATTCTAAGACTATGCCCCCTAGTTCTAGTTTCACCCATCATCGGAAACATCCTCCCCGCATCCACCTGATCCAACCCCTTCACAATCTTATATGTTTCAATAAGATCGCCTCTCATTCTTCTGAACTCCAATGAGTAGAGTCCCAATCTACTCAACCTCTCCTCATATGTCCATCCCCTCATCCCCGGGATTAACCGAGTGAACCTTCTTTGTACTGACTCAAGAGCAAGTATGTCTTTTCTTAAGTATGGACACCAAAACTGTATGCAGTATTCCAGGTGCGGTCTCATCAATACCTTGTACAACTGAAGCAATACCTCCCTATTTTTATATTCTATCCCCCTAGCAATGAAAGCCAACATTCCATTGGCCTTCTTAATCACTTGCTGCACCTGCATACTAACCTTTTGAGTTTCGTGCACCAGGACCCCCAGATCCCTTTGTACTTCAGTACTTTCCAGTTTCTTGCCATTAAGATAATAACTTGCTCTACGATTTTTCCTGCCAAAGTGCATAACCTCACACTTTCCAGTATTGTATTCCATCTGCCAAATCTCTGCCCACTTACTTAGCCTGTCTATGTCCCCTTGCAGGTTTTTTATGTCCTCCTCACTCACTACTTTCCCTCCCATCTTAGTATCATCTGCAAACTTTGATATGTTACACTCTGTCCCCTCCTCCAAATCGTTAATATAGATTGTAAAGAGTTGGGGACCCAGCACTGACCCCAGCGGAACACCACTGCTGTCAATCAAGCCAGATTCAAAGACATACTGGTGTATCTTGAACATGAACACCATTTGAAGACCCATTGTATAGTTTACACCTTATCCAGGGACTGCTAAATGATGCTGACAATGCATTACCTATCCCGTCGCCAAGCAGTTTCCAGTTTATCTGATAAATGACCAGATAAAACTGGTCTGCTTTCTTTCAGACCTCCTCACCTTGTTCTCAACTGATGGTCTTGTGAGGAAAAGAACCCTGTGCAAAGGTGAAGACAAAGGGAAAAAACATCTACTCCTGTTAGATTGCCCAGGATTCCGGGAGATCCTCCTGAGGGTTGGACCAGGTACTGCACCTAAAATAGCTGCAGACACAACATCTCCCATGTTAATGAGGCCGGAGGGGATGGTCACATCTTCCTGGCACAAGTTCCTAGCAATACATCCCAGGGGCGAGTGGTGGGCTTGCACTGGAACCACTCTCAAATTGGAGGGTCTGAATGGGCCCAGCAGTAAGCTGAAAAGGAGCCAAACTGTATTCAAAATGTTTTCAAAACTCACCCACTAGATCTTCAGGCCATTGTACAGCTGCAGTCAGTAGGATCTGAGTCCAGCAATCAGGACTGCTACATTGCTCTTACCTCTCTCGTTTACCAGAACAAGGCCCTGCCAGGGGTCAGCTTGTGGTGGAGATATAACTGGGCCATGATAGTGACCTGGTACACCAAATTCAGCCACTGCATGGCCTGGATGGACACAACACACTTTGGGTGCACTGCATCTGACCAGTGCTGGGGCAGAGGGTGGAATGCAAGAATACTGTTTCCATTTTAACTCCAGTGACTTCAAAGTCATTTGCATTTCCCTCTATATATAATTAAATCTATAAAAGAAACAAAAATGTCCTTCAAAGGATCCATAATTTGATTAGCTATATCTCACTTTCACAGCCAGGAGAGAATTTTTTGATAGTAACATGTGACGCTTATAAAGAGTACTTTGTATTTGCTTTATCCTCAGGCTCTCAAGTCAAGGACAAAGGAAAACTTCATAGAAAGAGCAGCATGGCTTCCATTTTATACATTCCAGTGCATTGGCCTCACTACAATTCCAACAAAATAGCACAGAAGTATTATATAATTAAAAACAGAACAGAAGCCATTTTTCATCACAGGCTTCATTGACACTGCTTATTTTGACCAACTCGTGCAAATATTTTTATTCGCATTAACAATAGTTCTCCTAATTAATAACTGTATTTCAGTATATGTTGCAAGTGATGACACTTTCTCGTCAGGATTTTTGATTTGGGGCCAATAAAATCACAAAGTCAAAACCAAAGTTAATCCTGATAAACAGGCCTTGAACCTGTTAATACAGCTGTGCATCTCTTCCCAGCTACACTATATCACGAGGGAATAAGACGGCATTCTCACTTTACAGTAGCAGAGATCAAGAGATCAGGTGCAGACTGCACTACACCCCCTGATGGATCAGCCCATTTATGCCGTCATGGAAAACAGATGTATACTTCAGCACAATACTAGTACAAGCTGGAAACCTGCTAGACAGGCCTGAATGACAGACTACGCCAATAATTTAAAAATACCTTTGTTGTTTTCCAAAGACAATAGCTGCTCTTCTACAATCCACCATATCCCATCCAGAGGACAGGAGAATGTTAAAGAGAAAAAATGTCCTTCTACACTCTCCTTTCTCCCACACAATTGTGCCAAAGCTTTACGAAATAGCAGTACCCCTGTACAATATGCCCCCAGCACTTTTGGCTTTGGAATTGTAAACATCACAGGGCTGAAAATCGGTGACCCTTCCAGTGAACTCTCACTATAACTTCAGCAGGAGTGTGGTGGGACTGCCGCAAATTGGCTCACGACCTGAATACGTTGGATCCAGACCTTGCCCCAAAATTTCTACCTGGCCTTGTGAATGTGGAGCTTCTGCCAGCTCCAAAGAAGACCACTGACACAGTTGAAGGTGAGGCCAAGGGGGGATCCCCAGTGCTGGGGTAACCTGTGTTCCTGGCCTAGGAGCAGGTTGGAGTAAAAATGGCAGCTGGTAAGCTCACTGAAAGCAGACATACTGACTTGCCAACTATCATATGTAGAGATCACTTGAGGATCCAGGATGGGGCTGTTTCCTAGTGGCTTGAATATGGAGGAACTTTCTAGAAAATGTTTCAACACTCTTACAAAGGGGGCCGATGGGGGCAGTAATATACATTGCTGGCAATGTGCACCAGTACAGAATAGGTAGGCCCAACGCTCATGGTACAAATGCTAATAGACAATAGAATTATGCCAAACTTCAAAAATGATTAGAGGAATGTGAAATCAAATTGATTAGTTCATATAAGGAGACCGTTTACTGCTGCAGTTGGTTTCAGTCTGTGCTCATTATTATGTCCGTGTATAATTGAGACACGGACTGCAGGAGTTGATTATAACAAGTCTTTACTGAATGGAGACAACCTGGAAACTGAAACTACAGAAGCCTGCTAGGGCCTTTTATACAGGGGTGGTCACTGCCGGTACTGCAGTCTGAGACCAGTTATTTCCTTAAAGGTACATACACAACACTCATCGGGACTGAAGCTGTGAATTGGAAGTGGGAGGGGGTTAAGTGGTGCCCCCACACCCACATAAAGAGGAAGTCCCTTTGTGCTGTCCGTGAAGAAGACATACCCTCTGGGCATTTCTCTGTATTTGGCCTTCCTTGATGATAATGGTAATGAAGAGGAGCAAAGGAATTTGAGAAGGGAATTTTTGCATAGCAGGCGAATGAGGAGTTATCTAGCTAGCTGGCAATCCGAATACACCGCTGAACCAGGCAGATGACTGATGCCCTGTTCACTATTAATTTTCTTTCCATAGATGTAGCAGTTCAACAGGAGGGGGCATTAGGACATTTCAGGGTGGCAGGAGCCAAGGGGCAGTGGACTTTATCCATGTGGCCATCAGTGTGGCATTCATGGTCCAGAGGGGGCACTGCATGGGGTCTCCGGGGTGCGGCCTGGGTAACCCCCTCTAATGGTGGCATGGTGCCAGAGCTTCTGGTGCATGAGATGCATCCACAGTGCATGGGTAACTCTGGAAAGTGCAATCCTAGCTTAATTGCAGAGATCAAGGCCGGACTTTCTGGCTGAAAGTTTCAGTCGATAGCATCCAGGTTATTAGTGATTAAGCAGTCTCTTCTAGGTGTGTTGATGGAAAGACAGCTGTGTGCAGATTGTGTAGGGGGTGGCATGTGCCCAGTCAGCTCTGCCCCTGACTGTCTCTGAGCGGTTCGAATCACTCCCACACCCCTGGGTTCTAGACACCGGACTTAGGTACAGGCGGCGATACAGAAAATAGAGTAGACAAGTGGTTCGGTGCAAGAAAACTGCAATTTTTATTAATGGCACAATAAAACACATCATTGAGAATTACTGGAATAATTACAGGCATATAAAATTACACTTATTTGGGAATGGAGAACACACGGCACATCGAAAGAAACAAATACATTATACATCCCCTTATCCTTATCCCACCCCCAATACCTAACTAGATTAAGCTATGAGGGGCCAGGAATTCATGCTCACCAATGAGGTTTCTTTTACGGTTTGAAACCTGTCGATTACGCCGGTTGTGGTTTTTGGGGTTCGCTCTTGTTGTCTTTCAGGCCTGCCATCGTCACGTGGTCACAGGGCGCGGCGATGGAGTTGTCTGTGCGAAGTACCCTTCCTTTTCTTCGTTAGATTAAAGTCTTTTGTGGGGTACTTCACCTTGTAGGAATGATTGTTCTTCTGGTGGTGGTTTGGTCGCCGACGGTTTTGTTGCGGTTGGGGCTCGGTTGGCGGTTTTTACCGTCGATTTGATTTTTCTACCCAAGCTTCAAACGCCAGCTTATAACTAAGCCATTTGTCCCCCAGTGCTTCTTCTTGCTGCCCTTCTCTGCCTATCGGTTTTACCGTTCGTCTCGTCTCGTATGCCCATTTGCGGCCCGTGTGTCCTGTGCTTGTTCGATTCAGTTCTGTTCTCCCCGCGTTTGGCCCCTGGTGTTGTAATGGGCATCCTCGATGTCGGGAGAGGCAAGGGCATGAGCCAAGAGGGTGAGAGGCAAGAAAGGCAAGAGGCAAGAGAGCTACCAGTAGGCCTACAATAATACCTGGTTCTTCACCCCTTATCTGCGCGCCAAATCAGGTCAGTTCTTTGTCTAACTTTTGGCGGGCTCATCTAAAATGATTACAGTCATTTACTTTAACGGCTTCTAGGGTGATTGTCTCCTTGTTTAATGGCTTTGATATCCTGGCTGTTTGTTATTTATGAAATTTAATCGTCTTTCCTGGCTTGGCATCTACCTGTGAGCTGTTACCAATTATTTATGTGAAAAGTTAATGGCCTCAAGATTAGGTCCATCCTGACTTGATCTGTTCCAAGGTGAAGAATACATATTCTGTGTTTACCTAGCTGTCTGGCTTTAGAAAAGGACAAAGTCTTTCACAGATCCATGAATGTTAGGTTTCGTTTCAGGATTTCAATGGGCCTGCCTTCTGCAGGTCCTTGCTTTTAAAATCCTGCAAGCCTTGGTCACGAGGTTTCAGAAGCCATTTTGGGTACCCTTTTAAATAACTTGTCCATACAGGGTCCCTTTATCCATAACTTTTGGGGAATGTGGGAATTTTGAGAACCCTACAATTGGGAGGTTATGGAAGTGGCACACACAGTTTAAAATAGTTCCCCCCACTGTGGGATGAGTCAGGATCTTCTGGATGCCGAACAATCCTGCCCATCTTGCCCTCATCGCTTCCAACAGTACCTCCATCTCGGTGTCAAAGAAGTTGCAGGTCTCCTTGCAGCCATTACTTTATGTTCTTCTGCTCTGTTGAATTTGTACACACCTCCCCTATAAGCTGCTGCAGAACCCTTAACGCTGTAACAGCACATCAGTTTCTGCCCCCATAGGTGGGCATCCCTGGTGGGTCTCCAGCGGGAGCCCATCGAGAAATATGCAACTGGCCTGACTCCGGGAAATCTGCCAGGGTGAGCAGTACAGCCTTTGGGCAGGTGGAAGTCCTCATCTGCTGCGCTGCTGCTGATTAGTACGGAACAGTAGGATATCTGAGCCCTAGGGGTAGAGATTCAACTTGCTACCAATTGTAAAACTGGCCTCACTGATGACTGCCCATTATAGAAATCCCCTGATAATAACCACTGTTCCTGAGTTTCTATCCAATGGTTTTTATTTTAGTATCCATATATAATATACCACCCATTCCCCCCCCCCGTACTTCTGGATAATGTTTGGGAGGAACAACTGCGTTTTGTATTCAAAGATTTATGATATATAACTGGACAGAAATTTTTTTCCTTTCCACTGGTATGCTAATAATCTTAGAAACAAATCCGCCAATTACACTAAATTCAGTTCCTTTTAAAATAGATCAATTTAAGTCATTTCAGGCCCAGAATATCACCTTTATACATAACTATCCAATCTAATTAATTGAATGCAAGGATATTCAATTTTAAGAATGATATACCTACCAATTCATCCAATGAAAAGCGACGAGTTAAGACAGTAACTATAGGTTTTTATTGGCTAAATAACAGAGCCCACCCTCATGGGTGATCGGATCCAACAAGGAGGAATACCAGCCAGTCGACCACCTTTATACCTGGGCAAGTAGGTGGAGCCATGGGCGGAGTCAGCAGTGGTCAGCCCAGGTATAACAGCGTGACAAGAGGCGACCTCGTGTAGTGATACAACAGTGTAAACAGTGATAACCATAGTGTAACGATATAACAGTGATAACCATAGTGTAACGATAGTGAACGATAAAAGTGGTTTACCACAAAGAATTTCATACAGGCCAGCCTAGAAAACTAGCTAACCTAACCAATAGCTTCAAAAAAAGCTGATAAAGTCATCAAAAAGCTGACAAGTCTAGAATGGCTTTGAAATGTGAAAACAAGTAATTACACATACTTTGTAAAGTAAGCTGTAGATATAATCATCGTTTCTTGTATTTGGAGGTTAAAAAACATAAACACATGAAAGCTTTGAATGGAAATCCAGATGTTGTGGGCACAAAATTGGTGAAGTATTTCTGGAGGATCTTAATTCAAGCTCCCTTGGAAAAAAATGATTTTTTTATATTGAAAATTATACATTCTGTTAATTTTAAGCACATTTATACTTCACAATCTTTTAAAATGGAAACAAAGTGACATTTGGACTTTCAATGGACCAACCAGACCACTACCCCCTAAATTTACCTCAGTTGTCACTTTCCCACATCCAACAACCCAATGTTCCAGTTCACAGAGACACTACCCCCTCTAGACCCAGTTAACAAAGACACTGTACTCCATCCAACTCCCCATCCTTTCACAGAGACATTCTCTTCTCTACCCTCCCAGTTAATACTGACACTCATCCCTCTCCTTCAATTCAACCTGGAACTCTTCTCCCGCTCCAACCTAGTTAAGCTGGTAATTTTGTTCCCCTCTCCTCTGTTCAAGCTGGTCCTCTCTCCCCCTTCCACCCCAGTTCATGCTGACACTCTTTGCACCCACCCCCTCAGCTAGTTAATGCTGGCACTCTCCTTCCTCTCCACCCAAAACACCACTCCCAGCTTCAGCCCCTTTCATTACCATCCATTTTCCCCATCCCTCTATTGCTATCCATTTACATTCACCTTCATTGACCTAATTTCCCCCTTCCCTCTCCCCTTCACTGCCTTCCATTCCCCTGAGTTTTATTGTCACCCACACCTCATCTTTTAATGTCATCTTCTCCATCCTCTGTTTCACTCTCATCCATCCCCACTCCTCTTGGCATCTATTTGCCCTGTCCTACCTGAATTTACAGGCTAATGCACTAGATCAGCCCTACTGTACCGCTTCAGGCCACATCCAGTGCTAATGGCACCTGCTGTGATTGCCACCTCCTGCAGCAATATCCTGGGGCTGAGATGATTGGCCTCTAACAACCACAACCATTTTCCTTTGTGCTAAGTATGACTTCAACCACTGTAGAGTTTCCCCCCCCTCCCACCCCACTGATCCCCATTGACTTCAGTTTTATTAGGGCTCCTTGCTGCCACATTCGGTCGAATGCTGCCTTGATGTCAAGGGCAGTCACTTTCACCACACCTTTGGAATTTAGCTTTTCTGTCCATGTTTGGACCAAGGCTATAATGAGAACATAATGACATAAGAAATAGGAACAGGAGTAGGCCACTTGGCCCTTCGAGCCTGCTCTGCCATTCAATAAGATCATGGCTGATCTTCTACCTTATCTCCACTTTCCTGAACTATCCCCATATCCCTTGATTCATTTAATATTCAAAAATCTAAGGTCTGGAGGAGAACATAAGAACATAAGAACATAAGAAATAGGAGCAGGAGTAGGCCAATCGGCCCCTCGAGCCTGTTCCGCCATTCAGTAAGATCATGGCTGATCTGATCCTAACCGCCAATCCACTATCACAGAACCATCTCCTGAATCTAACCGAATTAGACACACGAAATAGGAGCAGGATCAGGCTACACGGCCCCTGGGCCCGCTCCGCTACCCACAGGGCCATGACCGATCCGAACCTAGACTCATGTCCAAATTCCTGCCCGCTCCCCGTAACCCTTAATTCCCTTTACTTCTAGGAAACTGTCTATTTCTGTTTTAAATTTATGTAATGATGTTGCTTCTACAGCTTTTTGGGGCAGCATATTCCATGGACCTACCACCCTCTGAGTGAAGTAGTTCCTCCTCATCTCAGTTTTGAAAGAGCAGCCGCTTATTCTAAGACTATGCCCCTAGTTCTAGTTTCACCCATCACCGGGAACATCTTCCCTGCATCCACCCGATCCAACCCCTTCACAATCTTATATGTTTAAATAAGATTGCCTCTCATTCTTCTGAACTCCAATGAGTAGAGTCCCAATCTACTCAACCTCTCCTCATATGTCCATCCCCTCATCCCTGGGATTAACCGAGTGAACCTTCTTTGTACTGACTCGAGAGCAAGTATGTCCTTTCTTAAGTATGGACACCAAAACTGTACGCAGTATTCCAGGTGCGGCCTCACCAATACCTTGTACAACTGAAGCAATACCTCCCTATTTTTATATTCTATCCCCCTAGCAATGAAAGCCAACATTCCATTGGCCTTCTTAATCACTTGCTGCACCTGCATACTAACCTTTTGAGTTTCGTGCACCAGGACCACCAGATCCCTTTGTACTTCAGTACTTTCCAGTTTCTTGCCATTAAGATAATAACTTGCTCTACGATTTTTCCTGCCAAAGTGCATAACCTCACACTTTCCAGTGTTGTATTCCATCTGCCAAATCTCTGCCCACTTACTTAGCCTGTTGGTGTCCCCTTGCAGGTTTTTTATGTCCTCCTCACTCACTACTTTCCCTCCCATCGTAGTATCATCTGCAAACTTTGATATGTTACACTCGGTCCCCTCCTCCAAATCGTTAATATAGATTGTAAAGAGTTGGGGACCCAGCACTGACCCCTGCGGAACACCAGTAGTTACTGATTGCCAGTCTGAGAATGAACCATTTATCCCAACTCTCTGCCTTCTGTTAGATAGCCAATCCTCTATCCATGCCAGAATATTACCCCCAATCCCGTGATTTTTTATCTTAAGCAATAATCTTTTGTGTGGCACCTTGTCAAATGCCTTTTGGAAGTCTAAATACACTACGTCCACTGGTTCCCCTTTATCCACCCTATATGTTACTTCCTCAAAGAACTCCAGCAAATTTGTCAAACATGACTTCCCCTTCATAAAACCATGCTGACTTTGTCCTATTAAATTATGATTATCCAAATGTCCTGTTACTGTCTCCTTAATAATGGACTCCAAAATTTTACCTACCACAGATGTTAGGCTAACCGGTCTATAGTTTCCAGCCTTCTGTCTACTGCCCTTTTTAAATAAGGGTGTTACATTAGCAGTTTTCCAGTCTGCCGGGACCTTTGCCGAGTCCAGGGAGTTTTGGAAAATTATTACCAATGCATCCACAATCCCTACCGCCACTTCCCTCAAGACCCTAGGATGTAAGCCATCAGGTCCAGGTGATTTACCCGCCTTGAGTCCCATTATTTTACCGAGTACCACTTCCTTAGTGATTTTGATCATGTTTAGCTCCTCCCCCCTTTAACCCCCTGTTTGTCCAGTGTTGGGATATTCTTAGTGTCTTCTACTGTAAAGACTGATGTAAAATATTCATTCAGTGTTTTTGCCATCTCCATATTTCCCACCATTAATTTCCTGGTCTCATCCTCTAAGGGACCAACATTTACTTTAGCCACCCTTTTTCTTTTTATATAACTATAAAAACTCTTACTATCTGTTTTTATATTTTTTGCTAATTTACTTTCATAATCTATCTTCCCTTTCTTAATCAATCTTTTTGTTATTTTTTGCTGCCTTTTAAAGTTTACCCAATCCTCTATCCTCCCACTAGATTTGGCTACCTTATATGCCCTTGTTTTTAGTCGAATACTATCCTTAATTTCTTTACTTAGCCACGGATGGCTGTCTTTTCTTTTACACCCTTTTCTTCTCAGTGGAATATATTTTTTTTGGAAGTTGTAAAATAACTCCTTGAATGTACACCACTGATCATGTATCGTCTTACCCTTTAATCTATTTTCCCAATCCACTCTACTCAATTCCGCTCTCATACCTTCATAGTCTCCTTTATTCAAGCTTAGCACGCTTGTTTGAGATCCAACCTTCTCACCCTCTAATTGAATATGGAATTCAACCATGTTATGGTCACTCATTCCAAGGGGATCCTTTACTAGGACATTTTTAATTAATCCCGTCTCGTCACACAGGACCAGACCTAAGGTTGCTTGCCCCCTGGTCGGTTCAGTTACATACTGCTCAAGAAGCCCATCCCTAATACACTCAATGAACTCATCCTCAAGGCTGCTCTGCCCAATTTGATTTGTCCAATTAATATGATAGTTGAAATCCCCCATAATGGCAGACAGAAACTGAGCATCTGTGAGCATGTTATTGGTGAGTAAGTGTCACTTGATAGCACAGTTGACGACTCCTTCCATCACTTTGCTGATGTTTGAGAGTAGGCTGACAGGACTGTAATTGGCCGGGTCAGATTTGTTCTGCTTTTTTGAGGACAGTACAAACCTGGGCAGTTTTCCACATTGTTGGGTAGATGCAAGTGTTGTAGCTATACAGGAACAGCTTACTGGAGACATAACTCCCATTCTCGCCTTTACTATACAGAGGCAGCAATCCTGGCAATTATCACTGGAGCACAGGAAGAGAAGGACTGGAATCCACATTAACCACTGGACTCAGGAGGAGCAGGACGAGGGGGCACTGGGGATCTGATATCTACCAGTGCAGTGATAGGAATGCTCAACAAAACCAGTTTATGTATTTACACTATGGAACATCCTTCTTATCTCAAAAACATGACTACCACTAGTCTTAAACAAAATGCATCCTCATATGAGACAACAGCTGGCCATATCCCAGAAAATGAAAAGTTTTTAAAAGCTTCAGTTTACCAGCACATTTGCTATATACAAATTCATTGGGTACAAACATTAAATAATATGCAAAAACCTGTAACTTTGACTCCCAGAAATCATCAGATCATCTTGAAGCATTTTGGTAGGAAGAATGAGGAGAGGCAATATGAACTAAATGGTACAATTTTAAAGGGGTGCAGGAATAGAGACCTGGGGGTGTGTACACAAATCTTTGAAGGTGGCAGGACAAATTATAGATGGCTGTTAAAAAAGCATATAGGGTCCTTGGCTTTATTTTTTAAAATTCATTCATGGGATGTGGGCATCGCTGGCAAGGCCAGCATTTATTGCCCATCCCTAGTTGCCCTTGAGAAGGTGGTGGTGAGCTGCCTCCTTGAACCGCTGCAGTCTGTGTGGTGAAGGTACTCCCACAGTGCTGTTAGGGAGGGAGTTCCAGGATTTTGACCTAGCGACGATGAAGGAACGGCGATATATTTCCAAGTCAGGATGGTGTGCGACCTGGAGGGGACCTTGGAGGTGATGGTGTTCCCATGCGCCTGCTGCCCTTGTCCTTCTAGGTGGTAGAGGTCGTGGGTTTGGAAGGTGCTGCCGAAGAAGCCTTGGCAAGTTGCTGCAGTGCATCTTGTAGATGGTACACACTGTAGCCACAGTACGCCGGTGGTGATGGGAGTGAATGTTTAAGGTGGTGGATGGGGTGCCAATCCCAAATATTAATAGAGGAATAGAGTATAAAAGCCAGGAAGCTATGCTAAACCTTTATAAAACACTGGTTAGGCCTCAGCTGGAGTATTGTGTTCAAATCTGAGCACCACACTTTAGCAAGGCCTTGGAGAGGGTGCAGAAGAGAATAACTAGAATGGTACCAGGGATGAGGAACTTCATAAGGATAAAAGAACGTAAGAAATAGGAGCAGGAGTAGGCCATTTGGCCCTTCGAGCCTGCTCTGCCATTCAGTAAGATCATAGCTGATCTTCCACCTCAACTCCACCTTCCTGCACCATCCCCATATCCCTTGATTCCCTTAGCATCCAAAAATCTATTGATCTCTGTCTTGAATATACTCAACAACCGAGCCTCCACAGCTGTCTGGGATAGAGAATTTGAAAGATTCACAACTTCATGACTTCAGTTATGTGGAGAAACTGGGGTTGTTCTCTTAGGCAGAGAAGGTTAAGAGGAGATCTGATATGGTGTTCAAAATCATGAATGGCTTGGATATACTAAATAAGGAGAAACTGTTTCCAGTGATAGGAGGGTCGGTAACCAGAGGACACAGATTTAATATGATTGGCAAAAGAACCAGAAGCGATATGAAGAAACATTTTTTTACACAGTGAGTTGTTGTGATCTGGAACGCACTACCTGAGAGGGTGGTTGAAGCAAATTCAATAGTAACTTTCAAAAGGGAATTGATATCATACTTGAAGGGGGGAAAAAAATTACAGAGCTATGGGGAAAGAGCAGGGGAGTGGGACTAATTAGATAGCTCTACCAAAGAGCTGATACAGGTACAATGGGCCGAATGGTCTCCTTCTGTGCTGTATCATTCTCTGACTATGATTTCTGTCTCCAGTTTGTGTGCAACTAACGGTGTGAGAAAGAATATGTTCTAACATCCTTCAGCTCCATCCTCCAACTGATCTGCTTGGTTTATATTGAGAACCTCGAATCACAGTGAACAAAGCTGATACTTTTCGGGAAATACTGACAAATTGACACTTGGGCTCAGATGCTTTCTGTCAGCTTTAAAAGCTGATAGTCCAGCATATATGAATTTCATTGGCATTTAATTGAGTTTCTCAAGCTTCAGAGCCGAGTCCTGTCCTCCAAGCTGCCTGCAGCTTTTAAATCTCTATACCAAAACCATTGTGCAAAACCATCAACAAAGCTCCTCAATCACATTATGAGCAAGTTGGTGTGCTGACTTCCACAATAATCTGAACTTGCAATGCTATAGCGGTGTAGGGAAAGAGTCAGCTGTAGTGCCACTGGAATACTTAAAAGTTATGGCAATTTATGGGTGTGTAGGAAGTATATTGTATGACGATTACAGTTGTGATTGACTTGACAGCAGCCATTCATGCAACCAAACAAATATGTGATAGTGTGGCGGTACCACTGAGTTAATCTAGCTAATGGTACATAATTCCCTTTAACGATGTTCTAACACCAGCCTAAACCTGTACCAGTGTGTTAGGCATTACTGGGTTTTGTATATAGAGTTTGCATGTATGGGGTGTGGCTCCTTTAAGAGCACGGGAAAACGCGGGCTAACACGATGACGTCACGTCACACATCACGTGACCACCCAAACGCAGGCTAACGTGATGACGTCACATCGCACATCACGTGACCACCCAAACGCCAGCTAACGCGATGACGTCACGTCACACATCACGTGACCACCCAAGCGCGGGAAAACACGATGACATCACAACGCAATCCATGGGGCTGCCCAGTCAGTCCTCATGGCATCCCCGTTCGGTAAAGACCTGTACAATGGCTCTCCTGTGTCGATCTCTGCTGTTTTCTGGAATTTGTCAACTCCTACATTAAAGACCTGTTTGATTGATCTCCTGAGTCAACCTCAGTTATTAGTTAGGAATCCTGCAATTCCTACATTGGTGACCCCATTTTTCGTGAACGTTTTTCACGAAAGAAGCACAGCCGGACCCCGATTTTTGTGAACGTTTTTCACAAAAGGAGCACAGCATGGAAGCAAAAGCCGTTTTGCTAACGCTACTGCAGTTCTGGGAGCAGCAAGCGCCCTTGTGCTTTATTCTGGTAGAAGCCCCGTTCGCCCTGAAGAACATCGATGCGGCGCAGACCAAGCGCCTGTATGTGGTCTCCGCACTCGACAGCTCCACCGCCTCCCGGATCGTCCGCCTCCTCGACAACCCCCCAATGGAACAGCAAGTAGTAAACTCTCAAAGCGCGGGTACTGCAGGTTTTCGAACCCACAAGATCGGAGCGCACCCCAGCGGAGATGCCACAAGGACTCATGCCTCGCAATCCATGAGGACTCACCCCTCGCAATCCGCGAGGACTCACCCCTCGCAAATCACGAGGACTCACCCCTCGCAAACCACGAGGACTCACCCCTCGCAAACCACGACGACTCATCCCCCGCTGACGCCGCACCAGCCCGTCAGCCTGCTGGTCCGTGTTTTCTACCACGTGCAGTTCGGCGCAATTGGTGCAGCGTTGCTGCCCTCCCTACAGTTTTTCCCACTAACACCGAACAACAACTGACACTGCAACCACCGAGGTACGGGTCTAACGGGCATCCCGCGGCCTCGATCGGCCACGCAGGTCAATTGCTGTTCATCCCTGATCACTGATCAACGCAGCAACTGTTAACTCTCTTCTGTGTTACCGTTGTAACACTACGTCGCGCACCGCCTCCAGTGCGTTCCCGACTTCTGATGAGTTCCCCGACCGACAAGACCCACGTTCATTTCCTCCTGGATCGCCCGTTTCGGCGTTTCCGCAGATTTCGTCAAACTGGGGACTTCCTACCATCATTGACAGAGCCATGTTCCGCGTCTGCCCAGCTTGCCAGTCCCTAAGAGGCGGCCAGATGTTTCGCACCGGCACCCGCTTCGAACCACGGGCTTCAGAGGTCACACGTTTCCATGGTCCAAGGCTGAATACGTTTTATTCGCCATGACGCACGTAGGGATCCGCTCCAGGCCCCATTTACCGGACCACATTTTGGTCGACCGCTTGGGGCCAACACCTTTGGACCTCGCCAGCCACGTCAGAACGGCACAGCCGCCGCGACGGGGTCGGACATCCATCATCATTATGGTAGACCAACTGCGACTGCCCGCCAGACCGCCAGCCGCCCAGCAGCCTCCGCCTCGAGACTACAGGAGTCGTTCGGACAGGCTCGTCAGACCACCTCACCGTTTGACATTGTCCATTAAATCAAGTTCTGGGGGGGCGCATGTGGTGGTACCACTGAGTTAATCTAGCTAATGGTACATAATTCCCTTTAACAATGTTCTAACACCAGCCTAAACCTGTACCATTGTGTTAGGCATTACTGGGTTTTGTATGGAGAGTTTGCATGTACGGGGCGTGGCCCCTTTAAGAGCGCGGGAAAACGCGGGCTAACGCGATGATGTCACGTCGCACATCACGTGACTACCCAAATGCGGGCTAACGCGATGATGTCACGTCGCACATCACGTGACCACCCAAATGCGGGCTAATGCGATGACGTCACGTCACGCATCACGTGACCATCCAAGCGCGGGAAAACGCGATGACGTCACGACGCAATCCACGGGGCTGCCCAGTCAGTCCTCGTGGCATCCCCGTTCGGTAAAGACCTGTACAATGGCTCTCCTGTGTCGATCTCTGCTGTTTTCTGGAATTCGTCAACTCCTACATTAAAGACCTGTTTGATTGATCTCCTGAGTCGACCTCAGTTATTAGTTAGGAATCCTGCAATTCCTACAATAGTAATTTACAGATAAGATACTTTATTTGCTCTGTGGGTGTCCAATTACTGATATGGCCTTGAATATATCTCTGGAATTTGATGTTCTGCTATTGAAATGAAACATAACAATAGCTTAATGTTGAAACAGTAGCATATCTGTGATTATTTAGGACATCATTAGGAAAGCCCTAGATATACTCATTCAGGTCAATTTTAATTTCAGCTGTTTTCCAGTTTCATATGCCTCTTTTTCCCCGTGTGATTAAGGCTATTTAAAAAAAATCTGGTTTATTATGGTTCCCTTATGGTTCAGTGAGTTAACCCGATGAGTAACTGAGCTTTACAGAAAGGAAGGTCCCACTTTTGATCACCAGTCTGTGCAAAGTCAGCTGATCTCAGCCAGACTGGTAATGGGGGAATTTACCTTCATTGGTCTGCATTCCTGCTCCTGATTGCTATCCAGTGACCACTGTGGGAAGGGCACAAGTTTGGACATCAGATAGGACAAGCCTTCCCTTGCTGCCCTCACTGTTAAAGTCCACATGGCCAGCAAGCAGGTAACATCTTTTTGAGAAGAGGGAAAGGAAAAAAAATCTCAAGAATAGAAGGAAAAATGGTTAATTTACCTTAAAATATGCTGGTTAATGGGAAACAATGAGGAATCCTAGGGCTAAAAATTGAGTAGCGCCCCAGAAAATGTAGTGCCCCATGCCGGAACTTGAGTGGTTGGGCCCCAAGAGGGAAGCGGGGCGCTACTGGAAGCACCCCGCATCCCTCTTGGGGTGCTGCAAGTCAATATTGCGGCACTACGTGCCGCAGCGCCACACACTGCAGCACGTCGCACACGGTTAGGCAGGTCTTTCTCTCCTTCTTAAAGGGGAGGGGTCTTGTGCAGCGCGACCTGCGCCCGGGCATCGGGAGTGCCGGCAAAAGAGCCCAGCACTCAAGAGAAGTGCCGGGCTCTTGGAGCGCAGCCAGCACTCCGCAGGGGGAGCGGGGGGAAGGCGGTTCAGGGGGCCGGGGATGGGAGCGCAGGCAGGTGCTGTAGGGGGATGGGGCTCTGCTCTGCCCAATTGCAGGGGACTTTAGTGCCTGTTGATGTATTGGGCCTCGGTCTCCTTTATACCCTTGCAGCTTATGTTAGCCTGCAGGTCGGGTGTCACTAAACATCCTCTAAGGAGATAGAGAACAACAGCTTATAGAGGAGGACTAAAATACGGTGGCGACCCACACAGTTTATATCTAATCTGTGGGGTACGCCTGAGCCCAAGTGCTCCTGGAGTCCTCTCTCTTTTCCCTAGTCTGCTGTTCCCTTGTTTGGTGGGTTCGAAGTGCCCTAATGCCCCTATCTGTTTCTAACTCCAGAATTTGGGTGGAGAACGATGCACTCTAAATAGACACTCGGAGACAAGTAGTCCTTGGAAAAGAACAGGTGACAACCAATTTTATTTGCCAAGGTAAGTTCTACCACAAATGTAATAAACACACACACACATTTATAACTATAAATAAAATATGAGAGAGAACGGACACAACGAGAATGTTTACACAGTTTTATCTTTACCAAGTCCAATCCCACCAACCCACTTTCCTACGTAAACTAGACTGACAGTTGCAGGCCCTTGGATTATACTTACAGCCTCCTCCCTTGACAGATGGAATTTTGAGTACGGTTGTTGGGTTGTTGTGGTTGCTGTCGTCGTCGGAATTCGACCTGTGCCTCGGGGTTCGCCGTACCCCGAACCTCGGAGAGGACCTTGCTGCGTCTGGTTGGGTTTTCTCGAAGTTTGGTTTTGTTGATTGCGCTTTCGGTCGGTTGTCGTTGGTTGGTTTGTGCTTGATGGAAAAGGTTCCCGAAATGACTGGAGTGAATGCCGTCTTCCACAACCACTTCTGTCGTTGGTGTCTTCTTGTCGAGGTCCCCGGAACGGGAGTCGGTATACGGTACGGTTTCTTGCGGCGATGTTGCGCCGTCTGGTAGCGGAGTAAACCTTCAGTATACCGATTGAGCCTGGGGCCTGATGGTGGATCTTTTCCTCAGCGCGGTTGGAGTTCTTTAGATGTTAGTTCGCCCCAGCTCGTCCCTCCCAGGCTCGTCTTTTCCCTTAGCGTCTTAACTCGCTCTCCTGTTCGTTCTTCTGGTAATAGTTCTCTCTCAGCGTTGGTCCTTCTTGTGTTCCATATTTATACAGGTAGGTGTGAGGACAGGGGTATTGTTTTGAGTGCACATCGGCTCCTCCAAGTCTGCTGCCCCATTGTGTCAGTCCTGGGACTTGATTAGTTTGGGCCACCTCTTAACTGTAGTGATCCCAAGACTATTGTCCCTAGTCCGAGTTGATTAAGGTGATGATGGCTTGTATGCATAGTCCGATTAGGGGTGAGTCACATATTCAAACCCAGACCGGGTGGTCTCCATTGGCCGGGGGTTTCCTCGCTTTAAGTCTGACTCGGTCCCCTGATTGGCCTTTGAGAATGCACTCTGCTTCGATTGGCCGACATCTATGGCTCGCCTCTGAGTCACAGTCCCCTGTATTCGGATGTCCCAGGCATATCCCAGCCTGCTTGTCAGGACCTCTGCCTTGGCCGAAAATGTTGGTTTTAAACTGTATAGGGCAATCCAATTTTTGTTAAAGCGTGGCTGTGGATTTTCGAACCCTACAGTGCTGGCAGGCGGCCAGCAACAAAAATGGTCGCCCGCAGCTCACCGTTAAATTGCGCCTCCCCGACCGCAGGTAGACCCCCTCGACCCCGTCATAGCGTCTGGTGGTTAGTCAGGGGGCGCTTCTGAAGATCGCAGCTGGGGCACGAGCGGGGCGCTGCGCACGGTGATGACATCATCGACGGCGGTGCAGCGCCACAGGGTGCTACCGGTTAGCGCGCCACTAAACTCCTGCTGAATTTTGTGGGAGGCGTGGGCAGCGCCACACCCAGGCCCTAATGGGAGGCGCAAAGCAACCCAATTCCCCCCCCCCAGTGCTTTAATGAGAATGATGACCTGAACGGCGTGTGTCTATATGGAGAATTTTCCTTTTCCAATAATTGTTTCAGCTCAAGCTGTACCTGAGCTAAAATAATGACTTGGTGAAAGCCCTGATATACACAGTATTGTCATTCCTTGCTCTATCTCTACATTCTCACACATGTGCAAAAACCATGCTGAAGCAGTGGTGCAATTCCTTATCACCAAATAGTGACACTTTGAAATGATATTCAATGAAACAGCTTTAACAGGTAAAATAACTCAGTGTGCTTACTTCAGTGAATTTGCTTTCCTGAACTGAATATTTGCACAAAATGTTAATGAATTTATATGTACAATATATAAATACAAGAGTAGAAGTCAAAACTATGTAAACCACAGATAGTTCATTTCAATCTCTTGTTTCTGCATAAGATAATTTCAGAAAATAGCTGGGGTTTTTCCTCCCTGTACAGGATAAACAGCACTAAGACAGATCTGGTATATTTCAGGAAGACACTCACTGTCTAGGCCTATACATGAAGAATGGGTATTGGGTGAGTAGCCGCCAAAGTTCCCCCTAAGGTGCGCGGCCATGCATCAATCTGGAGGTTCCGCGCAGGCCGCTCACCAGCTGTTGCAGCGGGAAGAGATGCCGCGCAGCAATTTAAAGGAACCGCACACAAAAAAATGAGAGGAAACATTGGTAACCAGTGGCCATCTTGCACCTTCAAGATGTTTATGGCTTCAGGAGAGGAGGGAGTGGGAGGAAACTTTGTAGGGGGGCATCTTATCTGTGGTTTACGGTAATTTACCTTCCTTTACCTGGTTTACGGTAATTCACCTGGTCAGGCAGCCTTTTGCTACTACCCTCTGACCAATCCCAAACAGCGGTTTCGAATCGCTAAACCCACCCTTCCAGTTCTGACTGGAGGACTTATAATTAATGATATATATTAAAATGGACAACTGGTCTGGATGTGAGAAAGTCAAACTTTATTAAACTAAAGAAAACTACACCACACGATTTTAGTAATCACTGTACAATTGCTTAAATGGGGGAAGACAGATGGCAAAATGAGGGATAAATGGCTACAATGTTAATTAAACAATCGTAGCAATTTCCCTTAAATTACCACTCCCCTTTAACTCCTTACTCGATTGCCTTGTTGAGGAGTCAGAAACCTGCTCACCTGTGGTCCAAGGAAATAAGAGAGAGAGATAGCTTCTCAGGAGCTATCTTTATATCCTGCAAGCTCCTGCTGTTTGGCACTGAAAGGGTCTGTGTGCAAAATTTGCGCCGAAAAGTTCGAATACACAAGAGAAAGGCTGTGACTGGCTGATTCAAATAAAGCTTGGAGTGGTTTGAATGTGTCTACATTCTGGGGCCGAAGTGTTCCCGCCTACATCCAGAGATTCTGGGCTAACCAAAGGGGACACACCTGAATAATGGGTGATTCAAAACCCATTCATTCCAAACTGTTCTCTTTCAAAAGTCCTTTTCCGGAGTTTCGATGTGTCTCATTGTGTGTAAGGGGTTCTGAATGGAGTTGAATTGCTAGGCAAACAGAAGCCTATTGTCCTGCGGTCAGCATAACTGCAACCTAAGTGGATAATCCCTTATGTCAATAAACAAACATTGATTGCTTCTGTAGAGAAGGGAAACCCCCTTTGATTGGCAGGTCTTTCTCACAGACCTACTACAAGCTGTACAAGCTGCCTTTTGTACTCTGGCCATGCTTTTCTGATGGCCAAGTTTAAACCCCTTTGCAATTTACCAAACTCCAGGGAACAATTTTATTGATAAAATGTACTGTCTTAAAGTGTGCGAATTTTTCCACGAAGTTCCTCGATTCTGGTGTTGTCCACATGCTGTCCATCTTAACGCAGCCTTTTGCGGTTCTGGGCACGTTTTAAAACATTGTCCAACCCAGAGACAATTTCCACGATGTAGATTAATATCTCCAGTAGCTTTGGGGTTGAGGGGATTTTTTGCGAACCCCTACAACTTGTGGAAGGAAAAATGGAACTGGTAAATAAATTAGACTTTTGGCTAATAAGAGGAATGTGATGCACCTGATTGGAAGAAAAATGAAATGGCATCACTGCACTATGTAAAAACCCATGCAAATTGCACGTAATTGGTGACAGCAGCAGGTTTGCAATGTTGGAAATGGAACTAAAATGGTAAGAGACTTTTCAGGTCATCACAGTAGTATTAGATAATTACTAATTCATTGAAGGTGAAGTGGCAACAGTGTCCATTCTACTACTAACAGCATATCTATGTGCTTAAAACACAGAACAAATAATTATTAAAATTAGTGAATATTTATAACCTAATTTATAAACATCTGCAAGCGTCAATCTTAAGGGTTAATATTTCACACAGACTCAAACTTCTGTGCTGACATTCTACTGTCAAAATATTAATGCTTTTATATTTTTTGTCCCTGTTGTCAAGTAGCAAGAAGCGGATAACTTAATGACACATCTGTTTTTCATAGCTACGCTGTAACATTTCTGTGGGGGGTTTGATATCCTACGGTGCACAATGTATGATTGTTTTCATAATGTCTGCCCATTAAATGTAAAGCACGTGTTAATTTTTCATCTTATCAAAAATACAGAGTTAAATACAACATTTTGGCACTGTCTTACACCAATAGAAGTCCATCCATAGCAAACTTCAAAGCAAAAGCTTTAGGGCGAGTTTACATAATTGGCATGATTATCATTGGTCAATGAGCCAGCAATCTTTGTTTGTTCCATTGTGAGCTTGTGATTACATCTAATCAATGCTCCATCTGCTTGCTTAGATAGATGTAAAAGATTCCATGGTGCTATTCGAAAAGGAGCAGGGAGATCTCCCGGTTTCCTGTATCTTTTCTTTTTATTGTGGGTTTCCAGTATTTACCTTTTTATTTCACAATTTAAACAGCATTACTGCCTGTTTGTATCAAAGTTGATTTATTGACCCAGTACTTTTCTCCTTGTCTTGTTTGGATAAGTGAGGCCCATCCAAAGTAAATATATAGGCCCAAAAATTCGGGTCTCCACGGGTGAGTACGCACGGGGTACTCACCCGTAGGCCGAATGGAAGTGTCGGTTTCATGCATGCACTGCGCATGCGCGGGAATCCGGCACTTCCGATCCTCTGAACGAAGGGGTTCAGAGGTCAAATGTGCACGCAGGGGAGGTTGCGCGTGCGCTTTGAACTTAGGTTTTTTTTGCAGGTTTTCACGCGAGGTAAAGCCTGCAGGATTTACACATTTAAAAAGCAGGTGTAAGGCCTGCTTTTTACAAGGTAAGTGGTCAAGTAATTAAAATGAAAACATTTTTTCCACAGGTTTATTATTTTTAAATACTTTAAAGCAAGGTAAGTTTATTTTTAGCCCCGTTAGAATATAAAACTATTTTTTCAAAAATTTAAATTATTGTTTAAAATAGTTATTTAATGTAATTTATAGTTTATTTAAAAAGTGTGATTTAAAAAAAAATGTATTTGAAAGTTTACTGCTATTTTGGGGCCCGTAGTATTTATAAGTTTTGACATGTCTTCCTGTCAAACTTATGAATGGGCTTTTCCCTCCTCCGATTGGCTGCCCATGGCTCACGTGATCCCAAGGGACGCATCGCACTAACTACGCCCCTGGGACACGCAAGCACAGTGCGCCTGCAGCTGGACCAGGCCCCGGAGCAGAATTCCATGGGGCCCTACAGCTCAACTGCCGGTGCGCAAGGTAAGCGCAGGTCAGGGGCTTGCACCTGCGGGAAGCCCTCGACCCGAATTTCTGGGCCATAAAATCTAGCACCACAACAAACTCCCCAAGCTGATCTGTAGCACAGCTTTTGCTTTGCTCAGAGCCTATATAAAGCGTGTGCTGCTTGGTGAGGAACTCCAGCATTTAAAGCCAGGATGTTTGTTTGAGGGAACTGCTTGTTGTTCTTCCCTGTGGTAGCTTCATCACCTTGGGAGATCTCTACAAAGAGTGAAAAAGGGACATGCATTAGCATAGGGTATGCAGCAATGGCTGTGCACACAGTAACAAGGCCATTACGGAGTCTTGCAACAGAGGGGTAACTGTGGCTGCCTGTTCATCACCGATTGAGTGTTAAGTGCTAGCAAGAATATGACTTTAAAGCAAACTCTGACCTGTTAAACTGACACAAAGCAACCAAACTGTCCCTTGCCCACCCCCTTGATTGCATCTTCACCAATAATTTGGAGAGTTTGTTCCTTATAGCAGGTGAGGTGACACAAGTTGGCTGAGCCACCATTAGTGTTGGTTCTCTGCTGATGGCTATGCACAGCCTTCTCCTTGGAAAATAGAAAAAGAAAGCCTTTGAGCTGGAGGAGAAGGGAAAAAAGGACACTTCAATGAGCAGCTTCCGGTGCTCCTGGTGTGAAAGGATGGACAGAGAACATGCAAGTAGCCCTAGGAGCCATGTAGTGAATTGGTGAGAAAATATGTGAATGAGCCATCAAGTAGGAAGTGCAACTTCAGGAAATGATAGATTCAGCCAGTGGTTTACTAACTGTATTGCAGGTGTGGTAGAAAACTGTAGTCTGTGTGCTTGGTATGTACATGCATCGTTCAGCTTGAGTGGGCACCCATTAGCCTTCCCTATCTTGGCACTCTTCCACAGTCTGAAGAACATTTTCCTTATTTACACCCACCAGCGATGCACAGCGGAGACAGAATGCAGACATTTGACCACCTCTTACAATGCCAGATGTATAGCAGCTTGGTTAGCACCATAGAAGGTTCCACTCTGTCTCAAAAGTGGCAATTTTGCTGAGTCATCTCCTCCAACAGGACCTCCAGACACTCGTCAGTAAAAGGAGCAGTTCTTGCAGTTCCTCCAGCCATGTTCTTAGCAGTCAGCCTCTACAAAAAATGCGGTAGTACCACTTTAAGTGCAAAAGTACAGCAGCCCTTTCATAAAAATTCAAAGGAAGCTCAAACTAATGATTTAAATTATCTGACTGTGCAGAATCCGTCAGGGCTGGCTCACCATGTAACCAGCGTGAATGGACTCATGAGCATCAGGAGCATAGTCTATGTTTTGGGCTGCTCGCAGACTTCCCCTCATGTTCTTAAGCCTCATCAGAGCACATTTATATCTTTATTTGTCCTTCGTGAGTCATTATTCAACAATTAGCATTGATTTAATTTCATGTCCTGGATGATTACTGAGCTGCACTGATTCAATTTGTTGCTGAAAATTGAATACTTTTACCCTTGCCCAGCAAGCCACACATACCCAACACATTCCTCCTGCCTTAGCCCTGAATGCATATGTCTCTCTAGTTTCTGTCCTATCTCTCTCCATACCCTCTCTGAGCTCAAGCCATCTGTGAGACCCATAATCTGCTCCCATTAATCCATTCCCACTAAACTGCTGACCATCCAATTTCCCTTCCCTGATTTCAAAACGAGCCAAAATTGTAAATGTTCCCTCTCCTCAGGCACTGTCCCTCTTCATTTCAAGACTACCGTGATCAATAGTTCCTCAAAAAACTCACCCTTGGTCCATGTGTCATTGCAAAGTATCACCCCATCTTCAATCTCCCTTTTGTTTCCAAGTTGTTACTATTTGCAACTTCAATGTCCTATTTGATCTGGAGCTGAGGTTTTGACCCCATATCCTCTCCATTACAAAGAATGCCTATTTCTACCTCTGTAACATCTCCCACCTCCGCCCCGACTGTGGTGTATGTAACCTGTTCCACCTTAAGAGAACTACCTTAAGAGATGTACTACTTTCTCTTGGCTGCTGTAAACTGTAATACCGGTGGTGGCCACACCGGTATATAAACATTGTGTAGTGATTTGCTGGGCAGTGCAGCCCTGACCTCCGAATAGTAAAGACCTGTTAAAGTTATTCTTGTTGTCTGTGTCCAGTGATTTATAATAAGCATAATTGGGACACACAGACTCAACAGTGGCGACGAGTCCGAACTTACCCTGCGGCAGTTTTACATCCAAGGCAGCTTCGTCCTCAGAACGGGCGTCGAGAAGAGGCATCCGCACTCATCATCCTGCTGAGCACCACATCGCACGGGAGGCATCGAGAACCGGGTTAAAAAGAAAAATTCTGACCACGAAGCCCTCCATCAGTGACAGGCAGTGATCATCCCTTCTACCATGGTGGTGGGTAAGCCGATCAGCGACACGAGCAGAAAGTCGGCCGCGTTGGCTGTGGAGTAGGGGAGGGAAAACGGAGGAAAAAGGGCGGAGAACTCGACCACGGCTGGTGAAAAGGGCCGGGCTGCAATCGGGGCTGAGAGGCGCAACAGCAGGGGAAGCGTGAATGCCCACAGGAACCGCGGGGGAGCAAAAAGCAGCGTCGGGGAATTGAGAACCGCTGGGGAGGCGAGAACGGCAGCAGCACGGCAATCGCCATTGCAGCCAGCGGGGGAAGAAGACGAGCGCGGGAAAAACCGCCAAGCGCGGGAAGCCACCATTTTAGTAGGCGGGGGAAGAAGACAAGTGCGGGAAGCCACCATTTTGGGAAAAAGAAAATTTAAAGAAACTTGCAAGGATGCCTAAACATGGTAACATCAATGCTTTTGATAGCGATGTCGAAGATTGGGCCACGTATGTAGAACGCATGGAAGTTTATTGTAAAGCAAATGAGGTACCAGATGATAAGAAAGCACTAACCTTATTAAACTCAATGGGTGCGAAGACGTACGGGCTATTGAAGCACCTTGTATCACCAGATAAACCAGCGGATCAGACTTTCGCGAATATTGTTACTGTCCTGAAAAATCATTTAAACCCCACGCCGCTGCTGATAGCGGAACGATTTAAATTTTACAGAAGAACGCAGCTGAAAGAAGAAAGCAACGCTGAATTCTTAATTGAACTGTGTAAGCTATCAAAGTACTGTCAGTTTGGAACAGGACTAGCAGATGCGCTGAGAGATAAATTTGTGCGTGGATTGTTAAAAGAAGGAACACAAAAGCGACTGCTAGAGGAGAATGATCTTACGCTTGATAAAGCTGTCACTATTGCAGCATCGCACGAAGCCGCAGCGAGAGGCACTGCGGAAATGCAGCTAAGGTCATCGGAACTCAGCACCAATCAAATGGCCTTGGGTGCAGTAAAGTGTTATCATTGTGGAAAGACAACGCACGATCAGAACCAGTGCTGGTTCAAAAATCAGGAATGCAGAAAATATGGCAGGCTTGGTCACATAGCTAAAGTATGCCGGTCAGGAAAGAAGACCAGCAACAAAAAGTCACCGCAGGAAAAGTGCAGAAAGGTACACAAGGTGACAGAGAACAGTTCGGATGAACAGAAGTCAGATTCAGACTCCAGCAGTAAGGAACTGGGTTGTCTAAGAGTACACAATGTGGGTAATGAAGCAGACCTCCAAACTATCTGGGTCACACTTCAGATAGCAGGAGTCCAAGTGAAGATGGAATTGGACACTGGATCGGCATTGACGGTCATGAATAAACAAGATTACAAAAGGTTATTCCCACATATTCCCCTACGGGATACGGAGATTGTATTGAAAACATACACGGGGCAAAGAGTATACCCCATCGGAAAGATAAAGGTAAAAGTGGTCCACAAGGGCAAAGAAAGCCGAGGAATGGACTTGTATGTGCTACCAGAGGGAGGTCCACCACTACTGGGATGGGAGTGGATCAGGAGAATAAATATGGACTGGCATTCCTTAAAAGCACTAATGGTAGATTCCGGAAAAAAAGATGTCAAACCTAAACGATTGTCCAGAATATTGGACGATGCTAAAGAGGTGTTCCAACAGGGACTGGGAACACTGAGAGGAATTACGGCAAACATCAAGGTTGAAGAACATGCAAACCCGAAATTTTTCAAAACCAGACCGGTACCTTATGCGATACGACCTGCTGTGGAAGCTGAGCTGGAAGGGCTAGAACGTTCAGGAGTACTGTCTAAGGTGGACTGGAGTGAGTGGGCCACGCCCATTGTTCCCATCATGAAGCGTTCATCGAGCAACAAGCCGGGGGAACCGGGGAAGGTTCGCATCTGTGGAGATTTCAAGATCACTGTTAATCCGGTGCTTCACACGGTGCAATATCCGCTTCCGCGGATTGAGGATATCTTCGCTTCATTGTCTGGCGGGAAACACTTCACCAAGATAGACCTGGCGCAGGCGTACTTACAGATGGAAGTTGAGGAAGAGTCACGCCAGTATCTCACGATCAACACGCATAGAGGCTTGTATCGGTATAATAGATTGGTTTTTGGAGTGGCATCGGCTCCAGCAATTTGGCACAGGGCCATGGAGCAGGTATTACAGGGAATTCCAGGCACACAATGTTACCTGGAAGATATTCTGATTACAGGAGATGATGATGAGGAACACCTTGCAAATTTGGAACTGGTGCTCACCAGATTGAAAGAATATGGACTTCGAGTTAATCGCCAGAAATGTGAGTTCTTTCAGAAGCGGATCTCGTACTGTGGTCATGTCATTGACCAGGAGGGGCTTCATAAGTCTCCTGACAAGATCGAAGCTGTTGTGAAGGCTCCCGCTCCGGATAATGTATCCCAGTTGAGGTCGTTCCTAGGGTTGATTAACTATTACCATAAGTTTCTGCCAAATTTATCCACGGTGCTGCACCCGCTGAATGCTCTTTTGCAGAAGGGAGTACCATGGAAGTGGAGCGAGGACTGTAAGAGGGCCTTTCGCAAAAGCAAGGCATTGATCACCTCAGAGGAAGTGTTGGCTCACTTCAACCCAACGCTGCCTATTCGTTTGGCTTGTGATGCTTCTCCATATGGTATTGGGGCAGTAGTCTCACACAAGTTGCCAAATGGCTTGGAGAGGCCAGTCGCGTTCGCATCCAGATCATTGACCTCCGCTGAGCGCAACTATGCTCAGATAGATAGGGAGGCTCTCAGCCTTGTGTGGGGAGTAAAGAAGTTTAATCATTACCTGCAGGGCCAAAAGTTTACGCTACTGACAGACCACCAGCCGTTGGTATCCATTTTTAACCCTAAGAAGGGTGTTTCGGTGATGACAGCACAGAGGCTCCAGAGATGGTCCCTTTTCCTAGGGGCACATCAATATCAGATTGAATTCAAAGGTACAAAGCAGCATGGTAATGCTGATGGGCTGTCACGCCTGCCACTACCTACAGTGGAGGAGGCACCGACGGTTGACCCTGTTGAGTTATTTCACTCGACCATCATCGAATGTTTACCAGTCACCAATGCAAGTATTGAAAGAGAAACCAGGAACGACCCGACACTGTCCCGGGTCTACGAATTGACAGTGAAGGGTTGGCCAGCACATGGTGATCCACTGTTACTGGCATTCTCAGCAAGACGAGAACAGCTGTCCGTCTGTCAAGGAACATTGATGTATGGAACAAGGGTGATTATTCCTCCTAAGTTAAGAGAGAGAGTTCTAAAGGAACTGCATGAAGGTCATCTGGGGGGAGTCAAGATGAAAAGCCTTGCTAGGGCTTATGTGTGGTGGCCGGGTATCGACCAACAGATAGAGGATCTGACGAAAAGCTGCTCAGGGTGCCAAAAAGTTCAAAATACACCTCCGATTGCACCGCTGCATCCATGGGAATGGCCTTCAACCCCATGGCAACGTGTACATATTGACTTTGCTGGTCCATTCATGGACTCCATGTTTTTAATTGCGGTGGACGCACATTCTAAATGGCCAGAAGTGATTAAGATGACTACCACTACCTCGGAAAAGACGATCGCGGTGCTAAGAACGATATTTGCAAGAAATGGATTGCCAGAACAAATATGTTCAGACAACGGACTGCAGTTCGTGTCAGAAGAATTCCAGAAATTCATGAAGAAGAATGGTGTGAAACATTATACCACTGCCCCATATCATCCGGCTACAAATGGGTTGGCCGAGAGATTTGTACAAACGTTCAAAAAAAGCAATAAAGGCCATGAGCGAAGATCAGATTCCACTACAACACAAGGTGGACAATTTCCTACTGGCATATCGAAACACCACTCATGCAGTGACAAACCAAAGTCCTGCCATGATGTTCTATAACAGGAGGTTGCGGTCCAGGTTGGACTTGTTAAAACCAAATGTGCGGAGGGAAGTCGAAAACAAACAGTTCCAGCATATAAATAACAAGACCACTCGGAGTTTTGAAATAGGACAACCAGTGTTAGCCCGGGACTATAAAAATGAGAAATGGCAATCTGGAACAATTCGGGCCAGACAAGGACCCCTGATGTACACGGTAGATATTGGTGAAAATGTAATACAACGTCATGCTGACCAACTGGTAGAATCGAGAACAAGGGTCGAACCCATGGTTACGGCAGAGACAACCGTGGAAGAAGTTAGTGAACCTGAAGCATCTACCTCAGAAGTGAATGTACCTGATGATGATGTCCAATCCATAAGAGATCAACTAGATGAGTCACCCCAGCAACGAGAATCAGAGACCCCTGAAAGGCATTATCCAACTCGGATCAGGAGGCCTCCTCAGAGACTGAATCTTTGAACTGTTTTGCATGAAGTTGTATATATATATATATGTTATTATGTTATGTTAAATGGGGATATACACTGTTAAGCTAAAAAGGGAGGATTGTGGTGTATGTAACCTGTTCCACCTTAAGAGAACTACCTTAAGAGATGTACTACTTTCTCTTGGCTGCTGTATACTGTAATACCGGTGGTGACCACACCGGTATATAAACGTTGTGTAGTGATTTGCTGGGCAGTTCAGCCCTGACCTCCGAATAGTAAAGACCTGTTAAAGTTATTCTTGTTGTCTGTGTCCAGTGATTTATAATAAGCATAACTGGGACACACAGACTCAACACCGACCTCAACCCATGCACCGCTGAAACCCTTATCCATGCCTTTGTCACCTTCAGACTTGACTATTATAATGATCTCCTGGCTGATTTCTCGTCCAAATTCTACATGGACTTCAGCTCATCCAAAACTTTCCTGCATTTATCCTATTTCTGCAGTAAGTCCTGCTCACCCATTCCTCCTGTCCTTGCTGACCTACATGGGCTCCCGGTCTCTCAATGCTTCGAATTTCAAATTCCTATCCTTGTGTTTAAATCGTTCATGGCCTCACCCCTCCCTATCTCTGGAACAATGTTGCCTCTAAGCTGCATGTTGCCGGCCATGCAGCAGTCAGGAAGGTACCTTGCAGGCCACTCACAAGCTGTTCACTCTAAGATACCATGCAGCAGCCGTGCAGCAAATTTAAAAGGAGGGCACACAAAAAAAATTAGAGGGAATATTGCTTTAGAACCTCCTCCAGCCCAATGACTGCCTACTGCCAAGCTCTCTGTTCCTCTGACACTGGCCTCTTGTGCATCCCTCTTCTCTGCACCCACCATTAGTGGCTTGCCTTCAGCTACCTAGGCACCATGCTATGGAATTCCCTCCTTAAACCCCTTTGCCTATCTACCTCCCTTTCCTCCTTTGAGACCTTCCTTCAAACCCACCTCTTTGACCAAGCTTTGGTACCCTTCCTAATATCTCCTTTTTTGGCTTGGCACCCATCTTTTGGGTTACGCCTCTGTGAGGTACTTTGGGATGTTTTTCTACATTAAATATACTATACAAATGTAAATAAGAACAGAAAATGTTGGAAATATTCAACAGGTCAGGCAGCATCTGTGCAGAGAGAAACAGAGTTAACGTTTCAGGTCGATGACCTTCACTGACCTGAAACGTTAACTCTGTTTCTCTCTCCACAGATGTTGCTTGACCTGCTGAGTATTTCCAGCATTTTCTGAATTTATTTCAGATTTCCAGAATCCATATTATCTTGCTTTTCTATACAAATGCACATTGTTGTTGTTGCTAAGATGCTTATATATTACATCAATGTTGTGGACTGCTAACACGCAGTGCTCCTGCTATTGACAGCGTTCCTGAAGATACATGATCTGACCACTAGAGATCCAGTGGCAGTGAACCACGATTTTTGTGTGTCTTGTGTGTCTAGCCGTTGGACCATCTGATTCCTCTCATGGTTGCTAGTTGAGCTGGTTCAGTGCGGCAGTGTGCTTGCAGCATGATGCAAAATAGTGTTGAGTCAAAACACGCTGGCACACTCAACTGGCTCAGCATGAATTCTTAGACCCACTGCAACCTCCCAATCCCACAGAACCATAGGAGAGGCCATTTGATCCATTGTGCCTGTGTCGGCTCTCCACCAGAGCAATCCAAAACTAATCCCACTGCCCTGCTCACTTTCCATAGCCCTGTATCTTCCTCTACTTCAAATATTTATCCACTTTATCCTTAATAGAAGCAATGGTCTCTGCCTTAACTACTCCTTTTGGCAAAGCATTCCATGCTCCAACAAATATCTGTGCAAAGAAATTTCTCCTAAAGTCTCTCCTCACACTCTGAGCAATATTAAATTGATGATATAGGAACATAAGAACAGGAGTAGGCCATTTAACCCCTCGAGCCTGTTCCGCCATTCAATGGGATCATGGCTGATCTGTGACCTAACTCTATATATCCGCCTTTGCCTCATAGCCCTTAATACCTTTGGTTAACAAAAATCTATCAATCTCAGATTTAAAATTACAATTGATCTAGCATCAACTGCCATTTGTGGAAGAGAGTTCCAAACTTCTACCACCCTTTGTGTGTAGAAGTGTTTCCTAACTTCACTCCTGAAAGGCCTGGCTCTAATTTTTAGGCTATGACCCCTAGTCCTAAATTCCCCAACCAGCAGAAATAGTTTCTCTCTATCCATCCTATGAACTCCCCTTAACAGCTTGAAAACTTCAAACAAATCACCCCTTAATCTTCTAAATTCTAGGGATACAACCCAAGTTTGTGTAATCTCTCCTTGTAATTTAACCCTTGGAGTCCAAGTATAATTCTGGTAAATCTACACTGCACTCACTCCAAGGCCAATATATCCTTCTTATGGTGTGGTGCCCAGAACTACTCACAGTACTCCAGGTGTGGTCTAACCAGGGCTTTGTATAGCTGCAGCATAACTTCTACCCCCTTGTATTCTTCTCCTTTAGATATAAAGGCCAGCATTCCATTAGCCTTTTAAATGTTTTCTGTACCTGTTCATGACATTTTAATGATCTATGTACCTGGACCCCCAAGTCTCTTTGGACCTCCACTGTTTTTAGCTTTAAACCATTTAGAAATTACCCTGTCCTATCCTTTTTAGGTCCAAAGTGGCTGACCTCACACTTGCCTCTTTTGAAATCCATTTGCCACAGTTTTGCCCATTCATTTAATCTAATAATATCTTTGTAATTTTATGCTTCTATCTACACTGCTTACAATGCCGCCTATCTTTGTGTCATCAGCAATTGGATTTGTGGCTATCTATCCCATCATCTAAGTCGTTAATAAATACAGTGAATAGCTGAGGTCCCAACACAGATCCCTGTGGGACACTACTAGTCATGTCCTGCCAATTAGAGCACCTGCCCATTATCCCTACTCTCTGTCTCCTGCCACTCAGACAATCTCCAAACCAGGTCAATAATTTGGCCTCAATTCCATGAGCCAACAGACTCTTATGAGGAACTTTATCGAATGCCTTCTGGAAGTCCATATAAATAACATCTATAGAAATTCCACCTTCTCAAGGGCAATTAGGGATGGGCAATAAATACTGGCCTTGCCAGCGACACCCACATCCCATAAACAAATTTAAAAAAAATTCCCTTGTCCACTACTTTAGTCACCGCTTCAAAAAATTCAATCAGGTTCGTCAAGCATAATCTACCCTTTACAAATCCATATTGGCTCTCTCTGATCAACTGAAATTTTTCAAGGTGTTTAGTTACTCCACCTTTAATTATAGACCAGTAATTTCCTGACAATGGATGTTAGGCTAACCGGTCTATAATTCCCTGGTTTCCCTCTCTCACCTATCTTAAATAGCTGCGTGACATGTGCAATTTTTCAATCTAAAGGAACAGTTCCTGAATCAAGAAAACTTTGTAAGTTCATAGTTAAGGCATCTGCAATGTTGTCACCTACTTCCTTTAAAACCCTGGGATGAAAACCATCTGGTCCTGGAGATTTCTCACTCTTTAGTGCCATTATTTTCTTCATTACTGTTAATTCACTTACGCTAATTTTGGTGAGTCCCCGTCCCTGATTCAATATTAGTTTTCTTAGGATGTCCAGCATGCTATTCTCTTTCTCTACTGTAAATACCGACACAAAGTAATTATTTAACATGTCTGCCATTTCCTTACTTTCATTTATATCACCATTGTCAGTTTTTAAGGGTCCCACGTTGTTCTTAACCACCCTCTTTTTCCTAATATAATCGTAAAAGTTTTTTGTGTTGATTTTGATATCCCTTACAATTTTCTTTTCATACTCTCTTTTTGTAGCTCTTACTATCTGTTTTGTCACCCTTTGCTGTTCTTTGTATTTCTCCCATTCGCCAGGATCTGTGCTATTTTTTGCATTCTTGTATGCTTTTTCTTTTCGTTTTATGTTGTCCCTTACCTCTTTCATCATTCATGGCTTTTTTTTTTGGCAAGAAGATCTCTTGCCCCTTAGGGCATAAACAGATTCTGTATCACGTTAAATTCTTTTTTAAACATCTCCTACTGATCTTCTGTCATTTTACCCATTAACAGATTTGTCCAGTTTACTGTGGTTAGTCTCTGTCTCATCCCAGTGAAGTCAGCCTTACCTAAATCTAGAACCTTAGCTATTTCATGTTTACCCTTTTCAAACACAACATTGAACTCAATCATATTATGGTCGCTATTAGATAAATGTTCATGCACCGTTAGGCTGCTTACTAAATCTGGCTCATTGCTCATTGTTAAATATAATATTGCCTGCCCCCTTGTTCGTTCTAGGACATATTGTTGAGAAAACTATCCTGAGCACACAACAAGAAATTTGCTACCTTTCTGACATGAGCTTGTCTGCTCCCAATCTATATGGAAGTTAAAATCCCCACTCCGCCTTTACTACATGCTTGTCTAATCTCTACATTAACACATTCTGCCATTTCACAGGTGCTACCAGGTGATCTATACACAACTTCCACTACAGTCTTAAATCCTTTTCTATTTCTTAATTCTACCTATAAAGTCTCCACTGCCTGCTTACCTCTCTTTATATCATCTCTTATCATTGAAGTAATTTCATCCTTAATCATGAATGCTACTCCTCCCCCTCTAACAAATTCCCTATCCTTCCGGTAGACCTTATAACCTGGTATATTTAGTTCCCAACCCTAATCGTCTTGCAGCCAAGCCTCAGTAATGGTTACCTCGTCATACCCTCGAAGTTGAATTTGTGGCTGCACTTCATTCAATTTGTTCCTTATACTCCGTGCATTTGTATAAAGAACACTTATTGGGGCAACACACCATAGCCTGTCCTTCTGCTCTAATGTTGTTTTTCTCACACATTTCTTATTTCTCTCTCCTGGCTTAATTACTTTACATCTTTTAGTTTTCCCTTTACCTGTAGTGCCTAAAGCACAATTTATGACTATTACTCTAATCTCTTCCTTTTCATTTCCTTTAGAATTATTATTATACTACATTTTCCACCTGAGCACTCCCCACCAGTTACTAGTTTAAAGTCTTTGTGACTGCCCTATTTATCCTTTCCACTAGGACCCTGGTCTCATCCCAGTTCAGGTGGAGCCCCTCCCAACAGAACAGTTTCTTCCTGTCTGAGTACTGGTGCCAGTGTCCCATGGGACCCCTCTTTCCCACACCTCTCCTTCAGCCACGTGTTCACCTCTCTAATCTGCTTATCCCTACATCAATTTACATGTGGCTCGGGTAATAATCCAGAGATTATAACCCTTGAAGTCCTGTTTTTTAATTTAGCTCCTAGCTCCTGGTATTCCCTACATCACTAACTCCCCAACCAGGGGAAATAGTCTTTCCCTATTCACTCTATCAAGCTTTTTATAATTTAAAAAACCTCTAATAAATGTTCTTCTCTGCTCCAATGGAAATATTCCCAGTTTCTCCTCATAATTATAGTTTCCCATCCTAGTGCATCGACTGTATCTAAGATAATTGATAAATGAACCAGATAGGAAATGAGGAGTTATGATCTTGAGTGCACTGCCTGAAAGGGTATGGAAGCAGATTCAATAGGAATTTTCAAAAGGTAATTGGATATATACTTGAAAAGGAAAAATTTGCAGGACAATGCGGAAAGAGCAGGGAAGTGGGACTATTCAATTCAATTTAATTCAATTCAAATCGCTTTATTGGCATGATAAGGTACATCTTATGTTGCCAAAGCATCAAAATACATTTATGGTTAAACACATAAACGCAGTTCTATTCATACAGTGTATAAACAGGTATATCCCTGAGTGTATAAATATACATTAGCATTATTTATATATACTCTTTTCTTAGGTTTACTGGTTGTCCCTCTGTTCATGGCAAGCTGTAACATAGTGTGCCACCAGTGCTACACAGCTTCTCTCCTCCCCCAGTAGGTATGGGAGTTTTTGGTCGTCATTCAGATTTCTGAATTCAGGGCATATTTGTGAGAATTTTTGGTAGAAATTCTCCCTTTTGCCCTGATATTTTCCACAGGCTGTGAGGAAGTGCATCTCTGTCTCCACTACTCCCTGACTGCAGTGAAAGCATATCCTGTCCTCTCTTGGCAGCCTGGTCTGTCTGTGTCTGCCTTTTTCGATCGCTAGGCTATGTTTGCTAAGTCTGTACCTTGTCAAGGTTTTTCTCAGTTTGTTATCCTTTACCATGGTCAGGTACTCAGCCATGTTGTATTGTCTGTTTAGGGCCAAGTAGCAATTGAGTTTGCTTTGGGTTTTTGTTGTGTCTGCCCAATATGACAGGTATTTTTCCTTTTGTTTAGTGACAATTGTGTTGGGTCGAATTCTCTCTGCTACGATGTCACTGTCCTGGGGCTGGTTATTGTTAGTAGTGTTAGTGGTTGCTTCACTGAGTCCCAGGACTAGTTGACTGAGGGAGTTATTCTTTATGGTCCTCTCTTGGCATTTCAAGGCTTCGTAATGATAGCAGTGGGGGTTGCTCATTTTTAGGGGTTTCCAAAATTTGGTGGCTCTTTTTTGGATAGTAATTATTAGTGGAAATTGGCCTAGTTCTGCCCTGCATGCATTGTTTACGGTTTTCCTTTGAGTCCGGAGGATACTTTTACAGAATTCTGCATGTAGGATCTCAATTGGGTGTTTGTCCCATTTTGCAGATTCTTGTTGTGTTAGCAGTCCCCACACTTCACTGCCATAGAGTGCAATTGGTTCAATTACTGATTTGAAAATTTTGAGCCAAATGCTAATTGGGATTTCTATTTGGATTGATCTTTTAATGGCGTAGAAAGCCCTTCTTGCTTTCTCTTTCAGTTCATTCACAGCCAGTTTGAAATTTCCTGTAGAGCTGATTTTTATGCCCAAGTATGTGTAGTTAGTGGTTTGTTCGATTTTAGTTGTTCCTAGTGTGAGATTTATTTTGGGTCCCTGATGTCTGGATCTTTGTTGGAACACGAGGACTTTGGTTTTTTGGAGGTTTATTGTCAGGGCCCAGGTCTGACAGACTGATTCCAGCAGATCCAGGTTCTGCTGTAGACCCTCCTTAGTTGGTGACAGCAGAACCAGGTCGCCTGCATAGAGCAGGAATTTAACCTTGGATTCATATAGGGTGAGGCCGGGTGCTGTAGATTGTTCAAGTAGTTTTGCTAATTCATTTATGTAAATATTAAAGAGTGTCGGTGAGATTGGCGAGCCCTGCGTCACCCCCCGCCCCTGTGGGAAGTATTTTGTTTGTTTGTCTCCAATTTTATAGCACCAAATGGCCTCCTTCTGTACAATCTATGATACATTTTATGCTTTCTGTGGCTTACCAAATCCATAAAAAAAAATTGCAGGGCAATATATTTGATACATTGTTTATATTGTAATTTGGCTCATCTCTCCACGTATGTGGGTTTCTCTTTTCCAAGTTAACCTCCAACAAGCCTAGGTAAGGTGCTTTAAGATTCTGAGCAGCATTGAGGAGCATACTACAATATACAAAATCAGGCCAATCCTACATTGATTAACCCTGTCCTAGAAAGGATTTCAATAAATCACTACATCAATTGCAAGCTATAGTTCAATCTTTGTTAAATTGTTGATAAGAAATACATAAAAAGACAGCATGCCTTTGATGCTGTACATTCACCAGATAGTATATTCAATACTTAAACCTCTCACATGTCCCTTAGTTGTGGTATGGTTCAAAGTATTTTCAGTGAATTGAATTGATGATTTTGACAGTTCTGCTGAAGAAATAGGATGTCATATTTATTTGATTACTCATTAAACCTGTATTCCAACTGATATTTCTTCAAGAAGATAAAAGAGCATTTTAAATGGGCTAGAAAATTTAAGGAGAAAGAAAACATTTATTCGTTTAGTTAATCTTACTTATTAGTGCATTGATTTGTTCAAATCATGCCCCTTGTTATTAAAGCTAATTTATTTAGTAATGGGTGGCTCCAATAATGAATAGGTGCCATACCACGGAAAAGTTGAGATTCTAAAGAAAGAAAAAAGAAAAGAATTAGGTACAGAGCTCCTGAGGATCAAATATTCTCCTCTAGACCATAGAAAAATGTTCCTGCTTTGGTTTGGTTTGTTAAAACAAAATGGAGGGGGCGGTGGAAGGGGAGAACAGCAAACATCCATATTTGTGGATTCAGTGGCAGACAGCAGCCACCACTGCGTGTCACTAATTGTGGGCACTTGGGAAATTATGGCACATTGTAAAAACATTCTTTAAAATAAACACCTTTTCTCATCTCCTCCCCTGGGGGTGGTGACTCATGCTGGGGTACTGTTCCACAGGTGCCAGCAGCCCACCAGTACCTCGTCAAAATGGTCATGATTCGTATGTGAGCCTTGACAGTAAATATTGGCAGGCTGTTCAACCATGGGGCATCACAGCAGATCCTGATCCTGGCCCCACCTGACATCCACGCACATGCACGCAGCTCTTGCAAAGATTCCTGGATAGCGATCAATAGCAGGAACCCTGGTTGACCTTTCTCCTCTTGAACCCCGGGGCACTGTGGCTAATTGCAGTGGCTCAGCTACTGAGGATGGCCAAAGCAGTGCAGACTGAGGATAGATTCCTGGACTTCTTGTTCCATGTGGCTTCATAACACTCTAGGCACAACATTTAAACAGAACATTATTCATTATGTTTTAAATTGGCAAGGAAACACAAGATTTAATTGGGCTAAAATAAGCTAAATATTGGTGTTTGTTATTTAATCGGAAAAGACCCCAAACAAGTTATTTTGAGTTTGCAATTAAGTCTACTGGGCATCCCTACTGATTATGTGTAAATTATACAAAATTGAACAGCTTAGTGATGATTAACAAATCATTAACTTCAATCTGTGGTAAAAACCATCAACTTTTGAATCAATAAAAGGCTGTTCAAGATGAATTGGTTTCTGGTTCTAAGTTCAACATGAAATTGGTTTTTGAACTGAACTTTATCTCTTGAGGTCAGAGGTGGTGCCAGCACTGACATGACAAATGCTGCAGGGATCCCTTTAAATTAATCTGGATTGGCAACTGCTCATTGTAATGCAATATAATTTATTTATACCAACTTGAATAGGCCTGGATGTACCGAGAGCCATCCTGAGCTTAATTAAATTCTAATTTTCATTTCAGCAATGAAACTTAGTTCTTTCTGCAAAATAAGATCTATCTGTGACAAAGTTGCTCAGGCTCTTGTGTGCTGGGTGTGATCACAGTAAGGGTTCTGGTATGGCTGGTATGGCTGTTATGCATCACATTTAAAGAATGGGCTGAGGCCCCAGGCGCTAATTCATCACATCGGTATGAAAAGGGTGAAGAATCAATCAGAATGCCTCTGGAACCAGTACCTTGAGGAAATGAAATCTAACTTGCTAAAGCTTGTACTGTGGATTAGCCCTATCTTCTTTATTACACTCCCTAGAGAATGCCTATGTTTGCCGTTGGTATTCACAGTAATATCATTTAAACTTACATAATTTATTCCTTTAAAGGGATCAAATTAGCCAAATTACAAGTATTTGTTAAAACAGATAAAAAATAAATTTAAAAGGATTATCATAGAATCATAGAAAGTTACAGCACAGAAGGAGGCCATTTCGGCCCATCATGTCCGCGCCGGCCAACAAAGAGCTATCCAGCCTAATGCCACTTCCCAGCTCTTGGTCTGTAGCCCTGCAGGTTAGAGCATCCCAAGTGCACATCCAAGTACTTTTTAAATGTGGTTAGGGTTCCTGCCTCTACCACCCTTTCAGGCAGTGAGTTTCAGACACCCACATTTCTCTGGGTGAAGAAATTTCCCCTCAAATCCCCTCTTAAACCTTCCACCAATTACTTTAAATCTGTGCCCCCTGGTTTTTGACCCCTCTGCTAAGGGAAATAGGTCCTTTCTATCCACTTTATCTATGTCCCTCATAATTTTATACACCTTAATAAGGTCTCCCCTCAGCCTCCTCTGTTCCAAGGAAAACAGACCCAGTCTATCCAGTCTTTATACTAACACAGATCCATGATTTTTGTCACCTCTAGACTGATTTCTCCAACACCTCCTTGTTGACCTACACTGCCTCATTATCCCCCTGTGCATCAAATTTAAAGGCCGCAATTTCCCCTACCTTGGTGGGTCAGGTGTGGCCAGGGTTGGTGGTGGGTTGCAATCCCACTGCTGGCTCCAGCCTGCTGTCCAAAGTGACCTTATGTTGATTGGGCTTGTTAAGCCCACCCGGCCAATTGAAGGAAGCGGGTCTGATGACGTAATTTGATGACGCGTCATCAGCCAGTTTCCTTAAAGGGACCATGCGCAAATTTATTTTGGCATTTGTGCTGTCAGTGTTCTACAGCATTGAGGTGCTGCAAACACTGACAAGCACTGCATAGAGGTGAACGGTTGCACGCAGGCTCTCCCACGACTCCCTCCATATGCTTATGGAGGGAGTCACAGCACGCAGGGAGGACCTCTTCCCTTCCAATGGCCGGAAGAGCCCTCCCCAGGAGATCAACGCAGCCTGGTTGCAGATTGCACAGGAGGACACAAGCAGGGATGTCGTTAGGAGGACCTGGTTGCAGTGGTGCAAACCTTTCAATGATCTCAGTAGATCACAAAACATCACTGCAAAGCCACATTCAACCTCATCCTGCTGTAGCACTCATCACATCCCTATCACTCTGCCTTCCCTAGCCTACTCCTTCACATCCTTACTCACACCAACTTACCTTGCACCTCCACCTACCCCTCTCTATCTACATTATCAGTTCCCCATCTCAGTAGCCACCCCTCACACTCACCCTCACCCGAGTCCAATCATACCAAGTTACAACACACAAGGGTAGGCACTGGGTGCTTTAGCCAATGTTCATGTGAAGTTTCTGTTAATGTGCTGTCAAACATTTAAATCTTTATTTTCAACACTTTGCGTTCTTGGACAGATTTGTATGCACCTTTGGAAGTGGCTTAGTGAGTTGCAGTGAATGGTAAGACATAATGGTACCCCCCACAATGGTGGTGAGTGTGGAAGGAATGGCTTGGACATTGTAGGGATGCTTTATGTTGTTGGTGTGGGGCGGTGCCCACCTGGCACATCATGTGGCAGCCAAGGTGTACAGCGTCAAGTGAAGTAAATCTGGCTATGGTGAGGCCATCCCTGGCCTCGCGGCCAGTGATGTGGTCGGGTGCTGATGCCTTGCGTCCTGTGCAGCATTAGTTGATTGCGGAAAGGTTGTTTTTTAGTGGTGCTGCTGGTGTGCCTGGTGCTGCTGGTGTTGGGCTGATCGTGGTGGGATTCTGAGGCCCAAGGTGAGATAGTTTCAAGGGCACCAATGCTGATGTAATAGATGGCAGGTGAAGTTGAGAAGACAGAAGCAATCTGTCAATCATGAGAGAGGTTGTTCCAATGAGGTGACACTGGATACAGAGTTTACTCCAAACACTTGCAACCTGCATAAAGCTCAATCTGTCTTCCAAATGCAGTAATGAACAGCTTCTGAGCCTGGAAAGTGAACAGCTGTGAGATGGGAGCTTTTATACCACATTTGCAGCTGTCAAGTAAAGAGATGATTTCATGGTAACTCAACTCCCGACCTGCTTACCTGATGTGATCCCCGAGCAGCGTGAACCTCATGGGCGACCTCGCAAAATGTAAAGGTGAGCTCAAAATAGTTTTTAAGTGGCTGTTAACAGTCTCTTAATCACCTAAATTGCCTCCCCTGCCGCTTGGTGTTGGGCCTGTTCAGCGCTGACAGACCCGACATCTGGGAAACTGGCATGGTAGCGGCTTGATAGTGGATTCCCTACCCGCTGTCAAAATATTTCCCCCCCCACCTGACCTGCCCGCTGACCCCCCTGAAAAATTCCCCCCCAAATCCTTGTCCTCATTTATAAACTGCTGCACTGCAATTGGGGAGAGTAGCTGTCAGGATTGGGAGGGTAGTGGTGTTGATCGGGGTCGGGGGGGGATGTTAACGGCAATCAGGGGGTGGGGGAAAAGGGGAAGACTTGGCTGGCAATGGCCCATATGATTTGAATGCAGAGCCGGGAGAAACAATCCTGCTCTTCCCAGCTCCACATCCAGGTAACTATATTTTAAACAGTTCCCTTCCCTTTAAGGACTGCCTATTAGGCTGCATGTAGACCTGGTTCTCCTGAACACAGCCAGCCGGCGCCACCATACTGGAGGCTTAGGCACCCATTTAGCAGTCGAAAAATGGGCATGCCGCCATCCAATTTCTAGGCTGCTGTCGTGTGGTCAGGAAATTGAAATCAGATGAGCTGGCAAGGTTTAGTTTAACAGCAGGGCTGGGAACTATCGTTCAGGACGTCCTACCTCACATTGCCGTGGTAAGTCGGGAAAAGAAAACCAGGTGATCAATCTTCTACCTCCCTGTGGGGTTTAAAGTTAAATATACTGAAATTTAAATAGCTGTAACTTTCTGGTGGGAAGTCTGCACAGGATTCCAGGTGCCTCACCTGTGGAGCAGCACCGAGACATTTCCTCGGCTTAATCATATGTAAGAGGCAATTTTCGTAGAACCTTCATAAGAGCTTATAAAGAAAGCCTGGGCTGTGCCAAGATATTTTTGGCTGTTCCTCGGGCCAGAATCTAATAATTTAGGGCAGAACCACACTGTGAGCACTTTTATTGAATAATGAATAATCAGCACAGATCATATTTCACCCCAAACCCCAAGGCAGGATGTTTGCAGGATGCTGTTATATTAGACGAGCCACTGAGTTCCAAGGAGTATGTAACAAATTTGAGTGTTGCTTTTCTAAGAGTCCTAATTCCAATGTTAAAGTGAGTACCAGCCTTATACCCATAGGAAACTACACATAGGGATAAATTTTCCCAGCTCTGGGGAGGCGGGTATGGAGGCGGAACTGCTGGGAAAATGGCAGAAACTGGGTGTGGGTACCGAACCCACTCCCAACCTACCTCTGTGCCATCCTCCCGGGAGGTGAGGCCCCAACTCGCGCAGGGACCCATCTCCTTGAGGCAACAAGAGGATTACAGCCAATTAACTGCCTGTTAACAGGTAGTTAACAGACAGTTTTGAGGCTTATCCCCATTTTACCCCCGCAAGTGCGGGCTTCCCGACATTGGGAAACCCCGCCAGGGTCAGCGAGGCGAGCAGTGGGTCTGCGGGGGTGAGAAGGTTCGAAAAGTCCACCGTGGAGGTGAGTGATGGGTGCAAGTGTGGAGAGGTAAGTATGAGAGGTGAGTGTAAAGTGTTAGAAAAAGTTTACTTAGCTTTGCTTCTTTCTGCAGGCTGAGCGTTCCATTTCAAGGGGCTCCTTGCTCCTTTCCCACCAAGTAGGGTGGGTTAAAATATCCCCCTATGTTTTTGGTTTCTAATGCTATCAGGGCATCCAGGGATGGGAATGGACACTGCCTTGCCAGTGTTGGCCACAAATAAAAGAGAACAGACCAATCAGATCCACAAACACATATAAGATAATAATTTATTTTATTTTCTGCTTCCTTTATTATTAGCTTTCTTCCCTACTTTTTTAGCCTTTTTTCTATCACAGAGTGTCTCTGCTCACCCTAATTTGTAGATACCCTCCCCTCTGAACTTAGTTACATGCCAAAGTCCTTTCCGTTTTGATTGGCCTGTTTTTTCTGCTCGACCGAACTCCAATCTCACATTTTCCTGCCCATCTAACCCTGAATGGCATCACCTTCCCACTCACCTGACTCCTAATGCGGTGTGCTGTGGCGGCAGCCTCCCCACTATTGTACTCTGGCAGACTTCACGTTTCTGTCTTTGCTCACCTCCTGCTTCTCTTCCTAGTGCTAGGGAACATGAGTTCCAGCAAGGAGTGAATTTCAGCTTCAGCAGATTTTACAACCATATTCCTGCACGTGCATGTCTGTTTGTTTTTGTATGAGAAGGGGTTTATTTGCATATATGAGTTTTCGTATGTGTCACTGTGAATTAGTGAATATCCTAGACCATGAGATTTGGTAGATTATTTGACCACGGGGGCATTACTTAGTAACATTAGAAACAGGAGTAGGCCACTTAGCCCCTCAGGCCTGCTTAGCCATTCAGTTAGATCAATGCTAATCAGCACCTCAACTCCATTTTACCATACCCCTTGATACCCTTACCTAACAAAAATCTATCGATCTCAGAAAACTCCAATTGTCCCAGCATTCACAGCCTTTTGGGGGAGAGAGTTCCAAATTTCTACTACCCTTTATGTGAAAAAGTGCTCCTAATTTTGTTCCTGAATGCTCTAGCGCTAATTTTAAGACTATGTCCTCTTGTTCTTGATTCCCTCACCAGAGGAAATAGTTTCTAAATCTCTACCTATCAAATCCTTTTAACCTTTTAAACACCTCAACCAGATCACCCCTTAATCTCCTATACTCAAGGGAATACAAGACAAGTTTATGCAACCTGTCCTCATAATTTAACCCTCTAAGCCCCATGACAGCTGAGCTTGATTCTGTCCTTACCCAACATTCACACACATGTGCTTTTCAGCAGTGGTCACTGGATAGCCATTGAGAGTGGGAACGTAATCTGATTCCCCCCCGCCCTAGCCTAGGGGTGCTGAAGCCAATTATAACATCTCTAATTGTTGCCCCGATTGATATCAGCTAACTCAGCACAGATTGGGAAGTGAAACTGATACCTCCCTTGTCTGTATGGCTTATTGCTACATTAGGTGGTACAATTACACACTAAGCCTTCAGGATAAGCCTCGTACCTAAGTTTTTGATTGGCACATTGGATTACTGGATGAACTCTGTGTTAGGGGGATCAAGAGGCACAATTCCGACTTGTCAATTGGCTAAACTGGATGCATTAAGTTCATGAAAGGCAGATATCAGAAAAGTCCTGCATCGCCATGTGTTCAGATGCTGTGGTTGACATGAATAACTTTTCCCTTATAAGTTGTTACTTTGCATAGTGAATATATTAAAAAGTGAAACATGATAAAAGTGTATTTACAATTTCTGGTGAAAGTTGGAATATATTGATGTGATATTGGCCCAGAAATTCGTGTCAGGGGCTTCCCGCGGGTGCAAGCCCCTGACCTACACTTACCTAGCGCGCCGGCAGTTGAAGCCTGGGCCTGCGTGGATTTCCTGTCTGTGGCCCGGTTCAGCTCCCGGCGCGCTGTGCTTGCGTGACCCAGTGGCGTAGTTAGTACGATGCGTCAGCTGGGATCACGTTGTAAGGGGGGGCATCTTTTAACTGGTGTATGGTAATTTACCTGGCCAGCAACCTTTGCCTCTGAGCTCTGACCAATTCCAACCTTTTACCTGGTTTACGGTAATTCACCTGGTCAGTAGCCTTTTGCTGCTGCACTCTAAACCAATTTACAAACAGCAGTTTTGAATCGCTACCCCTCCTTCAGTTCTGAGTGGAGGAACTTATAATTAATGATTTTAAAATGGACAAGTGGTTTGGATGAGAGAAAAATCAAGTTTTATTACCTAAATAAACTACAATCAAAAGAATAAACTATACCACACGAACACAGTAATTACAGTAAAACTATATAACAGGGGGTGGCAGATGGCGAAAACGAGGGATAAAATGGCTCCAATGTTGCTTAAACAATCTTAGCAATTCCCCTCAAATCACCACCCCCTAACTCCTGCTAGGTTGCCTTGCTGAGGAGTCAGAACACCCTGCTCACCTGTGGTCCAGTGAAGTAAAGAGAGAGTGATAGCTTCTCAGCAGCTACCTTATATACCTGGTGAGCTCCTGCTGTTCTGCCCTGCCAGGGCTGTGTTCAAAATTCCCACCCAAAAGTTCCAATACACAAGAGAAAGCTGTGATTGGCTAACTGAGAGTGGTTGGGCTGGGTTAATGTGTCTTCCGGAGCTCCCTGGGCTGAAACAAAAGGGAAATACAACTGCTCTATTGTCCAGAATGCTAGGTGATTTAAGCCCATTCAATTCTTAAATGGTTTCCATTCAATATCCAAAAGTCTCTTCTGCAGTTTAGATGTATCCACTCGATATACAAACAAATGCTAATAAAACAAATAAACAAAGTATTGTCCTTTGTCTTCGGCCATGTGGTGACAGCCATTTTTATCCCTGGAAATTTAAAAGCACAACGCCCAGGGATTCTTTAATCAAAAAAATTAATCTTCAGAACTGTAAATTATTGCGAATTCTTACAGTCCGCCCTTGGATACTTCCAGCTTGCTTGTAGTATCCTCTTGAAGAAATGAGCAATAATTTCTAACCCCTCACAAACAACCATCCCCTGTATTTATCTAATAGCTATCTGCCACTGATCCCCGTCCTGTCTATTCCCCTTAAATTGAAGGAAAAAAAACCATGGTACGGTAGGCATCTTACAGATACTTCAGTTTTCAACATGGGGTCTCATACCCCTACACGCTTGTAAAATTATACAATGTAAACCAAATTTACAAACACCTTTTACATTATAACTTATTACAAAATGTAATCAAAATGATCCCAAACACGGAGAGTGTCCTACGCTTCTGCTCAACTTGGAGTTGTCACAAAATGATCCCAAGCACAGAGAGGATCCTACGCCTCTGCTCAACTTGGGGCTGTAACACAAGATGCAAAGAAACATTAAACATTTGAAACAACATGCTTAAATAAAACCCTGACCATCACGTGCCGATGATGGGTCGCGAAATTCGAGTGGGTATTGCTCCTCCCACCCGGGCAGTAAAAGTACCTTCCACCCCCCTTTGATTGTCTTAAACTTTAAAACAGGCAGAATGGATTTACAGGCCAGCCTGCTCCGCCAGCCCCGAGCCGTTCCCTTGTCCTTGTGTGGAGGCAGGGTAACCCTCCTGTTTAAAATTACCTTGGCACAGACCGAGACCGGGGAGTATGGGACCATGACTCCCAGTCCCTCCCCCTCCCGTCTTCCCTCGACTGGCTGCAGAAAATGATGGGGGCCTGTGTGGCGGCTTTCCCTGGCCCCACACTGGTCCGGCCACCCGCTCATCCTTCCCAGCCACACTTACCCTCTTTGCCCGTGGGCCCTCGGGTGAGTTCCTCCCTCCCCTGACTGCCCCCACGCGACTCTTGGGTCTCCCCCTCCCTATGCGATCTTTCCCGGGCCATCACCACCCACCCCCGGGGAATGCGTCCCTATCTGACAAGGCGCCCGCGCTTCCCCATCATGACCCCTCAACAGCGAGGTCTCCCGCAAGTGAACTTCAGTCAGGATAGTGCTGGGTTGGGGGCCGTGCCCCACCCAGCTGGGGCCATCTCCTCCCTGTAGGAGGAGTAGGCAAGTTCCTCCGGACCCTGTCTGGTTTTTCCCGAAGATTGCTGTGTGGTCTCCTGGATTCGTCCAGTGGCGAGGTGATTCCCAACATTCCGTATCCGTATCTTCATTTGGTGCCCAGCTCGGGCTGGGCGAACAGGGCTGCTTCATTTTCCAATCTCCTGCAAAAACTTAAAAGGACATGCAGCCAGGTCTCACTGACCTGCTGCCTTAGGTGGAGACATGGTCGGGTCCCTTGACATCGGACCAAATTACAAACATTTGGCACACATGTAAACTTAAGGGCCTAGAAATTGGGTTGTGGGTTCGCCAGGGCTGTAGCGCCAGAAATTTTGCGCCAGCGTTAATGCGGCAGCGCCCGACGAAAATTCGGTTGCGCCGGGCCCAGACGGCGGCGGGCGCTAAAGGAGGGTTTTAGCGCCTCAAAACGGGCGTTCAATTGGGTTTTCCGGCACTAATCCCCCGCTGCGGCACCCGATGCGGTGCGGCAGGCTGGGGAACTGCAGGCCTCCTCCTTCTGTTAAGGAGGAGCTGCCTGCAGCCGACAACTGACCGGCGGATTCCCCCGACATCTGAGCCCGGCACCTCGGGGAAGTGCCGGGCTCGCAGCACACACACATCAGGGCCGCGGGGGGGGTGATGCAGGAGTTCGGGAAGGGAGGTGCGGGCAGGCGGCCGCCGGGAACGCGGCCGGCCGCCGCTCCACCTTTATGCGCCGGCGCAAAGGCGTGTAAGAACCCTTTCCACAATCGTTGGTTGCGCCTGCCACGGGCGAGGCGGGCGCAACTGAATTTGGGCTTGGGGCCGGGTTACCACGGCAACCGGGACGCTGCGCACACCGATGACATCATCGGTGCCGGCGCAGCGCTACCGGCTAACGCCGATGGTAAGGCCCAAGTCAATTTCAGAAACGGCTATAATTCCAGCGCAATGCCCTCCAGCGCCGCTAATTGGGCGCTAACCCCACTCAATTTCTAGGCCAAACTCTTTAAACTTAAACTTAAACCTAGTTATGTCAACAAAACTTAAAATACACCTTAAAAGCATGCTATATGCACACCAAAGCTTTAATACAGATGCCGCCTGTCTCCGGACGGCCAGATTAATCTCTGGCACTGTCGCAGATTGCTGCTGGCTGCAGCGAAGCTGGACTGCCTCCTGTCATGAATGGGCAGCAGCCTGCTGATTTCTAATTCCAGGCTGCTGTGTCTCCATTTCTGAGCCACATAATCCTTTTAAATTTGAACTTTGGGCAAAACTAGGGTCCCACTGGGGTAGGTGTAACGTCCGTGTGTAATTGAGACACGGACTGCAGAAGTTGGTTATAACAGGTGTTTACTGAATGGGAACAAAACTGGAACTACTATACAAGTTACTACACAGGCTTATATACAGGGGTGGTCACTACTGGTACTGCAGTATACAGGGGCTGCAGAATATAGTTCCTTCTTCAAGGTACATACACTACAATTCCTCCCCTTTAAGCTAAACAGTACATAACATTCGATTAATAATTAAATAACATATTTACAATTACAGTTGCTACATACATTAGCTGAAGTTAATCAATGGCAGCACAGTGGCATACTGGTTAGCACTGTTGCCTCACAGCGCCAGGGACCCGGGTTCGAATCCAGCCTCGGGCGACTGTCTGTGTGGAGTTTGCACATTCTCCCCGTGTTTGCGTGGGTTTACTCCGGGTGCTCCGGTTTCCTCCCACAGTCCAAAGATGTGCAGGTTAGGTTGATTGGCTATGATAAATTGACCCTTAGTGTTAGGGGGAGTAAATACGTGGGGTTACGGGGATAGGGTGGGATATGTGTTGGTGTAGGGGTTACGGGGATCGGGTGGGATATGTGTCGGTGCAGGCTCGATGGGCCGAAATGGCCTCTATCTGCACTGTGGGGTTTCTGTGATTCTGTGATTCTGTGAATTATAAATTCAGTCTTTGAGGAGGCTTCCTGATTCTGTCCGGATAACGCCTCTTTGGGGTATCAGGTTTTCTGGCAAAGTTGATTCGGGATCAACGTCGTTGTTTGGTTCGTCTGCTTCCAATATCACCGATTCTGAGGTAGATGCAATTGGTACTTCGGTTTCATCACCAGGTGTATAGGATCGTGGTGTAGATTTGACGTTTTCCAGTGACTCTAGAATCTGGTCAGCATGGCGTCTTACAATGCTCACTCCAACGTCCACGGTATACATTAGAGGTCCTTGCCGTGTGCAGATTGTTCCTGGCTGCCAATTCTCTGTGCGGTAGTCCCGGGCCAAAACTGGTTGACCTATCATTCATATTCTGAAACTGCCTGTTCTCCACATCTCTTCTGATGTTTGGCTTAATCAAATCCAAGCGGCATCTTAGTCTTCGATTGAAGAACATCATGGCTGGAGTTTGGTTGGTAACTGCATGTGTCGCATTCCGGTAGGCAAACAAGAAGTTATCCACCTTGTGTTGTAGGGGCATGTCTTCATTACACATTGCCTTGATAGCCTTCTTGAATGTTTGAACGAACCTCTCAGCCAATCCATTGGTGGCTGGATGATATGGGGCGAATGTGTAATGCTTAACACCATTGTTCTTTAAGAACCTCCGGAACTCTTCAGACACAAACTGTGGTCCATTGTCGGAGCAAATCTGTTCAGGCAGCCCATTTCTGGTGAATATGGTTCGTAAGACTGTGATAGTTTTTTCTGTGGTGGTTGAGGACATTTTTATTACCTCTGGCCACTTTGAATGTACATCCACCGCAATTAAAAACATAGAGTCCATAAAGGGACCAGCAAAATCAATGTGTACCCTTTGCCATGAGATGAGGGCCACTCCCATGGATGTAGAGGGGCTTGTGGTGGGGCGTTTTGGACCTTCTGGCATCCTGTACAGCTCTTGGTCATCTCTTCGATTTCTCTATCGATTCCCGGCCACCACACAAACGCTCTGGCCAAGTTTTTCATTTCTACCCCACCCAGATGACCCTCATGAAGCTCATTAAGCACTCTATCCTTCAATTTGGGTGGAATTACTACTCTGGATCCACACATCAAGGTTCCTCTGCACACTGACAGCTGTTCTCTTCTCGGCGAGAATGCTGGCAACAGTGGTTCGCCATGTGCTGGCCATCCCTTCACCGTTAAATCATAGACCCTGGAGAGTGTCGGGTCATTTCGTGTTTCCTTTTCTATGTTTGCATTCGTCACAGGTAGACATTCGACTATGGTCGAGTGGAATATCTCCACAGGATCCACTGCAGGTGCTTCTTCCACCGTCGGCAACGGTAGGCACTCTTATGTTCATTAATAAATAGACATTCTTATTATGAACACAGCTAGCTTTTGCTAGACACTTTATTGAGCCCATGTGGACTAGGTACAGTATCTGTAGAGGCATCCATCTTGACTGCTGCCTTGTGGGTAGCCTAGTGCCTCATGGGTAATGTAGTCTTAATATACATACAGCTGGGTAGTGTAGTCTTATATACATACAGCTATATACAGCTATACACAGCTCTACGGCTCCACCTAGTGTCCACTATAGAAGGACAGGTTACTGAGCATTACATCCACCTTTCTTTGAGGTTTAACAAAATCAATATCAATCAACTTTCAAGAAAACAATAAAGATAATATCAGTAACACTTTTGTTAGTGCTCTATAAACATAAACATTTTCAAAACAGTCAACACATTTTCAAAGCTTTACATTGTACTCAAAGATTAATTCTATCAGGCTTTTTTACTTCATGTGTGGATCTTCTCAACACGGGTAAGTCTGATGTGTCTTCATGAGATTGTTCTGGCGGTGAATGACAAGATGAAGTTGCGGCATTGTTATCAATCTGGTCTTGAATAGTCTCTTGTGTTTTTAGGAGGGAACGGTGGTTCCTCCTGAGAATCTGTCCTTCCTCAGTTCTAACAGTGTATGACCTTGGTCCTACTTCCTCAAGAACTGTAGCTTTCCTGTTCCATGCATCTGGATCCTCAATCCTGACAACATCATCCCTTGTCAATGGTTTTAGAGTTTTGGATGACTTGTCATAGTATGATTTCTGTTTCAGCTTTAACAGTTGAAGTCTCTGTCTCAGTTCCTCACTTTGCTGTTCTTTTGCACAGCAGGGTAGCATGGTGCGCAACTTGCGACCCATTAGTAGTTCAGCAGGTGAAGAACCACAGTCTAAAGGTGAGGCTCGGTAGCTCAGCAGGGTGAGATAAGGATCAGACTAGCTTTCTGTCGCTTTCTTCAGTAGCTGCTTGAGAACTTGAACACCTTTCTCTGCCTTACCATTTGACTGAGCATACAAAGGACTGGATGTGATGTGCTGAAAGTCATAATGTGCTGCAAACTGTTGCCACTCCTTACAATTGAGGCACGGACCATTGTCGCTAACGGCAATCCTGGGAATTCCATGTCTGGCGAAGATGGATTTCACATGCATTATGACACTGCTTGCTGTGGTGCTTGAGAGCAGCGCCATCTCAGGATAGTTAGAATAGTAGTCAAACACTATTAGATAGTCTTTACCATTTAAATGAAAAAGGTCCATACCAACCTTTTGCCATGGTGCTGTTGGTATGTCAGCTACTATCATTGGTTCCTTTGTTTGTTTGTTTTGGTGTTTCTGACATGTCTCACATTTGCCTGTCATGTTCTCAATGTCCTTATTTATGCCAGGCCAATAAACAGTGCCTCTTGCCCTCCTTTTGCATTTTTCAATTCCGAGGTGTCCCTCATGAATCCTTTTGAGCATGTCTTGACGTAGAGCCTGTGGAATGACTATTCTGTTCGGTTTTAGTAATAGTCCACTTGCGACACTCAATTCTGACCTTATGTGAAAATATTTTGGGCAGGAACCTTTTGGCCAACCAAGATGAATGTTCTCTATTACTGTTTGTAACACTGTATCTGTTACTGTTTCTTCTGCTATTTGCTTTGATTTTGTGTCTGACACGGGCAGCGCAGCAGTGACCATACTCACATGAACATCCACGTCTTCTTCAGTAGAGCTCACATGACTCATTGTGGGTGCTCGGGATAGTGCATCTGCTAACACTATGTATTTGCCTGGTGTGTAGATCAGTTCAAAGTCATATCTTTGCAGCTTCATCATGAGTCGTTGAATCCTTGGAGACATCTCATTCAGGTTTTTTTTTTATGATGGCAACCAGAGGGCTGTGGTCTGTCTCAACTGTGAAGGTGGGAAGTCCATATATGTAGCCATGAAATTTTTCTAGTCCAACTACCAAGCCTCGACATTCCTTTTCAATCTGGGCATATCGACAATCAGTATCAGTCATAAACCTGGAGGCATAGGCAACAGGCTTCCAATCTTCACCCTCTGCTTGTAGCAAGACCGCACCTAGGCCATCTTTTGATGCATCCGTTGACACTTTGATTCTTTTTGTTGGGTCAAAGAAGGTGAGTACAGGTGTGGTTGTCAGCACTGTTTTGAGGTTTATCCACTCTTGTTCATGTCTTTCTGTCCATGCAAACTCATTTGTTTTATGTAGCAGGTCTCGCAGACAGGCTGTCTTGACTGACAAGTTAGGAATGAACTTTCCAATGAAGTTTATCATCCCCATGATGTGTAGCACTCCTTTTTTGTCAGTGGGTCGGGGCATTTTGAGTATGGCGTTTACTTTTTCCATATCTGGCTCTATTCCTTTACCAGATAGATTATCTCCTAGGAAAGTGACTTCCTGGACGCCAAACTGACACTTGGCTTTGTTGAGCTTCAGTCCATTCCGGCGTATGCTCTGTAGCACTTTAGTCAGTCTCTCATTGTGTTCTTTCAGTGTGGAGCCCCAGATGATGATGTCATCAACATAGACCCGAACTCCTTCCAGACCTTCAATTATGTGTTCCATCGCTCTATGAAAGATTTCAGATGCAGATATTATCCCGAAAGGCATTCTGAGGAAACAATACCTGCCAAATGGTGTGTTGAAGGTACAGTATTTGGTGCTCTCTTCATCCAGTTTTAGTTGCCAAAATCCTCGTGAGGCATCGAGCTTTGTAAAGTATCTGGCACCTGACATTTCACTGGTGATTTCTTCTCTCTTGGGAATCTGGTAGTGTTCACGTTTTATGTTTGCATTTAAGTCCTTTGGATCCATGCATATTCTTAGATCATTGTTCTTTTTCTTTACACATACCATGGAGTTAACCCAGTCTGTTGGCTCTTCGACTTTCCTGATGACTCCTAGTGTGGTCATTCTGTCCAGTTCATTCTTGAGCCAGTCACGCAGGGGTGCTGGAACTCTTCGTGGAGCATGTACCACTGGCTGAGCATCCTCCTTTAGCTGGATGTTGTAAGTGAATGGTAGAACTCCAAATCCTTTGAACACATCCTGGAAATTATTCACTACAGAATCCACCGAGTCATCTGGTCTGCTTATGGCACAGTTTATATGGTAGACTCTCTTGACCTATTCTAAGTCCTCACAAGCTTGTCACCCCGTAGTGAATCAAGTCTTTCAGCCACAACAGAAAACATGAGATGATGCACTTTGTCTTTGACTGTCACTTTAATTCTGCATACACCTAAGCTATCTATTTTCTGTCCATTATAGTCTTTCAGTAGTACTGACTTTTTCTGTATTTTGGGCTTTTCTTTCATATTGTTAATGTCACTCATACTGATTAAGTTTGCTTTTGCCCCAGTGTCTAGTTTCAAGGTAACTAATGCTCCATTTACCTGCAGTGGGATCATCCATTTGTCCTCTTTTACTGCATTAACTTTATGTTCAGCATTGTCCATTTCTGAGGGCTGCACATTTTCTGTATCCTTTTTGATATTGTCACATGACACCATTCCTACAAAAAATGTCTCACTTAAATCAGTGTCCTCAATTACATTAACTCAGAATCACAGAAATCACAGAAACCTCACAGTACAGATAGAGGCCATTTCAGCCCATCGAGCCTGCACCGACACATATCCCACCCTATCCCCGTAACCCCACATATTTAATCCCCCTAACACTAAGGGTCAATTTTTATCATAGCCAATCAACCTAACCCCGCACATCTTTGGACTGTGGGAGGAAACCGGAGCACTCGGAGAAAACCCACGCAAAAACGGGGAGAATGTGCAAACTCCACACAGACAGTCACCCGAGGCCGGATTCGAACCCGGGTCCCTGGCGCTGTGAGGCAACAGTGCTAACCACTATGCCACCGTGCTGCCCCGTTGCCCTTTCTTAGTTTTTACTTTTGAAAAGCATTGTTTGGCAAAGTGATTCTTTCCATTACACTTTGTGCACATTTTTCCAAACGCTGGGCATTGCCTTAACTGGTGTTTCTAACCACAGCATTTAAAATTAAAAATTTCATCCTCCGATTGCTTTTAATTTCTGTTCTGCCCACGTTTCTTCCCCTTGTAGGACACAGCACCGACAGCAGCATTATCACTCATTACAATTACATCATTATTGATTTCACTGAAGGTCTTCGCATGCTTTCGAGCTAGCTCGCTGGCTTGGCATATTTTCACAGCATTTTCCAAATTTAGTTCCGTTTCTCTCAACAGACGTTCCCTGACTTTTTTATCATGAATACCAAACACAATCTGGTCACGAATCATGGATGCTTTGAGCTCAGAGAAATTACATGTCTGTGCTTTCAGTTTCAGATCAGTTATAAAGCTATCAAAGCCTCATTTTGCTGCTGTGTCCTTGAACAGAAGATGTACCTCTCATAGGTTTCATTCTTTTTGGGAGAACAATGTGTATCAAACTTCTTTAGCACATTGTCTAATTTGTCTCTATTCTCCGCTGGATTAAATACAAATCTATTAAATACATCTATCGCCTGTGGGCCTGCAACCGTGAGCAGCAACGCTATTTTTCTTGCGTCTGGCTTTGTACCGAATCCGATGGCAGCAATGTAGAGTTCGAATTGTTGTTTAAAAGTCTGCCAATTGTTGTCGATATTTCCTGTGAGTTTCAAACGCTCTGGTGGCTTCAAATTCTCCATGTCGCTTTTCACAATTTTCAGCAGATCTTCACCATCCTGGTACCATCTTATGTTCATTAATAAATAGAAATTCTTATTATGAGCACAGCTAGCTTTTGCTAGACACTTTATTGAGCCCATGTGGACTAGGTACAGTATCTGTAGAGGCAACCATCTTGACTGCTGCCTTCTGGGAAGCCTAGTGACTCATGGATAATGTAGTCTTAATATACATACAGCTGGGTAGTGTAGTCTTATATACATACAGCTCTACACAGCTCTACACTGCTCTACGGCTCCACCTAGTGTCCACTATAGAATGACATGTTATTGATCATTACAGGCGCGACAATCCATCAGCATTCCCATGTTGTTTAGTTCCTTTGTACTCGATGTCATATTGGTGTGCCCCTAGGAAAAGGGACCACCTCTGTAGCCGTTGTGCTGTCATTATCGGGACGCCCTTCTAAGGGTTGAAAATGGAGACAAGAGGTTGATGATCAGTTAGTAGAGTAAATTTCTGTCCGTGCAGGTATTGATTGAACTTCTTCACCCCCCACACCAGGCTGAGGGCCTCTCTGTCAATCTGGGCATAGTTACACTCGGCTGCAGTTAACGAGCATGACGCAAAAGCTATCGGCCCCTCTGAACCATCAAGGGATTTATGTGACAATACCGCTCCAATGCCGTAGGGATACGCATCACACGCCAATCTTATCGGTAGTGATGGGTTGTAGTGAGCCAATACTTCTCTTGAGGTGATCAGGCCTTTACACTTCTGAAAGGCCTGCTTACATTCATTGCTCCATTTCCATGCTACTCCAATTTGTAGCAGGGCGTTCAGTGGGTGCAGAATTGTGGACAAATTCAGCAAAAACTTATGGTAGCAATTCACCAATCTGAGGAATGACCTCACTTGCGACACATTTTCAGGTGCTGGAGCCTTAACTACAGCTTTAATTTTGTCAGGGGACTTATGTAACCCCTCTTCATCAATCACGTGGCCACAATACGATATTTGTTTCTTAAAAAACTCGCACTTGGGGCGATTGGCTCGTAGCCCATGTTCTCTTAGTCTAGTGAGCACCTGCTCTAGGTTGGCAAGGTGTTCACTGTCATTTTCACCTGTCACTAGGATGTCGTCCAAGTAACACTGAGTCCCCGGAATCCCTTGCAGGACTTGTTCCATCGCTCTTTGCCATATAGCCGGAGCTGATGCAACTCCGAATACCAGTCGATTATACTGGTAAAGACCTTTGTGAGTGTTTATCGTGAGATATTTCCTAGAGGATTCTTCAACCTCCATCTGCAAATATGCTTGTGCTTGGTCAATTCTTGTAAAACGCTTCCCTCCAGATAGTGAGGCAAAAATATCTTCTATCCTCGGAAGAGGATACTGTACTGTGTGAAGGACTGGGTTCACAGTCGCCTTGAAGTCCCCACAGATGCGAACCTTCCTTGGCTCCTCAGACTTATTGTTTAACGTTTTCTTAATGACAGGAATGATGGGTGTCGCCCACTCGCTCCAGTCTACCTTAGTTAACACGCCTGCATTCTCCAGATTCTCCAGCTCTGCCTCGACGGCTGGGCAAATTGCATACGGTAACGGTCTTGCTTTGAAAAACTTGGGAATTGCATTCTCTTCTATTTTTATCGAGGCGGTTACGCCTTTAAGAGTTCCCAGTTCTTGTTGAAACACCTCTTTAGCGTTAGCCAAGATTTTTGACAATCGACCAGGTGTGACGTCGTCATCCTTTTTACCAGCCACAGTCAGTGCCTGAATGGAGTGTCAGTCTAAACTTATCTTTCTGATTCATTCACGTCCCAATAATGGTGGTCCACCATCTTGCAGTATGTACAGATACAATTTCTGTATTTCCTTGCCGTTGTATTAGACAGGCACCCTTATTTTCCCTCTGGGGTATACTTTCTGCCCCGTATATGTCTTCAAGACAATGGATGTGTCTTTCAAGGGTATGTGTGAGAATAGCCGCTCGTAGTCTCATCGATTCATGACGGTCAGGGCTAATCCTGTATCCAATTCCATTTTGACTTGGGACCCTGCTATCGTGAGGGTGACCCAAGTGGTTCGGTGATCCTCTTTTGTGATTACGTTGTGTAGTTTGAGACAGCTTAGTCTCTTGTTTCCGGATTCACTATCGCTCTTCTGGTCTTCGGAACTACTGTCCATCATCTTTTGTACTTTCCTGTACTTTTCCTTAGTAGTCTTTTTGTTGTCGTTAGTCTTCTTCCCGGACCTGCAAACTCGTGCAATGTGTCCCATCTTTCCACATTGCCTGCATGTTTTGTTCTTGGACCAGCAGTGCTTCTGGTCCTGCAGTTGTTCTGCCGCAGTGATAACATTTTTCAAATCCCCGTGTCATTTCATGGATGCCGTATTCCTGTGGCTTTTGCTGTATTTCCACAGCTCCCCTTGCTGCTGCTTCGTACGATACTGCCACGCTGAAAGCCTTATCTAGCGTCAGCTCTTTCTCTGAGAGTAACCTCTTCTGGGTTCCTTCACTCAGGAGTCCACAGACAAATTTGTCCCGTAGGGTATCTGCCAGTCCTGCTCCGAACTGGCAGTGCTTTGATAGCTTGCGTAGTTCCGTAAGGTAATCAGCATTGCTCTCATCTTTATGCTGATTTCTCTTGTGGAATTTAAATCTTTCTGCTATCAGCAGCGGTGTAGGATTTAGGTGTTCCTGTAGGATATCAACAATTTCGTTAAAACTCTTCTCCATCGGTTTGACTGGAGTGATCAGGTTCCGCAATAGGCCATACGTTCTTGCGCCCATTAAGTTTAGTAGTACCGATGCCTTTTTCTCATCGGCTACTTCATTTGCCTTGCAATATACTTCGACTCTTTCCACATACGTGCTCCAGTCTTCTATTGCATTATCGAAGGCAGAGATATTGCCAGTCTTCGGCATCTTGGAGATCTAAGATGGCACCTTCCGCGCTTTGCCTTCTTCCCCGATTGAACAAAATGGCGCCTCCCGCGCTTTGCCTTCTTCCCCGCTAGATTAAGATGGTGCCTCCTGCGCTTTCTGTCTTTTCCGCTGCTGCCAGTGCTGTTGCTGACGTTGTTATGCCTTGATGGCGATGCCCTATGGTCTTCGTGCACTTCCCCCCGCGCTGCTGCCAACGCCGCTCTCCGCGGTCCCCGTGGCAAACTGCAGCTCCTTGCGGCTTTCTGTGCTTCTAATTTCTTTTATTTTAATTACTGTTCCCGTCGTCAGAGCAGACCCTATGGGGCACTTTCCTCCCTCTTCTCGGGTCTGTACGCTGCCCGGCTTCATAGCATCGGCCGCGCCCTGTGTGCTCCACCCTCTCTCTCTCTCTCCTCTTCCCGACAACGCTGCTCGGCCCCGTTGAAAAGCCACCCAATCGAGCTCTAGCCCGCCACAGCCCAGGAAGGATCAGTGTACTACCTGCCACCAGCCCGATTAGCTGAACACCATAGACTGGAGAACCAAGCCCCGCTCTCGACAGCCTCTCCTGCAAATCTTCTAATTCGATGAATCAGAGGGCGGTTGCCCGCGGTCGACGCCCGTTTCTTCTGTTTGTTTTTTTTTCTTTTGGGATTTCTTCCTTCTGGCCTCAACCTCTAACAACTTTGCTTCAGGGATGGATCCCCGTGAGGTGGTGCAGAACTGTAGGTAAGTTCGGATCTGTTCGTCGCCAATGTAACGTCCATGTGTAATTGAAACACGGACTGCAGAAGTTGGTTATAACAGGTGTTTACTGAATGGGGACAAAACTGGAACTACTATACAAGTTACTACACAGGCTTATATACAGGGGTGGTCACTACTGGTACTGCAGTATACAGGGGCTGCAGAATATAGTTCCTTCTTCAAGGTACATACACTACAGTAGGGAAGTGTTCCAATTGGTGGGCTGGACAACTTGTCTCTGGAAGCAAGCCACAGTGCCTGTTTTTACAGGCTGTGAACTTGAACTTGCCTGGACAGCAAACTCATGTTCCCTCACCCAGGTGGCTTTAAATGGGGAATTTTGGACCTGCCTTTCATCTGGGGCCAAAACTATCCCCTGTGTGCCTCCCTTGTCCTGGATTTCTGCTACTTGACCTGCTCTACAGGGGTCCCAGAACTCTCCTTCCCTGTTCCCTGGCTTAAACAGCTTACTCTGAACATGAATGGCTCCTCCTCCCACACAAGCCACAGTGCTTGCCTTTGAACACGAACTTGCTGTGGGCTGAGGATTCCTATTCTCAGGCTCACTCCTCACGGGTGGACCGTACCTCCGTTGTTGGAGGAGGTACACTGGTCCTGGTCCCCACCTGCCTAGCGGGACCTGCTGGTGTTCTCCTACCACTCCATTGTCCACCCCTCCTCGCTGCCAGAGCTCCTCAAGACTCGAAGCTGTGGGCTGCGGTCTTGGGGTCTCTAATTCCCAATCCAGCACCGTTCTGGGTGCTGCCTGTGGGATGGTTCTACTTGGGCTGCCAGTAAAGTCCAGCTGACCTGCCTTCAGGCTGATCAGACAAATCATCCCCTTTGATGCATTTAAAGCCATGTTAAGGCTTTCTATTTCCGCCCTACAGGGGCCATGATCTGCTTCCTCAAACCTTAGGGCGCAGGCCAGCTTATAAGCTGCCTTTACTTCCCTAAACTTCTCCTCCTGCTCTGTCTCTTCTGAGGTGAGGCGGGCATTCTCTTTCCGCAGTCTCATCTCGCTCCTCTTTGCTTCTATAATTTGGTACTTTAGGAATGCTATCTCGTTCCTTGCATGGCTTTTTCCCTCGCTAGCTTCTTGGGTGAGGTGTGCGATTTCCTCCCGTAGCCTCATCTCACAGTACCTTGCCTCTGTGACTTCCTGCACAAGGCGCTCTATAAATGCCTGGCATTTTGTGATCTCTAGTGTGAGGCGTGCATTCTCTTCCCGCACCCTCATTCCACTAGCTCTGGCCTCATACACCTCTCTGAGGCGTTCTACCTCCGCCTGGCATTTTTCAAGCTGGGACTCCTGATTCTTGGCATCTTTAACCTCCTCCTGCACCCTCTTCTCACCCTCCTTAACCCAGCCACCTATACCATGATAGGTCAGCCTACACGCTGCTGCTAATATCTGCAGGGCTACACACATACTGAAAACAATGAGAGAAACAAGAGCTGATGCTTTCTCCAGATCCAGACCACTTATTAAATCAAAAACTGCCTCCACTCCTACCTGGCTCGCCATTTGTAAGGGGGGGCATCTTTTAACTGGTGTATGGTAATTTACCTGGCCAGCAACCTTTGCCTCTGAGCTCTGACCAATTCCAACCTTTTACCTGGTTTACGGTAATTCACCTGGTCAGCAGCCTTTTGCTGCTGCACTTTAAACCAATTTACAAACAGCGGTTTCGAATCGCTACCCCTCCTTCAGTTCTGAGTGGAGGAACTTATAATTAATGATTTTAAAACGGACAAGTGGTTTGGATGAGAGAAAAATCAAGTTTTATTACCTAAATAAACTACAATCAAAAGAATAAACTATACCACACGAACACAGTAATTACAGTAAAACTATATAACAGGGGGTTGCAGACGGCAAAAACAAGGAATAAAATTGCTCCAATGTTACTTAAACAATCTTAGCAATTCCCCTCAAATCACCACCCCCTAACTCCTGCTAGGTTGCCTTGCCGAGGAGTCAGAACACCCTGCTCACCTGTGGTCCAGCGAAGTAAAGAGAGAGAGATAGCTTCTCAGCAGCTATCTTATATACCTGGTGAGCTCCTGCTGTTCTGCCCTGCCAGGGCTGTGTGCAAATTTCCCACCCAAAGGTTCCAATACACAAGAGAAAGCTGTGATTGGCTAACTGAGAGTGGTTGGGCTGGGTTAATGTGTCTTCCGGAGCTCCCTGGGCTGAAACAAAAGGGAAATACAACTGCTCTATTGTCCAGAATGCTAGGTGATTTAAGCCCATTCAGTTCTTAAATGGTTCCCATTCAAGATCCAAAAGTCTCTTCTGCAGTTTAGATGCATCCACTCGATATACAAACAAATGCTAATAGCATTCAATTGCTTTGTAAACAAAGCATTGTCCTTTGTCTTTGGCCATTTGGTGACAGCCATTTTTATCCCTGGAAATTTAAAAGCACAACGCCCAGGGATTCTTTAATCAAAAAAATTAATCTCAGAACTGTAAATTATTGTGAATTCTTACAACGTGAGCACTGGGCAACCAATCCGAGGATGCAAAAGTTCATTCATGAGTTTGACAGTTCTTACTGTCAAACTCATGAAAAATCCGGGCGCCCAAAACAGTACTTAAACTTGAAATAAAATTTAAAAAAACATCACACTATTTAAATGAACTATAAATAACTTTAAATAACTATTTTAAACAATAATTTAAATTTTTGAAAAAAATAATTTTTTAAAAAATCGGTGCTAAAAATACACTTACCTTACTGTAAAGTCTTTAAAAATAATAAACCTGTGGAAAAAAAATTCTAATTTTGATTAATAGACCACTTACCTTTTAAAATTAAGTCCTTATGTCTGCTTTTTTAAAGTGTAATAAGTGGAGGCCTTCATGCACGGGCAAACCTGAAAAAAAGGATGTTCAACGCGCACACGCAGACTCCTGCGCGCACGCGTTCGACCTCTGAAGCCCTTGGTTCAGAGGATCGGAAATGCTGGTTTCCCGCGCATGCGCTGTGCATGCAGAAAACCGGCAATTCCATCGGTCCCACGCGTGAGTACACGGTGCTTACTCGCGCGTTGGGACACTAATTTCTGGGCCAATATAGATATGGAGCATCATTTTGAAAATCTTTTCCACAAATGCCTCTTATGTTGTTGAAATGTTCTGATTTATTTATTTACATTGCCATTATGCTGATTAATTTTACAGAGATGTGAAGATTAATTAATTTGTACAAATTTATATATGTAAGTGATAACTGTTGCTCTCAGTTTCTGTCATGAGCAACGGATGAACTGATCAGGAAATTGCAAATATTGTCTGAATGAGAATCATCATACTTAAATAGAGGAGTAAATGAAGTATCTCAACTGGTATGTCACTGGGCTGCTACATCAGCTTCACATATATCTTCTGATGCACAACAACTTTGTACACTTAATATGCGCTACAGATAAACTATTGTCTTTTGAAGTCTTTATCATTTGAGACTTTTCCTTTTCTTAGTTTCCCACTTCAATTGATTTAATATATGTACTGCATAAGAAAATGCATCATTTAAATATCATATAGACTTCTGCTAACTGCAAACTTCCACCTGATTCATGAGTAATTGGGAAGAGCTGCAGAGTCTGTTTCAAAGCTGACAACTGCTTTGCAAATTCCAGTAATGCAGGAGAAAGACCAGCTGGAAGGCAGTTAATGAGTAAGCTAGATTAGCAGCATTTGCTTCCTGGGTGGGGACACCGAGTCAGTAGCCTCCAAAGAACTGCTGTAACTCTTGTAATTGTACATAATGCAGAAGCTGGATTGTAGTCCGCGCCCAGGCTTTAACCCGTGACATTTTCATGTGACACAGAAACAACGCCCTACTGTCTCATGACTAGTCTTACTACCGGGCTATTTTTCCTCCGTAAATGTTCGGCAAAGGCTTTCCTTTCAGATAACTGACAAGATATGAATAGACAGTACAAGTGGCTTCATGTCTGGACGGTTATCTACAAGGCTTCATGTGCTTTACATCTTCATTTCATTGCCTACTTAATATATTTCCTTTTTTCACTTTTGTCACATCATAGCAGTCCTCCCTGCCCTAAATTTTTTGGTTATCCCCATAGGTAACTGGGAGAATATGGTCCCATTCCAACACCTCCCCTCCCCTCTCCGTCCTCATGGCAAAGTCGAGATTGGGAACATATTGTATGATGCACCTGAGTCAAATGCTGCATGATATATATTAATGATCTAGATGAGGGAACTAGATGTAATATCTCCAAGTTTGCAGAAGACACAAAGCTGGGTGGGCATGTGTGCTGTGAGGAGGATGCAGAGAAACTCCAGTATGATTTGGACAGGTTGGGTGATTGGGCAGATGCATGGCAGATGTAGTATAATGTGGATAAATGCGAGGTTATCCACTTTGGTGGCAAAAACAGGAAGGCAGATTATTATCTGAACGGCAATAGATTGGGAAAAGGGGAAGTGCAACGAGACCTGGATGTCCTTGTGCACCAGTCGCTGAAGATAAGCATGCAGGTGCAGCAGGCAGTTAAGAAGGCAAATGGTATGTCGGCCTTCATAGCGAGAGGATTCGAGCACAGGAGCAAGAATGTCTTGCTGCAGTTGTACAGGGCCTTGGTGAGACCACACCTTGAGTATTGTGTGCAGTTTTGGTCACCTTATCTGAGGAAGGATGTTCTTGCCATGGAGGGAGTGCAGCGAAGATTCACCAGACTGATACCTGGGATGGCAGGAATGACGTATGAAGAGAGATTGGGTCGATTGGGCTTGTATTCGCTAGAGTTTAGAAGAATGAGAGGGGATCTCACTGAAACTTATAAAATTCTAACAGGACTGGACAGACTAGATGCAGGAAGGATGTTCCCAGTGGCGGGGGAGTCCAGAACCAGGGGTCACAGTCTAAGGATAAGGGGTAAGCCATTTAGGACTGTGATGAGGAGGAATTTCTTCACCCAGAGAGTGGTGAACCTGTGGAATTCTCTACCACAGAAGGCAGTTGAGGCCAATTCATTAAATATATTCAAGAAGGAGTTAGATATATTTCTTAAGGCTAAAGGGATCAAGGGATATGGGGAGAAAGCAGGGACAGGGTACTGAATTTGGATGATCAGCCATGATCTCATTAAATGGCAGAACAGGCTTGAGGGGCCGAATGGCCTACTCCTGCTCCTATCTTCTATGTTTCTATGTTTCTATGATACAGCCGAATGCATGACACAAAATCAATGGCTCGCTTTTTGCGGAGCCGATGACAGCATAAGCACAGCATACGCTGTCGTAAGCCTTCTAAAAGGCCCGCAAGTTCTGGGTTTACGCATGCACTGCACGTGCGTGAAAACCCGAAACTTGCGATCCATAAAGGTTCGCCTTAACAGACCTACCACACTGACTCAAAAATCACTTTCACTGGCGTAGAGTTCTACTGCCCAGCAAATGGCCTCAAAACCCTTAATGCCTGGTAAAAGCAGGTATAGGGCCTGCTTTCACCAGCGTAAGGGTTAATATAAATCTTACATTAAAAATAAAAAACCATGCACTTAAAATTAGTTTATGCAAATTTTGGCCCAGATTAAAATGTTAAATTATGTTTCAAGAAATTACATTTTTATTGTATATGCTTTATCGAAGGGACTTTTAATTAAATTTGAAAATGGGAACATGTATTTTTATTCAAATTGTATAAATGATTTGGGGATTCCTAATATGCTTATTCGTAAATTGAATCCACATAACCATATTAGGAATCCTTCTTTCTGATTGGCGCACCTTGCCCGCGTGATCCCAGGGACCCTTCCCAATCGCCTGCGTCCCTGGGATCCATGGACCTTTACGCATGTGTATGCCTGCAAGCCCAGGACCCAAAGTCTCCGAAGACTGGGAGCCTGAATTTAAGTGTGGATATTTTTAGCGGGTTGGAGGCATACACTAGAGGTACACCTCCGACCACAAATTCCGGGCCCATGTCTTGGTGTCTTGGCTAAGGTAAATTGGAGCTCAAACTATCTGAACATCCTAATAGGACAATGGCCCGTAATTTCCGACAGGAGGCTTCCTGCATGCGGATGTCTCCTATTGGAAAAAAAATCTACGCACTTACCTGAGGGATCCCGCGATCCGGACACTTCCGATCCTGGACCTGTCAACAGTCGAAATGTGCAGGTCCCACATATCTCAGGTAATAATTAACACTTTTTACGGGGTTAAACATAAACTTATCTTTTTTAAAAGTATTTTAAATTTATAATGGTTTTTTTAAAACTTTTTTGAAATTCTCATGCTGGTAAAAGCAGGCTTTACACAGAAAGCAGAACTCTCCACCCGCAGAGGCCCTTTTCCCGGGCAGGCGTGTGATCTGTCAAGAGGATTCTTGACAGATCGGAAATGCCGGTTTTCAGTGCATGCGTTTCGCATGCCTGAAACCGGCATTTCCGATGTCCCTATGGGTGTGTACACAACTCGTACACACTCGTAGGCATAGGAAAATATGGGCCGATTACTGTACTTGTGTACACAAAACTAACTTATTAAATGTTCATCAATTTTAATTAAACAGAACAGCTGTGTACAAAAGCATACTACTTCCAGCATATGGGATGACAATCCTGTGCCCAAAAAGTTGATTGGGCCGGATCTAGCTGGAAAAATAACGCTGTGTTAATGACGCACGCTGTTTTAATGCACAAACCGGCCAGCAAGCTCAGGGGATTAAGAGATGTGCCATGCATTGCGAATCTCCAGAACTTGCTGGTCGGTTTCCACCGCTCCGCCATTTGCTTCACGCCAATGGCATCTCGCCCTTAGCCCCAACCTATGGTATTTTTAAGAACTTGCTCGATTTGCAGATTAATTTCCCATTAAACTCGCCACTGAAAGTTAAGTCTGGTAACTAATAGCGTAAGTATGCTTTTAACAATGGCCCAGAGATTCGGGTTGGGGGCTTCCCGCGGGTGTAAGCCCCCAACCTGCACTTACCTTACACGCCGGCAGTTGAGCTGTAGGGCCCCGTAGAATTCCGCTCCGGGGCCTGGTCCAGCTGCCGGTGCACTGTGCTTGCATGTCCCAGGGGCGCAGTTCGTGCGATGCGTCCCCTGGGATCACGTGAGCCATGGGCAGCCAATCGGAGGAGGGAAAAGCTCATTCATAAGATTGACAGGAAGACCTGTCAAAACTTATAAATACTGTGGCCCCAAAATCGCAGTAATCCTTCAAATAATTTTTTTTTTAAACCACACTTTTTAAATAAACTATAAATTACATAAAATAACTATTTTAAACAATAATTTAAAATTTTGAAAAAAATAATTTTATATTCTAACAGGGCTAAAAATAAACTTACCTTGCTTTAAAGTATTTAAAAATAATAAACCTGTGGAAAAAATGTTTTAATTTTAATGAATTGACCACTTACCTTGTAAAAAGCAGGCCTTACGCCTGCTTTTTACATTTCTAAATACTGCAGGCTTACGATCCCGGGAAAACCTGCAAAAAAAAACAAAGTTCAAAGCGCACGCGCAGCCTCTCCTGCGCGCGCGTTCGGCCTCTGAACCTCTTCGTTCAGAGGATTGGAAGTGCCGGTTTCCCACGCATGCGCAGTGCATGCAGAAAACCGGCACTTCTATTCGGCCTACGGGTGAGTACCCCATGCATACTCACCTGTGGAGACCCAAATTTCTGGGCCATGGTGATAATTGTTAATGCACTGCAAAACAACCTCTCTGGCCCAGAAAGGGAAAAAATTAAATTGTAGATTTCATGTTTTCAGATAATGAATTATTCTTAGATATTTAAAAAAAATTAACTTAATTTTATTCTTACTTTACCTTTCTGTCTCTTTTCTCTCTCTCTTAATTGAATCTTTCTTTCCTTTACTTTATTTCTCTTTCTGTGCCTGATTTGACTCTAATTCACCCCATTTCCTTCTCCGTCATTCCTATTTCTTTCTCAATCCTTAAATCTCATGGTTAAGAGAGATTGTCCTGCCTTGATGCACTGTTATCCTCGCTGCGACATTATCAGCTCTCATTCCAGCAAGTTACGGCGCAAAAAATATTCAAGCTGAAGGGTGCAGGAAAAAGTCTAACTAACGGCGTATGCCGTGAGATGCCCCACTCCAGCAAGATCCAGCTCATTATGTATTATGTGGCAACTTTCAAAACTCTTCTAACTGCTTCTGGATGTAGTAAAATAGTATGCAACTTATCGAGGGCTAAATTGGGCTCTGCAGTGCCCATTTTTTGGGTGTTACGAGGCCTTCTAAAGGTTAAAATGACGTCCGCGATGCGCACACATCGGGAAGTGTGCCAGATGCCATAGTTGTAAAGGGGTATGCGTGCGCGCACCTAACAACCTCTGGAAGCATGGAGAGCAGGCAATTCCTGACGTCAATCTGCGTGCAACGCTGACTTGACACCAGCGCTGCCATTTTCGAGCTCCACGCTCCAGCCTATGCCCTCTCTTAACTTCGCACAGCTGAACACGACATTAAATGGCATGAAATACCCCATACCTATTTAAAGGGATCATGAACTACTTACAGGCTAGTTGCTGGATTATTTCTTCTGGCTGTTGGAGAACAAAATTGCAGGTCGGCTCACTGCTAAGGATAACAATGAATAACCACACTTCAATGATGGCCACTAGGGGTCTACCTATCCCACTGATGCTGCCCTACCACTCCCTGACCCCCTACGCCCCAAAACTCTTGGCGGGGCTACCAACATACACCACCCTAAGGCCTAGAAATTTAGTGGGCTGCGCCACCAGTTAGCGCCCAAAGAGGGCACTCAGTGGCTTTAGCGCCACTGGCCACACCTCCCGCGATATTTAGCGGGGCGCTAATGGCGGCGTTAGCCTGTAGCGCTGCGCCGCCACCGATGACGTCATCGGTGTGCGCAGTGCCCCGCTCTCGCCCCGAACACCATATTTGGTCGCGCCCGCCTCTTTAACACCGGTCGCAAATCACGACCGGTTCACAGGGCCTACCTGTGGCGGTAGTGGCGCAAATTAAGGTGGAGGTGCGGGGCGGCCGTTTTTTCGGTGGCCGCCTGCCAGCACCTCCGTCCCCGGCCTCCTAAACCCCCCCCCCGCAGCATTGCCGGCTGTTTCCCGAGAGCCCGGCACTTCTCCTTGGTGCCAGGCTCATTTGCCGGCACTCGCGAGCGGGGCTCGCGCTGTTGCAGGCACCTCCCCCTTAACAGTGGGAGGAAGGCCTGCAGTACCGCAGCATGCCGTGCCGCAGCGTGTGGCGCTGCGGCAGGTTGCGCTGCGATAATCAGTTTCAGCGCCCCAAGCGGGACGCGGGGAGCCTCGATTAGCGGCCCGCTTCCGTTTGGGGCGCTGAAACTGAATATCGGGATTGCGCTAGTGGCTCCGCTCGCAGCGGTAATTCCAGCGCCCAGGCGAGCTTGGCGCCCCAAACGGGGCCCAACTGAATTTCTAGGCCTAACAAATCAAGATGAAGTGGCCTAAGGACAGATACATCACACTTGATTACTCTGACCTAGTGCAGCAATTAGAAAATTGAATGAAAACTTTTGAGTAACGGTCTAGAAGATGAATGTGGAGATCAGAAACTCTGCAGTGCAAATACCCAGGTAGAATACTGAAGAAGCAAGCTGGAGACCAATGCCTACAACAATGACATTACAAGCTCAGGTAATCCACCTGTGAAAGTGGGATTGAGAGATGGGGGCAGAATTTCAGTTTGCTGTTCAGATCTAAAGTTGGCGTTGCAGATCGCACCCTTACCACCATTGTAGAAATCATTACAGTTTCTATAATGGGTGACCAATCTGCATTGCAAATTTTATGGCCAGGCAGCAAGTTGAAAATCTACTCGACAGTTTCCAAAATGTATGGCCAGATTACTGGTGGTGAACTGTTGAGTCTGTGTGTCCCAGTTATGCTTATTATAAATCACTGGACACAGACAACAAGAATAACTTTAACAGGTCTTTACTATTCGGAGGTCAGGGCTGAACTGCCCAGCAAATCACTACACAACGTTTATATACCGGTGTGGTCACCACCAGTATTACAGTATACAGCAGCCAAGAGAAAGTAGTACATCTCTTAAGGTAGTTCTCTTAAGGTGGAACAGGTTACATACACCACAATCCTCCCTTTTTAGCTTAACAGTGTATATCCCCATTTAACATAACATAATAACATATATATATATATATATACAACTTCATGCAAAACAGTTCAAAGATTCAGTCTCTGAGGAGGCCTCCTGATCCGAGTTGGATAACGCCTTTCAGGGGTCTCTGATTCTCATTGCTGGGGTGACTCATCTAGTTGATCTCTTATGGATTGGACATCATCATCAGGTACATTCACTTCTGAGGTAGATGCTTCAGGTTCACTAACTTCTTCCACGGTTGTCTCTGCCGTAACCATGGGTTCGACCCTTGTTCTCGATTCTACCAGTTGGTCAGCATGACGTCGTATTACATTTTCACCAATATCTACCATGTACATCAGGGGTCCTTGTCTGGCCCGAATTGTTCCAGATTGCCATTTCTCATTTTTATAGTCCCGGGCTAACACTGGTTGTCCTATTTCGAAACTCCGAGTGGTCTTGTTATTTATATGCTGGAACTGTTTGTTTTCGACTTCCCTCCGCACATTTGGTTTTAACAAGTCCAACCTGGACCGCAACCTCCTGTTATAGAACATCATGGCAGGACTTTGGTTTGTCACTGCATGAGTGGCGTTTCGATATGCCAGTAGGAAATTGTCCACCTTGTGTTGTAGTGGAATCTGATCTTCGCTCATGGCCTTTATTGCTTTTTTTGAACGTTTGTACAAATCTCTCGGCCAACCCGTTTGTAGCCGGATGATATGGGGCAGAGGTATAATGTTTTACCCCATTCTTCTTCATGAATTTCTGGAATTCTTCTGACACGAACTGCGGTCCGTTGTCTGAACATATTTGTTCTGGCAATCCATTTCTTGCAAATATCGTTCTTAGCGCCGCGATCGTCTTTTCCGAGGTAGTGGTAGTCATCTTAATCACTTCTGGCCATTTAGAATGTGCGTCCACCGCAATTAAAAACATGGAGTCCATGAATGGACCAGCAAAGTCAATATGTACACGTTGCCATGGGGTTGAAGGCCATTCCCATGGATGCAGCGGTGCAATCGGAGGTGCATTTTGAACTTTTTGGCACCCTGAGCAGCTTTTCGTCAGATCCTCTATCTGTTGGTCGATACCCGGCCACCACACATAAGCCCTAGCCAGGCTTTTCAACTTGACTCCCCCCAGATGACCTTCATGCAGTTCCTTTAGAACTCTCTCTCTCAACTTAGGAGGAATAATCACCCTTGTTCCATACATCAATGTTCCTTGACAGACGGAGAGCTGTTCCCGTCTTGCTGAGAATGCCGGTAACAGTGGATCACCATGTGCTGGCCATCCCTTCACTGTCAATTCGTAGACCCGGGACAGTGTCGGGTCATTCCTGGTTTCTCTTTCAATACTTGCATTGGTGACTGGTAAACATTCGATGATGGTCGAGTGAAATAACTCAACAGGGTCAACCGTCGGTGCCTCCTCCGCTGTAGCTAGTGGCAGGCGCGACAGCCCATCAGCATTACCATGCTGCTTTGTACCTTTGAATTCAATCTGATATTGATGTGCCCCTAGGAAAAGGGACCATCTCTGGAGCCTCTGTGCTGTCACCACCGAAACACCCTTCTTAGGGTTAAAAATGGATACCAACGGCTGGTGGTCTGTCAGTAGCATAAACTTTTGGCCCTGCAGGTAATGATTAAACTTCTTTACTCCCCACACAAGGCTGAGAGCCTCCCTTCTATCTGAGCATAGTTGCACTCAGCGGAGGTCAATGATCTGGATGCGAACGCGACTGGCCTCTCCAAGCCATTTGGCAACTTGTGTGAGAGTACTGCCCCAATACCATATGGAGAAGCATCACAAGCCAAACGAATAGGCAGCGTTGGGTTGAAGTGAGCCAACACTTCCTCTGAGGTGATCAATGCCTTGCTTTTGCGAAAGGCCCTCTTACAGTCCTCGCTCCACTTCCATGGTACTCCCTTCTGCAAAAGAGCATTCAGCGGGTGCAGCACCGTGGATAAATTTGGCAGAAACTTATGGTAATAGTTAATCAACCCTAGGAACGACCTCAACTGGGATACATTATCCGGAGCGGGAGCCTTCACAACAGCTTCGATCTTGTCAGGAGACTTATGAAGCCCCACCTGGTCAATGACATGACCACAGTACGAGATCCGCTTCTGAAAGAACTCACATTTCTGGCGATTAACTCGAAGTCCATATTCTTTCAATCTGGTGAGCACCAGTTCCAAATTTGCAAGGTGTTCCTCATCATCATCTCCTGTAATCAGAATATCGTCCAGGTAACATTGTGTGCCTGGAATTCCCTGTAATACCTGCTCCATGGCCCTCTGCCAAATTGCTGGAGCCGATGCCACTCCAAAAACCAATCTATTATACCGATACAAGCCTCTATGCGTGTTGATCATGAGATACTGGCGTGACTCTTCCTCAACTTCCATCTGTAAGTACGCCTGTGCCAGGTCTATCTTGGTGAAGCATTTCCCACCAGACAACGAAGCGAAGATATCCTCAATCCGCAGAAGCGGATATTGCACCGTGTGAAGCACCGGATTAACAGTGATCTTGAAATCTCCACAGATGCGAACCTTCCCCGGTTCCCCCGGCTTGTTGCTCGATGAACGCTTCATGACGGGAACAATGGGCGTGGCCCACTCACTCCAGTCCACCTTAGACAGTACTCCTGAACGTTCTAGCCCTTCCAGCTCAGCTTCCACAGCAGGTTGTATCGCATAAGGTACCGGTCTGGCTTTGAAAAATTTCGGGTTTGCATGTTCTTCAACCTTGATGTTTGCCGTAATTCCTCTCAGTGTTCCCAGTCCCTGTTGGAACACCTCTTTAGCATCGTCCAATATTCTGGACAATCGTTTAGGTTTGACATCTTCTTTTTTACCGGAATCTACTGTGAGTGCTTTTAAGGAATGCCAGTCCATATTTATTCTCCTGATTCACTCCCGTCCCAGTAGTGGTGGACCTCCCTCAGGTAGCACATACAAGTCCATTCCTCGGCTTTCTTTGCCCTTGTGGACCACCTTTTCCTTTATCTTTCCGATGGGGTATACTCTTTGCCCCGTGTATGTTTTCAATACAATCTCCGTATCCCGTAGGGGAATATGTGGGAATAACCTTTTGTAATCTTGCTTATTCATGATCGTCAATGCCGATCCAGTGTCCAATTCCATCTTCACTTGGACTCCTGCTATCTGAAGTGTGACCCAGATAGTTTGGAGGTCTGCTTCATTACCCACATTGTGTACTCTTAGACAACCCAGTTCCTTACTGCTGGAGTCTGAATCTGACTTCTGTTCATCCGAACTGTTCTCTGTCACCTTGTGTACCTTTCTGCACTTTTCCTGCGGTGACTTTTTGTTGCTGGTCTTCTTTCCTGACCGGCATACTTTAGCTATGTGACCAAGCCTGCCACATTTTCTGCATTCCTGATTTTTGAACCAGCACTGGTTCTGATCGTGCGTTGTCTTTCCACAACGATAACACTTTACTGCACCCAAGGCCATTTGATTGGTGCTGAGTTCCGATGACCTTAGCTGCATTTCCACAGTGCCTCTCGCTGCGGCTTCATGCGATGCTGCAATAGTGACAGCTTTATCAAGCGTAAGATCATTCTCCTCTAGCAGTCGCTTTTGTGTTCCTTCTTTTAACAATCCACACACAAATTTATCTCTCAGTGCATCTGCTAGTCCTGTTCCAAACTGACAGTACTTTGATAGCTTACGCAGTTCAATTAAGAATTCAGCGTTGCTTTCTTCTTTCAGCTGCGTTCTTCTGTAAAATTTAAATCGTTCCGCTATCAGCAGCGGCGTGGGGTTTAAATGATTTTTCAGGACAGTAACAATATTCGCGAAAGTCTGATCCGCCGGTTTATCTGGTGATACAAGGTGCTTCAATAGCCCGTACGTCTTCGCACCCATTGAGTTTAATAAGGTTAGTGCTTTCTTATCATCTGGTACCTCATTTGCTTTACAATAAACTTCCATGCGTTCTACATACGTGGCCCAATCTTCGACATTGCTATCAAAAGCATTGATGTTACCATGTTTAGGCATCCTTGCAAGTTTCTTTAAATTTTCTTTTTCCCAAAATGGCGGCTTCCCACGCTTGTCTTCTTCCCCCGCCTACTAAAATGGCAGCTTCCCACGTTTGGCGGTTTTTCCCGCGCTCGTCTTCTTCCCCCGCCAACTACAATGGCGGCTTCCCGCGTTTGCCTTCTTCCCCCGCTGGCTGCAATGGCGATTGCCGTGCTGCTGCCGTTCTCGCCTCCCCAGCGGTTCTCAATTCCCCGACGCTGCTTTTTGCTCCCCCGCGGTTCCCGTGGGCATTCACACTTCCCCTGCTGTTGCGCCTCTCAGCCCCGCTTGCAGGCCGATCCTTTACACCGGCTGCGGTTGAGTTCTCCGCGGTTCTCGTGGCCTTAACGCTGCCCCAGTCGCTGCGCCTCTCGGCCCCGGTTGCAGCCCGGCCCTTTTCACCGGCCGCGGTCGAGTTCTCCGCCCTTTTCCCTCCGTTTTCCCTCCCCTACTCCACAGCCAACGCGGCCGACTTTCTGCTCGTGTCGCTGATCGGCTTACCCACCACCGTAGTAGAAGGGATGATCACTGCCTGTTGCTGATGGAGGGCTTCGTGGTCAGAATTTTTCTTTTTAACCCGGGTTCTCGATGCCTCCCGTGCGATGTGGTGCTCAGCAGGATGATGAGGGCGGATGCCTCTTCTCGACGCCCGTTCTGAGGACGAAGCTGCCTTGGATGTAAAACTGCCGCAGGGTAAGATTGGACTCGTCGCCACTGTTGAGTCTGTGTGTCCCAGTTATGCTTATTATAAATCACTGGACACAGACAACAAGAGTAACTTTAACAGGCCTTTACTATTCGGAGGTCAGGGCTGAACTGCCCAGCAAATCACTACACAACGTTTATATACCGGTGTGGTCACCACCGGTATTAAAGTATACAGCAGCCAAGAGAAATTAGTACATCTCTTAAGGTAGTTCTCTTAAGGTGGAACAGGTTACATACACCACAGTGAACCTCTTGCTGCACGATATTCTCAGAGCCATTACAACCCCCTTTTATTGAAATATAAACAAAAAAAGTTTGATTGTCGTCAAATTCAGTTCCATTCCACAGTCTCTGATTCTGTTTACAAGCCTTTGACAGGAAACTTTTAGGAAACATATGGGTCCTGTTAAGCATACAACATCAACAGAGCTGTCAAGTTTGATTTATTTTCAATTTATTTCACTTACACTGGGAAAAATTTGTAAGTATTGATTTCAGTGGGTATGAAACCTACCTCTACTTTCTCATAAAATCTCACTGTTGGCAGTGGTCTCACCGTAATGAGCATGCAGTAACTAGCAAGGAAAAGTCTCCATTTGACCTTTTTTTTAAAAACAAGTTCAATATTTTGTTAAATGTATGAAGTAGTCCAACTAAAATCTAAGGAGAGCCTACCATTGGAAGAGTCTTGGATTACCCATTGGCACCACGCCACAAATTCGTTGAGTCTCTCTGCAGACAACAGTCATTGGGCCAGAAATTCCAGGCCAGAAGCGTGAGTACGGTCGGCTTACTCACGCTTCTGGCCGTTGGAAATGCCGGCGTTCAGCATGAACAGCGCATGCGGGGAACGCCGGCATTTCCAGACCTCGAGCGCGTGCGACTGCACAGGCAGCGCTTGCGCAGTGAACTTCGTGGATTTCATTCATGAAATCCGTGAGGTTAAGTCCTTAGAAGTTACACTGAAAAAAAGCAAGTGTAAAGTGGTTCATTGGCTGCGGAGGAAGATATATTTTATCGTGGAGCTTTTGAAATGCAATATTTTTGTTTGGGAAAGGGAGGGAAGTTATTTTAAGAAATTTTAAGTAAGTTTTAAAGTTAAAATTTTTTTTTTTTAAAGGGTTTTCAGAACGGTAGGTAGAAGGAGCAATTGTGGCTGTGTGAATGGAATGTGAGAATGAGTTATGTATGTATGTCCACATATATTCCTTTACTTATATGTATGTATGTTTTATATTCCTTTACTATGAATGTATGTTTTTAATTATGATTTTCCAATAAGTTACTTTCTCTGAAAGTCATAATTAAATAATACATTCATACACATAAGTAAAGGAATATATACATAACACAAAAGGCGACACCCATACGTTTCCTGCGCCTTTTCCCTCCCCGTGACTGGAGCCCTATGCTGCCATTTCACGTTGCTAATCGGATTGGGCGTTTGTCATAGCGGTAGGATCCCCGCCGCTGGGCCAGATCAGGGTAGGGTTTCGAACCCCGCTCCAGACAGTCCCGGCAAGTGGAGTCGGAGCTCCGGCTGTAAATTCTGGGTTGACATCCAGTGGGATATTTGCGTCCGTGGGTGTGGGTGGCCCCCCCTCCTTGTATAGCTTGTGGGAGCCCGTAAAACCCTCCCGCCATAGGACTAACCGCCCTAATGGCTGGTTCAAAGATGGTTACGGTCACGGAATGAGCGTTAATCACGGCCATAAATCCTTCCACCACTTCATACAGTTCCCCAAAGGGAACAGTGTGAAGACACGTATGACGACGACATTGCTAAATAAATAAATGGAATTAAAAAAATTCTTTTAGGGCTTTTAAAAGTCTTTAAATTGCTTTAATTCTCTTTAAAACTACTTCAGATTACTCAAAATAATGTAAACATTTTAAAAAGTTTATAAAAGTTACCAAAATCTTCAAAAAACTTCCAAAAACCTATTTAAACTGCTGCTTTGCATGTAAAAAAGCAAAGCAGCTTGACAGAAACATTGGGGGTGTGTCCAGTGAAACTGAGACCTCAAGGGGCGTGTCTCACTTACACTGCACGCTCCTGGGTCCGCGCTGGCTGCACTCCTGGGCGGCGTGACGTCATACGCTGCCCGGGAATGTGCTTTCTATTTCTCCAAGTTCAAGCGTCCCAGAAGCTGATCGGCAGGAGCGCGGGGTAAGTGCAAATACGGGGCTTGCACGCGCTGCAAGCCCCGTTCTGGAATTTCTGGCCCATTAAGATCAACTTTGTGAGACATTTACACTTGTTACACTTGCCCCGGGCTACCCTGTGTCAACCAGGATTAAAAAGCAAGCTCAATACAAAGAAATGGTGTGTAAAAATCTTGTCCCTCAGAAGGGACATGACAGTATTGGTTACATGCAATGATCCGTTCTCCTTTCATTCTGGAACTTTTATTCAGATTTTTCAGTAAAAAGTCTCATAAGGCATATCAATGCATTCTTAGCACATAAAGGTTAGGAACACAGGATTAGAAATTCAGGGATTTAGTGCCAACCATTAAGGCATGTTTTGAAGAAAAAATGGCGGCCGACTCGCTTCCAGTGGGCCCTGCTGTCTCCGCCATTTCTGTCAGGTCAGCAGTGCTGCCGTTGCCAGTGCTCGCTGCAGAAATGGAAATGAGGCTGATGATGATGACAATGAATGTGCAACGCTGATTTGACACACGATCTGCCATTTTCGCCACCGCCACTCCATTTACCGCCCTCTCTTAATCATGACCAGCTGACCAAGCATTCAGCAGCAGGAAGGAACCTCCAGCAGCGATATTTAAAGGGATCATCAACAACAACTTGCAGCTGACATGGTTTCTCAGTTTGAATGGCTCTGTGTAACTTTCAGGAACTCTTTCTAAACTTGTTTAAAGTGCCTGAGGTCACAGCGAGTGTTGGTGCAAGTGGAGAATGCCTTCATTTTCATTTAAAGGCTTCTGCTCACACCACTTGCTCACAGTCATTTGGGCACTACTGGCAGTCCCCCTCATGCTCAAGTATCTTCAGGAGAGGGAGCAGAGACAACAAAGAGGGAGGAGGATGAGGGGGCGCAGAGTTCTCAACATGAGGCCTTACCCACCTAGGGTGTTCTGAGAGCACTTCTCTTACACTGCTCCTGGCTTAGGTGGAGGTATTAGGAGGCTCCACTTCTTCAAGGAAGCAGTCACAGAACACTGCCACCTCCTGCAACCAGACCTGCAGCCTCAGAGCAGGGTGACCACGGCTTTCTCAGTGGCCCTCATGGTCACCATGGCCCTCAATTTCTTCACCAGCGGATTTTTCCAGTATGCAGGAGGAGAAATCGCTAACATCTCCCAGTTCGCCATCCACCGCTACATCTGGGAGGTCACAGAGGCTCTTTACTCCAGAAGGGACTATGTTGTCTTCTCTCCGAGCAGAGAAAAGCAGGAGGAGCGCGCATGTGGCTTTGCCAGGATAGTGGGCTTCCCCATGGCACAGGGTATCAGCGACTGCACACACGTGGCTTCGCAGGCACCGTATACCAACCCTGAGATGTTCCGTAACTGCAAAGGCTAACACTCACTTAATGTACAGTTGTTGTGTGACCATGCCCAGTGCATCAGGAGGGTGAATGCCCACTACCCTGGCAGCAGTCATGATGCATTCACCCTGTGCAAGTCTGGTGTGCCAGCAATCTTCCAGCCACCACATCAAACCTAAGGGCCGGCTGCTCAGAGACAAGGGCTATCTGCTCTGCACCTGGCTGATGACTTCCCTCCGCAACCCCATCACTCATGCCCAGCACTCATAATGACAGCCATGCAGCCACCAGGAACATCATCAAGCAAACCATCAGGGTGCTTAAGCAACGGTTTCACTGCCTTGACTGCTTGGGAGGGGCCCTCCAGTACTCACCGGAGCGGGTGTCCCATTTCCTGGTGGTCTGCTGCATGCTTCACAACTTGGCCATCATGAGGAGCCCTTGCCACCAGGGAAAGGAGGAAGGAGAGGAGGTGGAGGAGGAAAAGGAAGAGGGAGGGAGGAGGAAAGCAGCAAATCCCCGTTCCGGACGGGCTGTCTGTGAACACCTCATCAGACTCTGGTTCCAGTGAATGAAACCCCAGATCCCTGTTGCTCAACACTTTCCCATCATGTATCCCTCTGTCACAGAACATCGCAGCCCCCTCCTGGGTACAAATTTGAAATGAGAGTCACCACAAAACACACATTCCAAACAAAAATCATAAATTTATCAGAATCCAATCAAAATTACAATATCAACTAATCACACTTGTGCATTCCCTTAGTGTCTGTCGTTCGTGTGCCTTTACCTACTCTAATGCTCCTACGCAGTTCTCCCCCAGTGGCTACAGCATGGTTGATGAAATGCTGCTGACTTTCAGTGGGGGAGACCACAGATGGCCTTGCAGGACGACCTCGACCAGCTGTGGACCTAGAAGGCCCGGTTGTAGACTGCACCACCTCAGCATGGGCGGCAGCAGTCTGAGCTGGCTGGCTGACAGGCAGCGGCAAGGGCATTGATGGAGTGGCAGTAGTTGGAATAGGAATGCTGTCATCCTGAGAGAGGACAGCAAGTTCCTGTTCCACTGACCCACTGCCACTCACCCGGGATGGCACCTCAGCATTCCGAGCAATCTGTTGGAGCACAGATTGCTGGCCTGCTGCTGCACCATGAAAGCCCCTTTCGAGACTCGCAATCCCAGCCAGGATGGCAGCAGTCTGAGCTTCCACTGCAGCAGTGAGGCGTTGGGTCACTTCCACCTGTGCTGCAGTGGAAGCCGTGACATCACCCATCACACACAGCATCATGGCTGGGTCGATGAGGTCTCCTGGCGTTGTCCATCATTTCCATTCTGGAAATCATGGGCTTCAAGCTCTGCACAAAGCCTCGTCCAATGTTGGAGCCGAACTCCTCCGTGCCCCATGACACATACAAGGGGCTCTTTGGCAAGCTTGCAATTGCACCTAGCTTTTCTGCGTGCATGCCCATCACCCTTCTTCTGAAGGCCGCCCCATCAATGTCATCATCTGAGTCGTGTGCAGCAGAATTCGTGTGAGAACTTGCCCTCCAGGGAGTTGGCCCCTGAGCTACCCTTTCCCCCTGGTCTGGCTGCAGCCTACTCGTGCCCGGTGCCTCACCATGTGCAGATACCCTCTAAATTCTGCACAATGCCATTTTCTGAGCTGGTGTCTGCGAGTGTCAGATGCAGTGGCGATGTGTCTTCTTCTTCTCCTCCATCGCTCTCCTCCACAAGTTCAAGGATAGGCTTGCCTGCTGGCAGTTCTCGGGTTTCTGAAAGCAAAAAGGCACAAGGGTTGGGTTGTGGTGTGTGGAGGGGGTGGGGGTAAAGCAAGATATCCGTGCTTACACCATCAGCAGCTTATAAGTGAGAAGAGATTGTGGGATGAGGGGGAAGTGGGAAGAGTGGTGAAGCTATGATTGTGAGGTATGGTTGGTGATAGCTAGAGATTGCTGGGAGGTGAGTGATGGGGCTGTGATGCATTGAGCAGTGTGGGAGGCTTGTGGTGCAGATGGCGGGATATGGCATTTGCTGTAGCCTTGACTTGCCTTGACTTGCCATGTGAGATCATTAAACTTTTTTTGGCCCTGGATCCAGGCCCTTGGGACCACACTGGTGGCTGTGACAGAGTCAGCTATCTCCTCCCACAACCTTCTGCAAGCGGTCTTGGATGGTTTCCTGCCACCTCGAGTGTACAAGACAGTCCGTCTTCATTGTACGGCCATGCCCAGTGTAGTGTATGTACCTTTAAGAGAGAACTACTTTTACAGCTCCTGTATACTGTAGTATCGGCAGTGACCACACCTGTATATAAGCCTTGAGCATGCCTCTGTACACCCAGTCTTGAGATTACCCTACTCCAGTAAATATCTGTTGATTGTTCAGTGACAGCATCCGTGTGGTTATTGAAAAACATCATACTCTCAGAATCACGGATCTAACAGTGGCGATGAGTGTCGATTCGAATCTAACTGCAACTCTGCATTTCCCTTCGAGGATTCGCTCCGGGAGGGCGGTGGAAGAAAGTCGAGGCCAGAAACACGGGCGTCAACCATGAGCAACCGCCCAGTCGTCTGGCAGAGAGTGAACATCGCAGGGGAGGCTCTGGAGAGCCGGGCTTGGTTCCCCAGCCACGACGATCAGCAATAGACTAACGACAGGTACAGCGCAGACACTTCCCGGACAGCGGCGGCTGGAGCCGACCGACGGCGGAGAGGAAGCAGAGCAGCGTCGATGGGGTAAGACAGAGGGTGAAGTGCACAGGGCGCAGCCGGGGGTTGAAAACCGAGCGGCGTCGAGAAAAAACAAAACGGAGAGAGAGAGGGTAAAGCAACAGCCGGGTTCAGGACCGAGCGGCAGAAACAGGAAAGGTGCACAAAAAAAAATGCGCAGAGCACAGCCAGGGCTCAAGGGCTGAACAGTGTCTGCAGGGAGAAGAAGGGAGAGCGCGGGAGATGCCATTGAGCCGCGGAGAAGAAGGAAGAGCGCGGGAGACGCCATTTTTAGAAGCCGCAGCGGAGAAGAAAGGCGAGCGCGGGAAGGAAGGAAAGTGCAGGAGATGCCATTTTGTGCCAGCGGAGAAGAAGGGGAAGCGCGGGAGACGCCATTTTTGACAGTTAAATCACACCCAGGGATGCAGAAGAGTGGCAGTATCTCTATGTTCGACAATGAAGTCGAAGATTGGGCAACATATGTGGAACGTATTGAGGTGTACTGCAGGGCGAATGAAGTGCCAGATGCAAGGAAAGCACTGGTTTTGTTAAATTCCATGGGTGCAAAAACTTATGGGTTACTGCGAAACCCAATAACCCCAGAGCAGCCTGTGAACAAGAATTTCGAAAGCATAGTAGAAATCCTGCAGGACCACTTAAACCCCATACCGCTGCTGATAGCAGAACGATTTAAGTTCCATAAAAGGAACCAACACAAAGACAAAAATAACGCTGAGTACCTAACGGAACTGCGCAAGCTATTGAAACACTGCCAGTTTGGAGCGGGACTAGCAGATACGTTAAGGGACAAGCTTGTGTGTGGGCTGCAAAGTGAAGGAACCCAGAAACGGCTTCTATCAGAAAAGGATCTTACGCTGGACAAGGCTTCCAGTATGGCAGTACCACACGAAGCAGCCGCAAGGGGCGCTGCAGAGATACAACGGAGACCGCAAGAATATGGCATCAATGAAATGTCCTATGGAACAGGGAAGTGCTATCACTGCGGCAGAACAACACATGACCAGAAGGATTGTTGGTTCAAGGACCAAGTGTGTAGACAGTGTGGAAAAGCAGGACACATAGCAAGAGTCTGCAGGTCTGGGAAGAAAACCAACAGTAAGAAATCTCCACAGGAGAAGTACAAAAAGGTACACAAGGTGATGGACAGTAGTTCAGACGAACAGAAAAGTGACACAGACTCCGGAAGCAAGGAGCTGGGTTGTCTGAAACTACATAAGGTAACCAAAATGGAGGATCACCAGACTATCTGGGTTAAACTCAAGATAGACGGAGTCCAAGTGAAAATGGAATTGGATACAGGATCAGCCCTAACAGTCATAAACCAAAGGGACTACAAGCGGCTATTTTCACATATACCCTTGAAAGCTACAGAAATTGTCTTGAAGACCTACACGGGGCAAAATGTCTACCCCAAAGGAAAAATAAGGGTGAAAGTGATATATAAAGGCCAGGAAATACCTAAAATGGATATATATGTATTGCCAGATGGAGGACCACCACTGCTAGGACGTGAATGGATCCGGAAGATACAATTAGATTGGCATTCCATACAGGCACTGAAGGTTGAGGCCAAAAAGGGTGACGACGTCACACCTGGACGATTGTCAAAAATGCTAACTGACGCAAAAGAAGTGTTCCAGGAGGGACTCGGAACACTAAAAGGCATAACAGCAATGATTAAAATAGAGGAAAATGCAAGCCCAAAGTGTCTTAAGGCCAGACCAGTGCCTTATGCGATCAGACCAGCTGTCGAAGCAGAGCTGGAAGGGTTGGACCGTTCAGGAGTACTGTCCAAAGTAGACTGGAGCGAGTGGGCTACACCCATTGTTCCTGTAATGAAGACGTCGTTGAGTAATACACCTGGGGAACCAAAGAAGGTCCGCACCTGTGGGGATTTTAAGGTGACAGTGAACCCAGTCCTTCACACGGTACAATATCTGCTTCCACGAATTGAGGATATTTTCGCCTCGCTATCTGGAGGTAAACGCTTCACCAAAATTGATCTAGCCCAGGCGTACTTGCAAATGGAGGTAGAAGAAGCCTCGAAACAATACCTTACAATTAACACTCATAAAGGTCTTTATCAATACAACCGGCTGGTGTTCGGGGTAGCATCGGCTCCGGCTATTTGGCAAAGTGCGAGGGATCAAGTCCTGCAAGGGATTCCAGGGGCCCAGTGTTATTTGGACGACATCCTGGTCACGGGCGAAAATGAAAGTGATCACCTCGCCAACTTGGTGAAGGTGCTCACCAGATTAAAGGAATATGGGCTACGAGCTAATCGCCACAAGTACGAGTTTTTCCAGAAGCAGATCTCGTATTGTGGTCACGTCATCGATGAAGAGGGGTTACATAAGTCCCCTGAAAAGATTGAGGCAGTAGTCAAGGCTCCAGCACCGGAAAATGTGTCACAACTGAGGTTGTTCCTCGGGCTGGTAAACTACTACCATAAGTTCTTACCAAATTTGTCCACGGTATTACACCCACTGAACACCCTACTGCAAACAGGGGTACCATGGAAGTGGAATGACGAACGTAGACGAGCTTTCCAGAAGTGTAAAGAATTGATCACATCAAAAGAGGTGTTGGCCCATTTAAACCCAGCACTACCAATTCATTTGGCATGTGGTGCATCACCCTATGGTATTGGAGTGGTGCTGTCGCACAAATTCCCAGACGGGTTGGAGAGGCCAGTAACCTTTGCGTCTCGGTCACTAAACTCAGCCGAGCACAACTACGCCCAGATTGACAGGGAGGCCTCAGCCTAGTATGGGGAGTAAAATAATTCAACCACTATCTGCATGGGCAGAAGTTCACCTTGCTGACTGACCACCAACCACTTGTCTCCATCTTTAATCCTAAGAAGGGCGTTCCAGTGATGACTGCACAATGGTTACAAAGATAGTCCCTGTTTCTAGGGGCGAATCAATATGAAATAGAATATAAAGGCACGAAACAGCATGGAAACGCTGATGGGCTATCGCGCCTGCCACTGCCTACTGTGGAGGAAGCACCAGCAGTGGACCCTATCAAGATATTTTATTCGTCAATAATTGAATAATTGCCAGTAACGAACGCGGATATAGAGAGGGAGACCCGCAATGATCCGACGCTGTCTCGGGTATGTGATTTGACGGTGAGGGGATGGCCAACACATGGCGACTCACTGTTGCCAGCATTCTCATCGAGAAGAGAACAGCTGTCAGTATGCTAGGGGACAGTGATGTGTGGATCCAGAGTGGTGATTCCACCCAAGTTAAGGGAGAGAGTGCTAAATGAGCTACATGAAGGTCATCTGGGGGGAGTGAAAATGAAAAGCCTTGCTCGGGCTTATGTGTGGTGGCCGGGAATCGATCAACAAATTGAAGACCTAACCAAGAGCTGCTCAGGATGCCAGAAGGTCCAAAATGCACCACCACATGCCCCTCTACACCCATGGGAGTGGCCCTCCTCTCCATGGCAACGGGTGCATATTGATTTTGCTGGTCCATTCATGGACTCAATGTTCTTAATAGCAGTGGATGCTCATTCGAAGTGGCCTGAGGTGATAAAAATGTCCTCAACCACTAGAGAAAACGATTGCAGTCCTACGGACCATATTTGCCAGAAACGGCTTGCCAGAGCAGATTTGCTCTGATAATGGACCACAGTTTGTGTCCGAAGAGTTTCGAAAATTTATGAGAAGGAATGGGGTAAAGCATTACACATCCGCCCCGTATCATCCAGGCACAAATGGATTGGCTGAGAGGTTTGTACAAACCTTTAAGAAGGCGATAAATGCCATGTGCGACGATGAAATTCCACTACAGCATAAGGTGGACAATTTCTTATTAGCCTACCGAAACGCGACACATGCAGTTACCAACCAGACCGTGGCCATGATGTTCTTTAACCAAAGGTTGAGATGTCGTCTGGACTTGTTCGGCCCAAATGTGTGAAGAAATGTTGAGGATAAACAATTCCAGCACATCAATGAGAAGTCGACAAGGAGCTTCAACGTAGGACAACCAGTCTTGGCCCGTGACTACCGAACAGAGAAATGGCAACCCGGAACGATATGCACAAGGCAGGGGCCATTAATGTACACAGTGCATGTCGGGGAGAACATTGTGAGACGCCACGTCGATCAGATCTTAGCGTCACAGGAACGCGTCAACCCCATGTCTTGTGTACCTGGGGATGAACCCGGCATATCGGTAGCATCTACCTCCGAACCAGTAGCAGTGGAACCCGATGAACTAACCGATGAAAAGGGGCCAGAATCGCCTCCGCAGCAAGAACAAGAACCTCAGGAAAGGCGCTATCCCGAAAGGATCAGGAAGCCGCCCCAAAGACTGAATCTATAAATGGACTATTGTTGTTTAATGTACATGTTAAAGTGTTAATTGTTATTTGAATGTTATAGGTACTACTAATCTAAAAGGGGAGGAATTGTATTGTATGTACCTTTAAGAGAGAACTACTTTTACAGCTCCTGTATACTGTAGTACCGGCAGTGACCACACCTGTATATAAGCCTTGAGCATGCCTCTGTACCCCAGTCTTGAGATTACCCTACTCCAGTAAATATCTGTTGATTGTTCAGTTACAGCATCCGTGTGGCTATTGAAAAACATCATACTCTCAGAATCACGGATCTAACACCCAAGCCTCCAGTGCAGCATCTGAGAAACCTTGTGCTCACTCCCTTGGTTGCCGAGCCATGTCTTCATCCACACTGACAATGAGGTACTGCTGCAACAAAGCACCTTCTCTTTATGTAGTGCAGAGAGCCTAGGCCAAACATTACTGGCCATTAGACTGCACCCAATATTGGCCCCCACCCCCATTGAGTGCTAAGCCAATCAGCAGTGTTTTCAGCACTGAGATCAGCACTCCAATCAATGGCTCTGAAATTCCGTTCCCTACGGGTGTGTACGCGCTGTGTACTCACCTGTAGGGCCAACGGAAGTGCCGATGTTACGCATGCACTGCGCATGCGCTGGAAACAGGAACTTCCGATCTCTGAAGAAAGGGGTTCACAGGTCAAAGGCCTGCGCCGGAGAGGCAGCGCGTACGCCTGGAACTTCCGGTTTTTTTGAGGTTGATGCAGTCCGGTTAAGTCAGTAGCAGCTGCACCTGGAAAAGCAGGCGCAAGGTAAGAGGTGATATCAGTGAAAGAAAACATTTTTTAACACTTATTTATCATTTTAAAATACTTTAAAGAAAGGTAAGTTTATTTTTAGCCCCGTTGAAATCTTTAATTATTTTTTTCAAAAATTTACATTTTTGTTTAAAATAGTTAATTTATGTAATTTAAAGTCATTTTAAAAATGTGTTTTAAAAAAAATTTATTTGAAGTTTTACTTATGTTTTGAGGGGGATCTCTATTCATAGATTTGACAGGTCTTCCTGTCAAATCTATGAATGGAGATTCCCTGCTCCGATTGGCTCCCCATGGCCCACGTGATCCCAGGGACGCTGCGACCTAGCTGCACCCCGGGATACGCGTGCCCTGCCACCGGCAGTTTGAAGAGGCACAGCAACGGAATTCTATGCCGGCCCAGCGCATTACAGTCGGCGCGGTTCGTTTGTGCAGGTCGGGGGCTTACGCCCGCGGGAAGCCTCCAACCGGAATTTCTGATAATTATAATTTTGCATGCTGCCTGGACCACTTTGAATGGGCGCAGGCAAATAGCACTGGCCCCTGACACTGCCCGTTTTTGGCCCTAATCCAATTTCTATTCCAAGGACTTTTCCCTAATTGCACAGCACTATATGTACCACGCCATAAGTAACAACAACATATAGAGCATCAAAATAGAAAAGTATAACAAATCCATTTCAAATTATTAGTGTCTTTTTGATTGCTAAAACTTAATTTAAACCAAATTAATATTAAATATAGTGGCATATGGAAATGGGAGTGTGCAGGGGGAGGGGAGGGGGCTGGGGGGATGTGTGGGAGGTTGGTTATGTGCTCATGTGCGTTCCGAATGAGTATATACCTGTGACCTCAGTGGCCACTCTAAGGTCTAACACAGAAAGTGTATCTAGCAATCTGAGGTGGTACAATCTGTTATTCAGAGAACTGAAAAATTTCACCGCAAGTGTGGCTTGGGGGTTTGGGGGTGGGAGCTTGAAATATTTAGCACACAAATGTGAAGCAACTGTTCAGTTACTACACCACTCGCTGACTTAATGAACACTGTTATTGTTGCCGGTTTGAGTTCTGTAGGTGACTGGGTCTTCAGCTTGCCAAACCAGCATGAATAACCTTTGGGCAATATGGCACTGCCCATATCCTGTTTAACAGTAAGTGGTCTCTCAGCAGGGGGCATTGCTGATTCAACTGCTCACCAACTGCTTCAGACAACTGTTACAGGGGCAATAGAGGAAGTCAGAAAGGCAAGAGACTAATTTAGAAATTGTAACGCTACAACACATTTACAAAGATTGTATAGTTCATCCTCATCGTTTTGCCTTTGTGTCAGTGGCAGCAGGTGCATGCTGAATCTAGCCTTCAGCAACAAAAACACTTTGATTAAAAAAAATTCTCATGTGGTCTGCTTGGATATTCAGCAACAGCTATGTTCTTATTGTAGTGCATACAGAGCACTGGGCTGGCAAAAGAGCACAGCAGTAATGGTCCCTCATCCATGTCTTTTCTTCTCTCCATTGACACCATGAACAATAAGTTTAACTTAAAAGTTCGCAACTTACCACAGCCTAAAAGACACTGGTAACTGCAACCACCACAGTTTCTGCTTCCTCTTCTCACTTTAGTGTCAGCTTGGCTTAGTTGGTAGCCCTTTCACTCTAAGTCTAAAAGTTGTGGGTTCAAGCGCCACTCCAGAACATGGGCACATAAGTAGTCTCACATTCCACTGCACCCCCAAAACACATTACCTGGTCGTTCATTTGTTGTTTGTGGGATCTTGCTCTGGCCCTACACAGCAACTGTGACTACACTTCAAAAGTAATTATGAAGTACTTTGGGACATCCTGTAGTTCTGAAAGCTGCTATCTGCAACATTCATCACACTGGGCATCTTGATCTGTCTGAAGTATCTCAAGTCAACTGTACTTTTGTTCATAAGTTCATTGTTAATAGCTGATGGAAGCAAATTATCGAAAAGAAATGTCAACTGCTCCCTTCTTGCCCTTTGAGCAGTTGTTACTTTTGGTACCATGACAAACCTGTCTTCTCTGAATATTCCCTTCCATCCATCCTCTATCCTAATGTTGTAGTTTCCAGTTTGTTTAAACAGAAAGTTGATGATCTATGTAAAGAACATCCATCCATTGCCCTGTTCTTTTCAACTATTAAGACTGACATTATTGTATCTAACATTATGATCATGCGTGCCAGATCCTCTGCTTTCTGGATTCCATTAAGATATCTGGTGCTGATGATATCTGTCCCATAGCAACAAAAACAACAACTTGCATTTATATAGCACCTTTAACGTAGTAAATTGTCCCAAGGCACTTCACAGGAGTGTTATCAAACAAAATTTGACACAAAGCCACATAAGGAGATAGTAGGACAGATAATCAAAAGCTTTGTCAAAGAGGTAGGTTTTAAGGAGTGTCTTAAAGGGGGAGAGAGAGGCAGAGAGGTTTAGGGAGGGAATTCCAGAGCTTAGGGCCCAGGCAGCTGAAGGCACAGCTGCCAATGGTGGAGCGATGAAAATCGAGGATGCGCAAGAGGCCAGAATTGGAAGAGTGCAGAGATCTCGAAGGGTTGTAGGGCTGGAGGAGATTACAGAGATAGGGAGGGGCGAGGCCATGAAGAGATTTGAAAACAAGGGTGAGAATTTTAAAATCAAGGTATTGCTTAATCGGGAGCCAATGTTGGTCAGCAAGCACAGGGGTGATGGGTGAACGGGACTTGGTGCAAGTTAGGGCACAGACAGCAATGTTTTGGATGAGTTCAAGTTTATGGAAGGTGGAAGATGGGAGGACGGCCAGAAGAGTGTTGAAATAGTCAAGTCTAGAGGTAACAAAGGCCTCAATAAGGGTTTCAGCAGCAGACGAGCTGAGGCAGGGCTGAGTCGGGCAATGTTATGGAGGTGGAAGCAGGCGGACTTGGTCAAGGAGCGGATATGTGGTCGGAAGCTCATTTCTGGGTCAAATACGACACCAAGGTTGCAAACAGTCTGATTCCGCCTCAGACAGATGCTAGGGAGAGGGATGGAGTTTTGTGGTAGGGACCGAAGACACTGGCTTTGGCCTTCCCAATATTTAGTTGGAGGACATTTCTGCTCATCTAGTATTGGATGTTGCACAAGCAGTCTGACAAATTAGAGACAGTGGAGGGGTCGAGAGAGATGGTGCTGAGGTAGAGCTGGGTGTCATCAGCACACATGTGAAACCTGACATCGTGTTTTCGGATGATGTCACTGAGGAGCAGCATGTAGATGAGAAATAGGAGGAGGCCAAGGATAGATCCGTGGGGTTCCAGAACAATGGTTTATGAGTGGAAAGAGAAGCCATTGCAGGTGATTCTCTGGCTACGACTGGATAGATAAGAATGGAACCATGCGAATGCAGTCCCACTCAGCTGGATGATGGAGGAGAGGCATTGAGGAGGATGGTGTGGTCAACCGTATGAAAGGCTGTAGGCAGGTCGAGAAGGACGAGGACGGATAGTTTACCATGGTCACAGTCACATAGCATAGTCCTCAAAATGTTTTTTTACCTGAAATTACCCCTGTCCTATTACATCATTTTAGTCTCTCTTATTAACAGCCAGCTTTTCTAATCAGTACATTGTTCTTCAAAGAGGAATGAAAATATTTTTTCTTTCATTTCTTTGGACAGTTTCTTTGTGTCTCTTGCAACAGCTGCTACCTCTTGGGTTTGATGATTGCATCCTTAAACTTTTTTTCTTTCTCGCTTCACTGGAGTTGATCTTGACTTTGTGTGATAGTGTGAAATGGCTGATAGCGAGTCGGCAACATGTTTTACATTTCTCCCAATTTTTATTTTCATTAACTTCAAGATATACCACACAATCTCCTCAGACCTCAAATGCACCTCCTTTATCTTTTCCTTTGTTAAAGCTGCCCCCAAGAATCATGGTTCTCTCTTTTATGTGAACATTTATTTTCTTCCTAACCGCTCGTAAAATTGTATAAAGTTCAAATTGACCTAAGTTTTGAAAACTGCTCCTATATGTAGGGAGGCACTGCTAGCACTTGTCTCAAAATCATAGACAGGATATAAGATAAAGCTTGTTGTCTGATAGGTGATCCGTCTCTCAGCTTGTAATGTATATACCTTTAAGGGGGGAACTACTTTTTACAGCGCATGTATACTGTAATACCGGCAGTGACCACACCTGTATATAGCACTGAGTAGTAATCTGTACAGATCAGTTGCAGTGTGAGCCACGTTGAGTAAACACCTGTTGTGCCGTTCTCCGCAGCCTGTGTCTTATTATACACGGACGCAACATTGGCGACGAGGCAGGTTCGAACCTACCTGCAACTCTGCATCACCTCCCGGGGATTCGTTCCTGGAGATCAGTGGATTGGAGGTCAAGGCCAGAGACTCGGGCGTCGGCCATGGGCAACCGCCCAGTCATCCAGCAGAGACTCGAGAATTGCGGGGGAGGCTTTCGAAAGCCAGGCTTGGCTTTCCAGTCGAGGTGGCCCAGCGAAACGGGCTGGCAACAGGTAGTGCGCAGACCCTACCCGGACAGCGGCGGGCTAGAGCCCGACCGAGCGGCACAGCAAAGGGCTGAGCAGCGTCGACGGGGGAGAGAGAGAGAGGGCAGAGTGCACAGGGCGCAGCCGGTGTTCAGGGGCTGAGCAGCATCAGAGAGAGGGAGAGAGAGACGCGCAGGAGAAGCGCGTGAAACCTACAGGGCGCCGCCATTGCCACGAGAACCGCCGGGAGCGGCGTTGGCAGCAGCGGGGGAGGAAGGAAAGCGTGGGAGACGCCATTTTAAACCACACCCAAAATGCAGAAGAGTGGCAGTATCACCACATTTGACAATGAAGTCGAAGATTGGACTACATATGTCGAACGAATAGAGGTGTACTGCAAGGCAAATGAGGTGTCAGATGACAAGAAAGCGTCGGTATTGTTAAATTTAATGGGTGCAAAGACGTATGGTTTATTACGAAATCTAGTAACCCCAACGAAGCCAATGCAAAAGAGTTGTGAAGACATAGTAACGATACTAAAGGAACATTTAAACCCCACACCGCTGCTGATAGCAGAAAGATTCAAGTTTCACAAACGGAACCAGCATAAGGATGAAAGCAATGCTGATTATTTAACAGAACTGCGCAAACTATCGAAACACTGCCAGTTTGGAGCGGGACTGACAGATGCCTTAAGGGACAAGTTTGTGTGTGGGCTTCAAAGTGAAGGAACCCAGAAACGGCTTTTATCTGAAAAGGACCTTACGCTAGAAAAGGCTTTCAGCATTGCGGTATCATATGAAGCAGCAGCACGGGGCGCTGCAGAGATACAACAGAGACCGCAAGAATATGGCACAAATGAAATGTCATATGGAATAGAGAAGTGCTATCGCTGCGGCAGAACAACACACGACCAGAATGATTGCTGGTTCAAAGAGAAAGGGCTAGAAATTCAGTGGGCTTTGCGCCCAGTTACCGCCCAAATAGGGTTTCTGCGCCAGTGTAAGAGGGTGCGCTGATATTCAGTGCTGCGGTAATGGCGGCGGTAGCCGGTAGCGCTGCGCCGACACCGATGACGTCATCGGTGTGCGCAGTGCCCCGGTTCCGCCCCGCTTCCGGCCCAAACCCCATATTTAGTTGCGGCCGCCTCTTCTGCAGCGGCCGCAAACAGCGATTGAAAAACGGGGCCATACTGCTGCGCTACTGGGGCGCTTTAAGGTGGAGGTGCGGCCGGCTGCATTTTCGGCGGCCGCCTGCCCGCACCTCCTTCCCCGGCCTCCTCCACCCCCCCCTGCGGCATTGCCGGCTGCTTTCCGCGAGCCCGGCACTTCTCCGTGGTGCCGGGCTCATTTGCCGGCACAATCCAGCAGAGATCTCCCCGTTGCAGGCACCTCCACCTTAAGAGAAGGAGGAGGCCTGCAGTACCGCAGCCTGCCGCACCGCATCGGGTGGCGCAGCGGCACTTAGAGCGCTGACATTCAGTTTCAGCGCCCCAAGCGGTGGCGGGCACACCCTGGAATAGCGCCCGGTTCCGACTTGGGGCGCGAAAAGTGAATATTTGACGGTCGCACATGGCTCCGCGCCCAGTGCTAACTTTTGGCCGTTAGCCAGCTGGCGGGGCCATAGCGAATTTCTAGGCCAAAGTGTGCAGACAGTGTGGAAAAATAGGACACATAGCACGAGTCTGCAGGTCGGGAAAGAAAACCAGCAATAAGAAACCTACCAAAGGAAAGTACCAGAAGGTACATAAGATGACGGAGAATAGTTCAGACGAACAAAAGAGTGATAACAACTCCGAAAGCAGGGAACTGAGTTGTCTGAAACTACATAATGTGATCACAACGGAGGATCACCGAACCATTTGGGTCACTCTCAAGATAGCAGGAGTCCAGGTAAAGATGGAATTGGACACAGGATCAGCCCTAACAGTCATAAACCGACGGGACTATGACCGGCTATTCTCACACATACCCTTGAGAGACACAAAAATTATTTTGAAGACGTACACGGGGCAAAAAGTCTACCCCAGAGGAAAAATAAGGGTGACCATTATATATAACGGTAAGGAAACACCAAAACTCGACCTGTATGTATTGCAAGATGGAGGACCGCCATTACTGGGACATGAATGGATCCAGAAAATACAACTGGATTGGCATTCCATACAGGCACTGACTGTGGCTGGAAAAAGGATGACGACGTCACACCTGGGCGACTGTCAAAGATCCTAACTGACGCGAGAGAAGTATTCCAGCAAGGCCTCGGAACACTAAAAGGCATGACAGCAATGATTAAAATTGAAGAAAACGCAAGCCCAAAAATTTTAAGGCCAGACCGGTACCTTATGCGATCCGCCCAGCCGTCAAAGCAGAGCTGGAGAGTCTGGAACGTTCAGGTGTACTGTCCAAGGTAGACTGGAGCGAGTGGGCTACACCCATCATCCCTGTGATGAAAAAGTCATTGAGCAGCACGCCTGGGGAACCAAAGAAGGTTCGCATCTGTGGGGACTTTAAGGTAACAGTGAACCCGGTCCTTCACACCGTACAATATCCACTTCCGTGGATTGAAGATATTTTTGCCTCGCTATCTGGAGGGAAACGCTTCACTAAGATTGATCTGGCCCAGGCGTATCTGCAAATGGAGGTAGAAGAAGCATCAAAAAAATACCTCACAATTAACACCCATAAAGGTCTCTACCAATACAACCGGCTGATATTCGGGGTAACATCAGCTCCGGCTATTTGGCAGAGGACAATGGAACAAGTCCTGCAAGGGATCCCAGGGACCCAGTGTTATTTGGATGACATCCTGGTCACGGGCGAAAATGACAGTGATCACCTTGCCAACCTGGAGCAGGTGCTCACTAGATTGCAGGAATATGGGCTCCGAGCTAACCGCCCCAAATGCGAGTTTTTTAGAAAACAAATCTCGTATTGTGGCCACGTTATCGATAAAGAGGGGTTACATAAGTCCCCAGAGAAGATTGAGGCAGTAGTCAAGGCTCCAGCACCGGAAAATGTGTCACAACTGAGGTCGTTCCTCGGGCTGGTAAACTACTACTGTGGTAAACCACTGTTAACCCTGTACATGTCTGTGTGGTAAACCACTGTTAACTCTGTACAAGTCCGGGCATGTCTCCGCCCCTGGCTCCACCCCTAAGCCCAGGTATAAAGGTGACTCACCACCCTTCCCCCGAGAGCTCTTATGATAGATCCACTAGCAGAGGCATGCTCCAGTTCTTAGTCAATAAAAGCCTACTTCATATAAGTTCAACTTGTAGTCTTTGGTGTTGTTGATAGTGCATCAATTTTATTGACTAATTTTTCGACATGGAGCAAATCTTGAAGCCGGAAGGTTTAGACCTGGATCCTCAAGCAGCAGATGCAGCCAATAACTTTGAACACTGGCTGAGCTGTTTCGAAGCCTTCCTGGAGGCCTCCAGCACTACCGTCACTACAGATGACGCGAAACAGCTTGTCTTGAACTCACGGGTGAGCCACCGAGTCTACTCGATCATCCGAGACGCCACAACTTACGCGGCCGCCATCGCGACGCTAAAGGAACAATAAGTGAGGCCTGTTAACGAGGTCTACGCCAGACACCTCCTGGCTACCCGAAAACAGCGCCCCGGGGAATCGGGCGCTGAATATTTACTGGCACTGAGAGTCCTCGGCCGGGCCTGTAATTGCAAAGCGGTGACGGCCAAGGAATGCACGGAAGACCTGATCCGAGACGTCTACGTAGCCGGCATCAGGTCCAACTATACTCGGCAGAGGCTGCTGGAACAGAAGGGGCTCGACTTGCAGAAGACGGTGGCCCTCGCTAACTCGTTAGACGTGGCCCTCCAGAACATGGACGCCTACCCCCCTGACCGGATGGCCACGTGGATGTCACAGGAGCAGCCATCTTGGGACCCGGTAAGGCCACAAGCCGCCAGCAGCCCAACTACAGCTGCAATGACCAGAGGCCAGAAATGCTACTTCTGCGGCCAGGCCAAGCACCCCAGACAGCAATACCCAGCAAAAGACGCGACCTGCTCCAAATGCGGCAAGAAAGGCCACTACGCGAGAGTGTGCAGGGCGAAATCGACCCCCAATTCCAGCAGCGCCGCATGTGAACCGTGCAGGCCGCCATTTTGGACCCCACCAACCACGTGTGAGCCGTGCGGGCCGCCATTTTGGGCACCACCCGCCGCGAGGGAGCCGCCATCTTGGACACCATTTCGGGACCAGGCCCCCGGCGAGGGCGAATACTACAGCGACCCACCGACCTCGACGATGGCCTCCATCACCCTGGACCAATCTAGGCCCCATCAACTAGCCAGGTCCATGATGAATGTAAAGGTAAATGGCCATGCCACAAATTGCCTTTTCGACTGCGGAAGCACGGAGAGCTTCATCCACCCCAACACGGTGCGACGCTACTCCCTATCGGTTATGCACACACGCCACCAGGTCTTTATGGCCTCAAAGTCCCATACGGCGGACGTCGGCGGCTACTGTGTAGCGACTCTGACAGTGAACGGCGTGGAGTACAGAGATTTTAAATTCCTCGTCCTGCCACAGCTCTGCGCTCCCGTACTGCTAGGATTAGACTTCCAGTGCCATCTGGAGAGCGTCACGATGGCATATGGCGGGCCCCTGCCCCCACTTACAGTCTGCAGCCGGCAGAATTTAAACACGGCGCCGTGCAAAGTATGCAGCCTGTCCACCCTGAAGGTCAAACCCCCCCCGTTGTTCGCTAACCTCGCCAAAGACTGCAAGCCAATTGCTACTAAAAGCAGGCGGTACAGTGCCGGGGATAGGAGCTTTATTAAATCAGAAGTAGAAAGACTCCTGAGGGAAGGGATTATCGAGGGCAGCACCAGCCCATGGCGAGCCCAAGTGGTGGTAGTGAAGACCGGCGAAAAACAGCGCCTGGTTATTGATTACAGCCAGACGATCAATCGATACACGCAATTAGACGCATACCCACTTCCCCGCATATCTGATATGGTCAACCAGATAGCACAATACCGGGTAATCTCGACGATTGATCTGAAGTCGGCATACCACCAGCTCCCCATCAGGTCTGAGGACCACCAGTACACAGCCTTCGAGGCTGACGGTCGCCTCTACCACTTCCTCCGAGTCCCCTTCGGCGTCACCAACGGGGTCTCGGTCTTCCAAAGGGAGATGGACCAGATGGTTGACCAGAACGTGCTGCAGGCCACCTTCCCCTATCTAGACAACGTCACCATCTGCGGCCATGACCGGCAGGACCACGACGCCAACCTAGAAAAATTCCTCCGTACGGCCCAACGGCTGAATCTGACATACAACAGAGAAAAATGTATGTTCCGCACCATGCGCCTCGCTATTCTTGGCTGCGTGGTGGAAAACGGAGTCATCGGCCCCGACCCCGACCGAATGCGCCCCCTCCTGGAACTACCCCTCCCCCACTGCCTAAAAGCCCTGAAGAGATGCCTAGGGTTCTTCTCTTACTATGTCCAGTGGGTGCCCAACTATGCGGACAAAGCCCGGCCCCTCATCAAGTCAACCTCCTTCCCCCTGACGGCAGAGGCCCATGCGGCCTTCACCCTCATAAAAGAGGACATTGCGAAGGCCACAATGCACGCAGTGGATGAGTCCATCCCTTTCCAAGTGGAGAGCGATGCATCCGACTTCGCCCTAGCCGCAACCCTTAACCAGGCGGGGAGACCCGTGGCCTTCTTTTCACGGACCCTCCAGGGCCCCGAAATTCGACACTCCTCAGTCGAGAAGGAGGCCCAGGCGATAGTGGAGGCTGTATGGCACTGGAGGCATTACCTGGCCGGTAAACGTTTCACCCTGCTCACTGACCAATGGTCAGTAGCATTTATGTTTAACAACAGACAAA